>NC_136799.1:47226349-47498849 GCF_951216825.1 Electrona antarctica | reverse complement strand
CCAATGCACCTTATAAGATGTATTATCACTCTTTCATGCTCAGATCATGTCTCAAATGGCCAGTTCTCTTGTTACCATTTCAGGCTTGTCTGTATTCCAACTGAGAGTGAAGAAATTAGCACAACTTGTTTGTATATCATGTATTTTATATTGACATATGTTGTAAGCACACATGAGGATTTTGTTTAATTAAAACTTGTGAAAGAAATATTTTGCAGACATACGTTCTTAAATTGTAGAGCCTTCCTCTCCTCATATCACTGTTGACCAATTCTATTATTCATTTTAATTGTATTAATTTGTTAAACATATCTATTTACAGCACCTTTAACATTTCACAAAGGATAGTAATAATAATGTCCAAGTGATAGGCCTGTTCCTGTAGTTTTGCTGAAACCCATCAGAGTCATATAGGTGTAAAATGGTCTCGGTTCATCCATACAGCCATCATCATTGACCTATTTGGGGAAAAGCAATTTGAGTGTAAAGTTTGTGGAAAAGGCTTTAGACGGATTGTCTAAATACACATCAGAAAAATCTGTTAGTTAAATTTAACACTGTAGTAGTAGGCTCGCTAAAAACCATAACTCTATCTATAGTTTCAGTTGAATCAGTTGTAATTAAATCTGTGATTCATTTCAGCTGTGACCATTTGCAATGCACAACGTCAGCTCCGTAACGTTGTGCTAGAAAGTTGTGTGTGTGCGCGCGTCTGCCTGTCTGTCTGTGACAACTTGGTGTTAAAGTGCTAGTGTTTTCCTTCTTTTTTTTAATCAATATCATTTTGTAGTCTACAGTGCCCTACAGCATGACTTTGGCTAGGGCCTATATTCTTTATATTTGTATATATTATGATTTGGAATGAATTAGCCTTTTGTGTGAACACGTGCCTTGCCTAGCCGAATAGGACTGTATTTTAACATGAATCATAATAAGGTGGAGGTTCTGCTTGTTGTAAAAAGGTTGAGAACCACTGATTTAACCATATTTCGGTTGTCCTTTTCTTAATTTCATAGGCGTTGCTGACTACAATTTTTAGCAAGTAACTTGTAACTGTAGGGGATTACTTTTTAAGTAACCTTCCCAACCCTGCCTAAGGTGTAAGATCTTAACATGTATTTTTAATGTTGTTCCTATCTTCTTCCCTTGACATGCAGCTACATGTGGGGGTGGTTTGGGTGATTAGTGAGTCATTATGGGTGGAGTTAAGTACCTATTGTTCCTCCCATTGACACACCCACTTCTAGACAGCTCTAGGTGTCAGAATGTAGTGAACATTCAAAGGAGCTTTTCTCAGCTTTGGGGAAAATAGTACAATCACTTTAAAATGCTCATATCTCCTTCAAATATTTTCCAATTGCATTGAATGATACATCATATGAAAGCTTACATTCTGTACTTTAATAATCTGTACAAAACTGAAAAATGACTATGGGCGAGATGAGGGCCTATTTGCCAGACTGGGTCATACTTTACAAATAGCTGTATCTAACTAGTTAGATTCCAACTAGTTAGATACAGATATTTGTAAAGTATGTATTTGCTTTATTTGTATGTGATTTTTTTTAAAACCAATACTAATATTAAATGCGTTAGACGACCCTGGTTGTGATTGTGGTGGAATGTTTTGGGGGAAGTCTGTCCCATTGTTAACGGACAGGTTAGGGCGTGTAAACCCTATTGCTGAATGTAGCCTACTCCTACAGTATAGTGTGAATGGAGTGGAACATGTATAGGATCGGGAATCATTTGCATTCAAATAATTTAGACTGGAAAATCCTGCTCCACTTCTGAAAGGTGACAACAACAACTTGAGCTATATGTCATCCCTACATTTAGACTTTACAAGGTTAAGCATCACTAGATCACTGTACCAACTGCACACAGCAATATATATATGAAGTTATTCTTTCATGGTCAAATAGACATCTCACACATGCATGTTTAAACTCATGACAGGGTTGAATAGATTTTCTGTCCACACCTAATTTCCTCCCTAATTTCCAACCATGTGCAGAAATATATTTCACCAGGACATATTAAATCATCTTTTTAATCACTCACTAAGGTACATGTTATCTTTGTTTGGACACATCTAACTTATTATTGAATGAATCATGAACTATCCTATTTTTGATTATTGATTGATTTCCATTATACATTACAAAGACATGATAGAATGTAGGTCATGTTAAAACATGTAATAATGGGTTTCTCTTTTATATATTCTGTCTAGACGCCATACACCTCCTTGTGTGTAAAGAGGAGGTATTCCCTGAGCAGCAGGACAGAACCTCCAGTCTGGTCCAAGAGGAACAAGAGTCTCCATAGATTAAAGAGGAACATGATGAGCCACTTCAAAGATCAGAGGTGGATGGTGGATCAACAGAGATATTACTGTCAGTGAAACATGAACATTATGAAAACATACAAACAGAACCTGTAGCCAGCACCTCATCTCAACACATGGACACACAAGCTGATGTAGAGGACTGTGGAACATCACAACCAACTAGTGATGACCAGCTTCGCTCTTCACACTATTCTGAATCTGATATCACTGAAGACAGTGATGATTGGGATGAGACCATGGATGACAAGTCAGGTTTAAACACACTGAGATCACACAATACACAACACATGGGAGGAAATAGTTTGTCTTTGAGAAACAAGATGCTCCATGACCTCAAATCACCAAAACAAAGTCACTCCACGAGGAGTCATAGATACGAAACGTTTTAGTTGTGCAGATTGTGGCAAAATGTTCAATCGCAGAGGAAATCTGAAGACACACACAATGATTAATTCAGGGGAAAAGCCATTTGCTTGCACAGTTTGTGGAAAGGGCTGTAGCCACACGGCTCATCTAAAAAGACACATGAGGACTCATACAAACTCATGACAGGGTTGAATAGATTTTCTGTCCACACCTAATTTCCTCCCTAATTTCCAGCCATGTGCAGAAATATATTTCACCAGGACATATTAAATCATCTTTTTAATCACTCACTAAGGTACATGTTATCTTCGTTTGGACACATCTAACTT
Source organism: Electrona antarctica (assembly GCF_951216825.1). Lineage (NCBI taxonomy): Eukaryota > Metazoa > Chordata > Actinopteri > Myctophiformes > Myctophidae > Electrona > Electrona antarctica. The sequence continues at coordinate 47,495,801 of NC_136799.1, read as the reverse complement.
ATTATTGAATGATTCATGAACTATCCTATTATTGTGAATTGTGAATGTTGTGGAATGTTTTGGGGGTAGTCTGTCCCATTGTTAACGGACAGGTTAGGGCGTGTAACCCTATTGCTGAATGGATCGACCAACCAATTTGCATGTGATCCTTTTAGTATGATAAATACTGAGAATTTAGAGCATTGAATTGGTGCCCCTCCCCTCTTTGACCAATCAGTTAGTGGTTCAACCCGTTAGGTTGTGGTTGGTGGAGAGATAGTTCTATTGTTCTCTGGCCAACCAATCCCAAGCAGTTAGTGGTTCCACCTCAGGCTCTCTAGTATAAGAAGAGTTTGTAGTTGTCAGTTCTCCACAACTCCTCCAGGATATCACTCATTTCTGATCAGATCTGACTGTGGACTCCAGGTGAAGATGGAATCTCTCAACTCTAGGAACAATTCTGCTGAAGAAAGAGGACTCACCATGACTACATTAATGACCAGGAGACAACAGGATAGCAAAACTTTCAAAGTAAAAGTAGGAGGCCTGAAAAAGCATCGCTTTGAACCATACCAGCGCTTTTCAAGGACATATACAGGTAAGGGTCAATGAACACTACACATTGTCTAGTGAAAACAGATATATCTAGAATTGGGCTAAATTATAAATATCTGAATTTATCAGCAGTTTTATATCTAATACAAAATATTCTATATTCTATATTTTGATTTCTGAAAAAATCCCTGCTATTCAAACGTGTACATAATTATAATAATGTGATGAATTATATCCCCAACACCATAACATAACATACCAATTGTATGTTGGGGATATAATTAATGTGTAGCTCAGCTCATGTAGGCTATTTGTTGAGCCGAGCGTATCAATCACAACTTTCATAGTTTGTGAAGTATTATTTTGTGTATGATATATTCCATGAGTCACTCTAAATTATATCTCTTCTCTCTAGGTGCTAAGAAGAAGCAGCTGCCATTTAAAAAAAAATTTAAAAAATCCGTTGAGGTCACCAGCCCCACTAGCTCTGATTGCTCAGAGTTGGACACAGCTGAACAGGACATAATCAACTATGATGACGTCCCAGCGGTTAACGTTGACACCCTAACCCTGACCGCCCCCGGACCCGGCATTATGTCTTGCTCGGATCCAGAGTGGGACAGATTTGATTTGGACAATGTGCTCAACTCTGACGTCCCTTCCCCAACACCACTGGTCATTGTGACCAGTGGTGAATCCGTTGAGGTCACCAGCCCCACTAGCTCTGATTGCTCAGAGTTGGACACAGCTGAACAGGACATAATCAACTATGATGACGTCCCAGCGGTTAACGTTGACACCCTAACCCTGACCGCCCCCGGACCCGGCATTATGTCTTGCTCGGATCCAGAGTGGGACAGATTTGATTTGGACAATGTGCTCAACTCTGGTCCACTGGTCATTGTGACCGCCAGCTCCTCCCAACACTCTGATGGTCCAGAGAGTTGCATGGTATCTGAGATGGACCTGCTGGACAGAGGCCAGTACCAAGTCCAGAGCATCCTGGGGGAGGGCAGCTTTGGGACGGTGGCCAAAGCCATCAGCACACTCACCGGTGATACAGTGGCCATGAAGATCTTGAAGAGTTGCAGTGATTATGATGAAGTGGCAGCACGTGAGATGGCTGTGTTGCAAACGCTGAAAGTCCTGGACCCTGACACGTGTGGAATAGTGAGATTTTACCACAGTTTCATTTATGAAGGATTTACATGCCTGGTGTTTGAGTCTCTGGATGTTGACCTCCTGGATTTCTTGAACGAGAGACGTTATCCTCTGTCCATGATGGAGATGAGACGCATCATACAGCAGGTATGGGTTTGACACTTGTATTTGAAAGTGATGGTAAATATATTCTGTTCATTTTCTCACCACCTTGTGCTCAAATTAATATTAATCATGCTCTTTGTTCTTAACTTGCAGCTTGCCATTGCACTCCATGCCCTGAAGGGAATAGGTCTGATCCATACAGACATCAAACTAGATAACATCATGCTGGTGAACCAACAACCCCTCAAAGTCAAACTCATTGACTTTGGTCTGGCTGTTCCTGTCTCTGAGACTAAGCAACGGAGGATCAGGCCGCCTCTTTGGTATAGGTGAGTTCTATTGAGCTACTCTGTTGTTATTAATGTATTCATCATTGCCTTATTATCTGCTTCACTGAAAGCACAATGCAAGCACATATTCAAATATAAAGTGCCAGGAGTGCAATTGAGAAGACGCTTGAATGTTGCTAACGTTATCCTTTTATGTTACATCCCACAGAGCACCAGAACTCTTCCTGGGCCTCCCAATCACAGAGGCAATTGATATGTGGTCACTGGGCTGTATGGTGGCTAATGGGATGCTGTTCCATGATCTCTTCAACAAGAAGACTGAATATGATGTGGTGAGTATTGTACTGATGCACTGCATATTACAACATGCATTCTGATTATACTCTGAATGAACCATGCAGTAGTTACATGTTCATCAATCCATAGTTATACCCTAACTACCCACTGTTAATTAAATATTCTCAATATGTGAAATATCCTGTATTTTTCTGCAGATTCGAGCCATCCTCTTCACGCTTGGTATGCCAGAGCAATCTCTCTTGGATGCTGGACAAACAACCTGCAGCTTTTTCATTCAGGACGACGATACATGGAGATTTAAGGTATGACTGCAGCTAATATTGGAGTAATAACATCATATCTGAAATGTTCGAGTATAGGCTATCTTTGCATGTCATTCAGTCAGATCAATACAAATCTAAATGTTTTGTATCTTCTAGGAACCAGAGGAGTATTACACACTGCAGGAGTTCAAGGCAGAAGACAAAGACCTATTTTTGGATGATACCTGCTCATTGGAAGAAGTGTTCTCCCTGCATTACGGTGCTGATGAAACATTTTGTGACCTCTTCATGGACCTTTGGAAACGAATGCTTCATCTGGATCCAGAGGAGAGGATAACACCTGACCAGGTGTTGGACCATCCCTTCATCACCATGTCTCACATATGACCACCTCAAGGTTTCTTGGGGGCCAACAATTATAATGTAATGCACTCCAAGGTATTGGATTTGGTGTACAGTACGTGTTTGACAATGACAACGCCGCAAGATGGTGATGTCGGACAACACTGATCCAGACAGGACACTAATGCTACCTAAGACCCTTCACTGTAGATTCTTTAAGAACAGCACTATCACTCACTGTTACAACTTAGTATTATACTACACACTGCTGCTGCTCACAGTGCTGTAGTGGAAAAAGACTCAAATGTTTTACTGGAAATACTCAAGTAAAGTATAAATACCTCAACATTGTACTTAAATAAAATGTACTTTACACCACTGCTAATAGATGCTGTGTGTACACTTACATCTCCGATAGTATTGTCTCTCACCTGCACAAAATACTGATTCTATATTATGCTGCTATTCATATCTGTTGCAAATTATACTGCTATTCATTTATGTTGCAAATTATACTCTACTTAAATGCACCTTATAAGATGTATTATCACTCTTTCATGCTCAGATCATGTCTCAAATGGCCAGTTCTCTGGTTACCATTTCAGGCTTGTCTGTATTCCAACTGAGAGTGAAGAAATTAGCACAACTTGTTTGTATATCATGTATTTTATATGTATTTTGTAAGTGTACACACAGCATCTATTAGCAGTGGTGTAAAGTACATTTTATTTAAGTACAATGTTGAGGTATTTATACTTTACTTGAGTATTTCCAGTAAAACATTTTAGTCTTTTTCCACTACAGCACTGTGAGCAGCAGCAGTGTGTAGTATAATACTAAGTTGTAACAGTGAGTGATAGTGCTGTTCTTAAAGAATCTACAGTGAAGGGTCTTAGGTAGCATTAGTGTCCTGTCTGGATCAGTGTTGTCCGACATCACCATCTTGCGGCGTTGTCATTGTCAAACACGTACTGTACACCAAATCCAATACCTTGGAGTGCATTACATTATAATTGTTGGCCCCCAAGAAACCTTGAGGTGGTCATATGTGAGACATGGTGATGAAGGGATGGTCCAACACCTGGTCAGGTGTTATCCTCTCCTCTGGATCCAGATGAAGCATTCGTTTCCAAAGGTCCATGAAGAGGTCACAAAATGTTTCATCAGCACCGTAATGCAGGGAGAACACTTCTTCCAATGAGCAGGTATCATCCAAAAATAGGTCTTTGTCTTCTGCCTTGAACTCCTGCAGTGTGTAATACTCCTCTGGTTCCTAGAAGATACAAAACATTTAGATTTGTATTGATCTGACTGAATGACATGCAAAGATAGCCTATACTCGAACATTTCAGATATGATGTTATTACTCCAATATTAGCTGCAGTCATACCTTAAATCTCCATGTATCGTCGTCCTGAATGAAAAAGCTGCAGGTTGTTTGTCCAGCATCCAAGAGAGATTGCTCTGGCATACCAAGCGTGAAGAGGATGGCTCGAATCTGCAGAAAAATACAGGATATTTCACATATTGAGAATATTTAATTAACAGTGGGTAGTTAGGGTATAACTATGGATTGATGAACATGCAACTACTGCATGGTTCATTCAGAGTATAATCAGAATGCATGTTGTAATATGCAGTGCATCAGTACAATACTCACCACATCATATTCAGTCTTCTTGTTGAAGAGATCATGGAACAGCATCCCATTAGCCACCATACAGCCCAGTGACCACATATCAATTGCCTCTGTGATTGGGAGGCCCAGGAAGAGTTCTGGTGCTCTGTGGGATGTAAAATAAAAGGATAACGTTAGCAACATTCAAGCGTCTTCTCAATTGCACTCCTGGCACTTTATATTTGAATATGTGCTTGCATTGTGCTTTCAGTGAAGCAGATAATAAGGCAATGATGAATACATTAATAACAACAGAGTAGCTCAATAGAACTCACCTATACCAAAGAGGCGGCCTGATCCTCCGTTGCTTAGTCTCAGAGACAGGAAAAGCCAGACCAAAGTCAATGAGTTTGACTTTGAGGGGTTGTTGGTTCACCAGCATGATGTTATCTAGTTTGATGTCTGTATGGATCAGACCTATTCCCTTCAGGGCATGGAGTGCAATGGCAAGCTGCAAGTTAAGAACAAAGAGCATGATTAATATTAATTTGAGCACAAGGTGGTGAGAAAATGAACAGAATATATTTACCATCACTTTCAAATACAAGTGTCAAACCCATACCTGCTGTATGATGCGTCTCATCTCCATCATGGACAGAGGATAACGTCTCTCGTTCAAGAAATCCAGGAGGTCAACATCCAGAGACTCAAACACCAGGCATGTAAATCCTTCATAAATGAAACTGTGGTAAAATCTCACTATTCCACACGTGTCAGGGTCCAGGACTTTCAGCGTTTGCAACACAGCCATCTCACGTGCTGCCACTTCATCATAATCACTGCAACTCTTCAAGATCTTGATGGCCACTGTATCACCGGTGAGTGTGCTGATGGCTTTGGCCACCGTCCCAAAGCTGCCCTCCCCCAGGATGCTCTGGACTTGGTACTGGCCTCTGTCCAGCAGGTCCATCTCAGATACCATGCAACTCTCTGGACCATCAGAGTGTTGGGAGGAGCTGGCGGTCACAATGACCAGTGGACCAGAGTTGAGCACATTGTCCAAATCAAATCTGTCCCACTCTGGATCCGAGCAAGACATAATGCCGGGTCCGGGGGCGGTCAGGGTTAGGGTGTCAACGTTAACCGCTGGGACGTCATCATAGTTGATTATGTCCTGTTCAGCTGTGTCCAACTCTGAGCAATCAGAGCTAGTGGGGCTGGTGACCTCAACGGATTCACCACTGGTCACAATGACCAGTGGTGTTGGGGAAGGGACGTCAGAGTTGAGCACATTGTCCAAATCAAATCTGTCCCACTCTGGATCCGAGCAAGACATAATGCCGGGTCCGGGGGCGGTCAGGGTTAGGGTGTCAACGTTAACCGCTGGGACGTCATCATAGTTGATTATGTCCTGTTCAGCTGTGTCCAACTCTGAGCAATCAGAGCTAGTGGGGCTGGTGACCTCAACGGATTTTTTAAATCTTTTTTTAAATGGCAGCTGCTTCTTCTTAGCACCTAGAGAGAAGAGATATAATTTAGAGTGACTCATGGAATATATCATACACAAAATAATACTTCACAAACTATGAAAGTTGTGATTGATACGCTCGGCTCAACAAATAGCCTACATGAGCTGAGCTACACATTAATTATATCCCCAACATACAATTGGTATGTTATGTTATGGTGTTGGGGATATAATTCATCACATTATTATAATTATGTACACGTTTGATTTCAGAAATCAAAATATAGAATATAGAATATTTTGTATTAGATATAAAACTGCTGATAAATTCAGATATTTATAATTTAGCCCAATTCTAGATATATCTGTTTTCACTAGACAATGTGTAGTGTTCATTGACCCTTACCTGTATATGTCCTTGAAAAGCGCTGGTATGGTTCAAAGCGATGCTTTTTCAGGCCTCCTACTTTTACTTTGAAAGTTTTGCTATCCTGTTGTCTCCTGGTCATTAATGTAGTCATGGTGAGTCCTCTTTCTTCAGCAGAATTGTTCCTAGAGTTGAGAGATTCCATCTTCACCTGGAGTCCACAGTCAGATCTGATCAGAAATGAGTGATATCCTGGAGGAGTTGTGGAGAACTGACAACTACAAACTCTTCTTATACTAGAGAGCCTGAGGTGGAACCACTAACTGCTTGGGATTGGTTGGCCAGAGAACAATAGAACTATCTCTCCACCAACCACAACCTAACGGGTTGAACCACTAACTGATTGGTCAATTCAATGCTCTAAATTCTCAGTATTTATCATACTAAAAGGATCACATGCAAATTGGTTGGTCGATCCATTCAGCAATAGGGTTACACGCCCTAACCTGTCCGTTAACAATGGGACAGACTACCCCCAAAACATTCCACAACATTCACAATTCACAATAATAGGATAGTTCATGAATCATTCAATAATAAGTTAGATGTGTCCAAACGAAGATAACATGTACCTTAGTGAGTGATTAAAAAGATGAGTCCTCATGTGTCTTTTTAGATGAGCCGTGTGGCTACAGCCCTTTCCACAAACTGTGCAAGCAAATGGCTTTTCCCCTGAATTAATCATTGTGTGTGTCTTCAGATTTCCTCTGCGATTGAACATTTTGCCACAATCTGCACAACTAAAACGTTTCGTATCTATGTGACTCCTCGTGGAGTGACTTTGTTTTGGTGATTTGAGGTCATGGAGCATCTTGTTTCTCAAAGACAAACTATTTCCTCCCATGTGTTGTGTATTGTGTGATCTCAGTGTGTTTAAACCTGACTTGTCATCCATGGTCTCATCCCAATCATCACTGTCTTCAGTGATATCAGATTCAGAATAATGTGAAGAGCGAAGCTGGTCATCACTAGTTGGTTGTGATGTTCCACAGTCCTCTACATCAGCTTGTGTGTCCATGTGTTGAGATGAGGTGCTGGCTACAGGTTCTGTTTGTATGTTTTCATAATGTTCATGTTTCACTGACAGTAATATCTCTGTTGATCCACCATCCACCTCTGATCTTTGAAGTGGCTCATCATGTTCCTCTTTAATCTATGGAGACTCTTGTTCCTCTTGGACCAGACTGGAGGTTCTGTCCTGCTGCTCAGGGAATACCTCCTCTTTACACACAAGGAGGTGTATGGCGTCTAGACAGAATATATAAAAGAGAAACCCATTATTACATGTTTTAACATGACCTACATTCTATCATGTCTTTGTAATGTATAATGGAAATCAATCAATAATCAATAATAGGATAGTTCATGATTCATTCAATAATAAGTTAGATGTGTCCAAACAAAGTAACATGTACCTTAGTGAGTGATTAAAAACATGATTTAATATGTCCTGGTGAAATATATTTCTGCACATGGCTGGAAATTAGGGAGGAAATTAGGTGTGGACAGAAAATCTATTCAACCCTGGAAGGATTGAAGGAAAACACTAGCACTTTAACACCAAGTTGTCACAGACAGACAGGCAGACGCGCGCACACACACAACTTTCTAGCACAACGTTACGGAGCTGATGAGTTTCATACTGTTTCACTTTGCAATGCGCGACCCAGTGCATTGCAAATGGTCACAGCTGAAATGAATCACAGATTTAATTACAACTGATTCAACTGAAACTATAGATAGAGTTATGGTTTTTAGCGAGCCTACTACTACAGTGTTAAATTTAACTAACAGATTTTTCTGATGTGTATTTAGACAATCCGTCTAAAGCCTTTTCCACAAACTTTACACTCAAATTGCTTTTCCCCAAATAGGTCAATGATGATGGCTGTATGGATGAACCGAGACCATTTTACACCTATATGACTCTGATGGGTTTCAGCAAAACTACAGAAACAGGCCTATCACTTGGACATTATTATTACTATCCTTTGTGAAATGTTAAAGGTGCTGTAAATAGATATGTTTAACAAATTAATACAATTAAAATGAATAATAGAATTGGTCAACAGTGATATGAGGAGAGGAAGGATATGAGGAGAGGAAGGGTTGAAAATCTATTCAACCCTGTCATGAGTTTAAACATGCCTGTGTGAGATGTCTATTTGACCATGAAAGAATAACTTCATATATATTGCTGTGTGCAGTTGGTACAGTGATCTAGTGATGCTTAACCTTGTAAAGTCTAAATGTAGGGATGACATATAGCTCAAGTTGTTGTTGTCACCTTTCAGAAGTGGAGCAGGATTTTCCAGTCTAAATTATTTGAATGCAAATGATTCCCGATCCTATACATATATATGTTCCACTCCATTCACACTATACTGTAGGAGTAGGCTACATTCAGCAATAGGGTTTACACGCCCTAACCTGTCCGTTAACAATGGGACAGACTTCCCCCAAAACATTCCACAACAATCACAACCAGGGTCGTCTAACGCATTTAATATTAGTATTGGTTTAAAAAAAAATCACATACAAATAAAGCAAATACATACTTTACAAATATCTGTATCTAACTAGTTGGAATCTAACTAGTTAGATACAGCTATTTGTAAAGTATGACCCAGTCTGGCAAATAGGCCCTCATCTCGCCCATAGTCATTTTTCAGTTTTGTACAGATTATTAAAGTACAGAATGTAAGCTTTCATATGATGTATCATTCAATGCAATTGGAAAATATTTGAAGGAGATATGAGCATTTTAAAGTGATTGTACTACTTTCCCCAAAGCTGAGAAAAGCTCCTTTGAATGTTCACTACATTCTGACACCTAGAGCTGTCTAGAAGTGGATGTGTCAATGGGAGGAACAATAGGTACTTAACTCCACCCATAATGACTCACTAATCACCCAAACCACCCCCACATGTAGCTGCATGTCAAGGGAAGAAGATAGGAACAACATTAAAGATACATGTTAAGATCTTACACCTTAGGCAGGGTTGGGAAGGTTACTTAAAAAGTAATCCCCTACAGTTACAAGTTACTTGCTAAAAATTGTAGTCAGCAACGCCTATGAAATTAAGAAAAGGACAACCGAAATATGGTTAAATCAGTGGTTCTCAACCTTTTTACAACAAGCAGAACCTCCACCTTATTATGATTCATGTTAAAATACAGTCCTATTCGGCTAGGCAAGGCACGTGTTCACACAAAAGGCTAATTCATTCCAAATCATAATATATACAAATATAAAGAATATAGGCCCTAGCCAAAGTCATGCTGTAGGGCACTGTAGACTACAAAATGATATTGATTAAAAAAAAGAAGGAAAACACTAGCACTTTAACACCAAGTTGTCACAGACAGACAGGCAGACGCGCGCACACACACAACTTTCTAGCACAACGTTACGGAGCTGATGAGTTTCATACTGTTTCACTTTGCAATGCGCGACCCAGTGCATTGCAAATGGTCACAGCTGAAATGAATCACAGATTTAATTACTGATTCAACTGAAACTATAGATAGAGTTATGGTTTTTAGCGAGCCTACTACTACAGTGTTAAATTTAACTAACAGATTTTTCTGATGTGTATTTAGACAATCCGTCTAAAGCCTTTTCCACAAACTTTACACTCAAATTGCTTTTCCCCAAATAGGTCAATGATGATGGCTGTATGGATGAACCGAGACCATTTTACACCTATATGACTCTGATGGGTTTCAGCAAAACTACCGAAACAGGCCTATCACTTGGACATTATTATTACTATCCTTTGTGAAATGTTAAAGGTGCTGTAAATAGATATGTTTAACAAATTAATACAATTAAAATGAATATTAGAATTGGTCAACAGTGATATGAGGAGAGGAAGGCTCTACAATTTAGGAACGTATGTCTGCAAAATATTTCTTTCACAAATTTTAATTAAACAAAATCCTCATGTGTGCTTACAACATATGTCAATATAAAATACATGATATACAAACAAGTTGTGCTAATTTCTTCACTCTCAGTTGGAATACAGACAAGCCTGAAATGGTAACCAGAGAACTGGCCATTTGAGACATGATCTGAGCATGAAAGAGTGATAATACATCTTATAAGGTGCATTGGTCAAGTAGAGTATCATTTGCAACATAAATGAATAGCAGTATAATTTGCAACAGATATGAATAGCAGCATAATATAGAATCAGTATTTTGTGCAGGTGAGAGACAATACTATCGGAGATGTAAGTGTACACACAGCATCTATTAGCAGTGGTGTAAAGTACATTTTATTTAAGTACAATGTTGAGGTATTTATACTTTACTTGAGTATTTCCAGTAAAACATTTGAGTCTTTTTCCACTACAGCACTGTGAGCAGCAGCAGTGTGTAGTATAATACTAAGTTGTAACAGTGAGTGATAGTGCTGTTCTTAAAGAATCTACAGTGAAGGGTCTTAGGTAGCATTAGTGTCCTGTCTGGATCAGTGTTGTCCGACATCACCATCTTGCGGCGTTGTCATTGTCAAACACGTACTGTACACCAAATCCAATACCTTGGAGTGCATTACATTATAATTGTTGGCCCCCAAGAAACCTTGAGGTGGTCATATGTGAGACATGGTGATGAAGGGATGGTCCAACACCTGGTCAGGTGTTATCCTCTCCTCTGGATCCAGATGAAGCATTCGTTTCCAAAGGTCCATGAAGAGGTCACAAAATGTTTCATCAGCACCGTAATGCAGGGAGAACACTTCTTCCAATGAGCAGGTATTATCCAAAAATAGGTCTTTGTCTTCTGCCTTGAACTCCTGCAGTGTGTAATACTCCTCTGGTTCCTAGAAGATACAAAACATTTAGATTTGTATTGATCTGACTGAATGACATGCAAAGATAGCCTATACTCGAACATTTCAGATATGATGTTATTACTCCAATATTAGCTGCAGTCATACCTTAAATCTCCATGTATCGTCGTCCTGAATGAAAAAGCTGCAGGTTGTTTGTCCAGCATCCAAGAGAGATTGCTCTGGCATACCAAGCGTGAAGAGGATGGCTCGAATCTGCAGAAAAATACAGGATATTTCACATATTGAGAATATTTAATTAACAGTGGGTAGTTAGGGTATAACTATGGATTGATGAACATGTAACTACTGCATGGTTCATTCAGAGTATAATCAGAATGCATGTTGTCAGCGCATCAGTACAATACTCACCACATCATATTCAGTCTTCTTGTTGAAGAGATCATGGAACAGCATCCCATTAGCCACCATACAGCCCAGTGACCACATATCAATTGCCTCTGTGATTGGGAGGCCCAGGAAGAGTTCTGGTGCTCTGTGGGATGTAAAATAAAAGGATAACGTTAGCAACATTCAAGCGTCTTCTCAAGTGCACTCCTGGCACTTTATATTTGAATATGTGCTTGCATTGTGCTTTCAGTGAAGCAGATAATAAGGCAATGATGAATACATTAATAACAACAGAGTAGCTCAATAGAACTCACCTATACCAAAGAGGCGGCCTGATCCTCCGTTGCTTAGTCTCAGAGACAGGAACAGCCAGACCAAAGTCAATGAGTTTGACTTTGAGGGGTTGTTGGTTCACCAGCATGATGTTATCTAGTTTGATGTCTGTATGGATCAGACCTATTCCCTTCAGGGCATGGAGTGCAATGGCAAGCTGCAAGTTAAGAACAAAGAGCATGATTAATATTAATTTGAGCACAAGGTGGTTAGAAAATGAACAGAATATATTTACCATCACTTTCAAATACAAGTGTCAAACCCATACCTGCTGTATGATGCGTCTCATCTCCATCATGGACAGAGGATAACGTCTCTCGTTCAAGAAATCCAGGAGGTCAACATCCAGAGACTCAAACACCAGGCATGTAAATCCTTCATAAATGAAACTGTGGTAAAATCTCACTATTCCACACGTGTCAGGGTCCAGGACTTTCAGCGTTTGCAACACAGCCATCTCACGTGCTGCCACTTCATCATAATCACTGCAACTCTTCAAGATCTTGATGGCCACTGTATCACCGGTGAGTGTGCTGATGGCTTTGGCCACCGTCCCAAAGCTGCCCTCCCCCAGGATGCTCTGGACTTGGTACTGGCCTCTGTCCAGCAGGTCCATCTCAGATACCATGCAACTCTCTGGACCATCAGAGTGTTGGGAGGAGCTGGCGGTCACAATGACCAGTGGACCAGAGTTGAGCACATTGTCCAAATCAAATCTGTCCCACTCTGGATCCGAGCAAGACATAATGCCGGGTCCGGGGGCGGTCAGGGTTAGGGTGTCAACGTTAACCGCTGGGACGTCATCATAGTTGATTATGTCCTGTTCAGCTGTGTCCAACTCTGAGCAATCAGAGCTAGTGGGGCTGGTGACCTCAACGGATTCACCACTGGTCACAATGACCAGTGGTGTTGGGGAAGGGACGTCAGAGTTGAGCACATTGTCCAAATCAAATCTGTCCCACTCTGGATCCGAGCAAGACATAATGCCGGGTCCGGGGGCGGTCAGGGTTAGGGTGTCAACGTTAACCGCTGGGACGTCATCATAGTTGATTATGTCCTGTTCAGCTGTGTCCAACTCTGAGCAATCAGAGCTAGTGGGGCTGGTGACCTCAACGGATTTTTTAAATCTTTTTTTAAATGGCAGCTGCTTCTTCTTAGCACCTAGAGAGAAGAGATATAATTTAGATTGACTCATGGAATATATCATACACAAAATAATACTTCACAAACTATGAAAGTTGTGATTGATACGCTCGGCTCAACAAATAGCCTACATGAGCTGAGCTACACATTAATTATATCCCCAACATACAATTGGTATGTTATGTTATGGTGTTGGGGATATAATTCATCACATTATTATAATTATGTACACGTTTGAATAGCAGGGATTTTTTCAGAAATCAAAATATAGAATATAGAATATTTTGTATTAGATATAAAACTGCTGATAAATTCAGATATTTATAATTTAGCCCAATTCTAGATATATCTGTTTTCACTAGACAATGTGTAGTGTTCATTGACCCTTACCTGTATATGTCCTTGAAAAGCGCTGGTATGGTTCAAAGCGATGCTTTTTCAGGCCTCCTACTTTTACTTTGAAAGTTTTGCTATCCTGTTGTCTCCTGGTCATTAATGTAGTCATGGTGAGTCCTCTTTCTTCAGCAGAATTGTTCCTAGAGTTGAGAGATTCCATCTTCACCTGGAGTCCACAGTCAGATCTGATCAGAAATGAGTGATATCCTGGAGGAGTTGTGGAGAACTGACAACTACAAACTCTTCTTATACTAGAGAGCCTGAGGTGGAACCACTAACTGCTTGGGATTGGTTGGCCAGAGAACAATAGAACTATCTCTCCACCAACCACAACCTAACGGGTTGAACCACTAACTGATTGGTCAAAGAGGGGAGGGGCACCAATTCAATGCTCTAAATTCTCAGTATTTATCATACTAAAAGGATCACATGCAAATTGGTTGGTCGATCCATTCAGCAATAGGGTTACACGCCCTAACCTGTCCGTTAACAATGGGACAGACTACCCCCAAAACATTCCACAACATTCACAATTCACAATAATAGGATAGTTCATGAATCATTCAATAATAAGTTAGATGTGTCCAAACGAAGATAACATGTACCTTAGTGAGTGATTAAAAAGATGATTTAATATGTCCTGGTGAAATATATTTCTGCACATGGCTGGAAATTAGGGAGGAAATTAGGTGTGGACAGAAAATCTATTCAACCCTGTCATGAGTTTGTATGAGTCCTCATGTGTCTTTTTAGATGAGCCGTGTGGCTACAGCCCTTTCCACAAACTGTGCAAGCAAATGGCTTTTCCCCTGAATTAATCATTGTGTGTGTCTTCAGATTTCCTCTGCGATTGAACATTTTGCCACAATCTGCACAACTAAAACGTTTCGTATCTATGTGACTCCTCGTGGAGTGACTTTGTTTTGGTGATTTGAGGTCATGGAGCGTCTTGTTTCTCATAGACAAACTATTTCCTCCCATGTGTTGTGTATTGTGTGATCTCAGTGTGTTTAAACCTGACTTGTCATCCATGGTCTCATCCCAATCATCACTGTCTTCAGTGATATCAGATTCAGAATAGTGTGAAGAGCGAAGCTGGTCATCACTAGTTGGTTGTGATGTTCCACAGTCCTCTACATCAGCTTGTGTGTCCATGTGTTGAGATGAGGTGCTGGCTACAGGTTCTGTTTGTATGTTTTCATAATGTTCATGTTTCACTGACAGTAATATCTCTGTTGATCCACCATCCACCTCTGATCTTTGAAGTGGCTCATCATGTTCCTCTTTAATCTATGGAGACTCTTGTTCCTCTTGGACCAGACTGGAGGTTCTGTCCTGCTGCTCAGGGAATACCTCCTCTTTACACACAAGGAGGTGTATGGCGTCTAGACAGAATATATAAAAGAGAAACCCATTATTACATGTTTTAACATGACCTACATTCTATCATGTCTTTGTAATGTATAATGGAAATCAATCAATAATCAATAATAGGATAGTTCATGATTCATTCAATAATAAGTTAGATGTGTCCAAACAAAGATAACATGTACCTTAGTGAGTGATTAAAAAGATGATTTAATATGTCCTGGTGAAATATATTTCTGCACATGGCTGGAAATTAGGGAGGAAATTAGGTGTGGACAGAAAATCTATTCAACCCTGTCATGAGTTTAAACATGCATGTGTGAGATGTCTATTTGACCATGAAAGAATAACTTCATATATATTGCTGTGTGCAGTTGGTACAGTGATCTAGTGATGCTTAACCTTGTAAAGTCTAAATGTAGGGATGACATATAGCTCAAGTTGTTGTTGTCACCTTTCAGAAGTGGAGCAGGATTTTCCAGTCTAAATTATTTGAATGCAAATGATTCCCGATCCTATACATGTTCCACTCCATTCACACTATACTGTAGGAGTAGGCTACATTCAGCAATAGGGTTTACACGCCCTAACCTGTCCGTTAACAATGGGACAGACTTCCCCCAAAACATTCCACAACAATCACAACCAGGGTCGTCTAACGCATTTAATATTAGTATTGGTTTAAAAAAAATCTAACTAGTTAGATACAGCTATTTGTAAAGTATGACCCAGTCTGGCAAATAGGCCCTCATCTCGCCCATAGTCATTTTTCAGTTTTGTACAGATTATTAAAGTACAGAATGTAAGCTTTCATAATGATGTATCATTCAATGCAATTGGAAAATATTTGAAGGAGATATGAGCATTTTAAAGTGATTGTACTATTTTCCCCAAAGCTGAGAAAAGCTCCTTTGAATGTTCACTACATTCTGACACCTAGAGCTGTCTAGAAGTGGATGTGTCAATGGGAGGAACAATAGGTACTTAACTCCACCCATAATGACTCACTAATCACCCAAACCACCCCCACATGTAGCTGCATGTCAAGGGAAGAAGATAGGAACAACATTAAAAATACATGTTAAGATCTTACACCTTAGGCAGGGTTGGGAAGGTTACATAAAAAGTAATCCCCTACAGTTACAAGTTACTTGCTAAAAATTGTAGTCAGCAACGCCTATGAAATTAAGAAAAGGACAACCGAAATATGGTTAAATCAGTGGTTCTCAACCTTTTTACAACAAGCAGAACCTCCACCTTATTATGATTCATGTTAAAATACAGTCCTATTCGGCTAGGCAAGGCACGTGTTCACACAAAAGGCTAATTCATTCCAAATCATAATATATACAAATATAAAGAATATAGGCCCTAGCCAAAGTCATGCTGTAGGGCACTGTAGACTACAAAATGATATTGATTAAAAAAAAGAAGGAAAACACTAGCACTTTAACACCAAGTTGTCACAGACAGACAGGCAGACGCGCGCACACACACAACTTTCTAGCACAACGTTACGGAGCTGATGAGTTTCATACTGTTTCACTTTGCAATGCGCGACCCAGTGCATTGCAAATGGTCAGAGCTGAAATGAATCACAGATTTAATTACAACTGATTCAACTGAAACTATAGATAGAGTTATGGTTTTTAGCGAGCCTACTACTACAGTGTTAAATTTAACTAACAGATTTTTCTGATGTGTATTTAGACAATCCGTGTAAAGCCTTTTCCACAAACTTTACACTCAAATTGCTTTTCCCCAAATAGGTCAATGATGATGGCTGTATGGATGAACCGAGACCATTTTACACCTATATGACTCTGATGGGTTTCAGCAAAACTACCGAAACAGGCCTATCACTTGGACATTATTATTACTATCCTTTGTGAAATGTTAAAGGTGCTGTAAATAGATATGTTTAACAAATTAATACAATTAAAATGAATAATAGAATTGGTCAACAGTGATATGAGGAGAGGAAGGCTCTACAATTTAGGAACGTATGTCTGCAAAATATTTCTTTCACAAGTTTTAATTAAACAAAATCCTCATGTGTGCTTACAACATATGTCAATATAAAATACATGATATACAAACAAGTTGTGCTAATTTCTTCACTCTCAGTTGGAATACAGACAAGCCTGAAATGGTAACCAGAGAACTGGCCATTTGAGACATGATCTGAGCATGAAAGAGTGATAATACATCTTATAAGGTGCATTGGTCAAGTAGAGTATCATTTGCAACATAAATGAATAGCAGTATAATTTGCAACAGATATGAATAGCAGCATAATATAGAATCAGTATTTTGTGCAGGTGAGAGACAATACTATCGGAGATGTAAGTGTACACACAGCATCTATTAGCAGTGGTGTAAAGTACATTTTATTTAAGTACAATGTTGAGGTATTTATACTTTACTTGAGTATCTCTCCACCAACCACAACCTAACGGGTTGAACCACTAACTGATTGGTCAAAGAGGGGAGGGGCACCAATTCAATGCTCTAAATTCTCAGTATTTATCATACTAAAAGGATCACATGCAAATTGGTTGGTCGATCCATTCAGCAATAGGGTTACACGCCCTAACCTGTCCGTTAACAATGGGACAGACTACCCCCAAAACATTCCACAACATTCACAATTCACAATAATAGGATAGTTCATGAATCATTCAATAATAAGTTAGATGTGTCCAAACGAAGATAACATGTACCTTAGTGAGTGATTAAAAAGATGATTTAATATGTCCTGGTGAAATATATTTCTGCACATGGCTGGAAATTAGGGAGGAAATTAGGTGTGGACAGAAAATCTACTCAACCCTGTCATGAGTTTGTATGAGTCCTCATGTGTCTTTTTAGATGAGCCGTGTGGCTACAGCCCTTTCCACAAACTGTGCAAGCAAATGGCTTTTCCCCTGAATTAATCATTGTGTGTGTCTTCAGATTTCCTCTGCGATTGAACATTTTGCCACAATCTGCACAACTAAAACGTTTCGTATCTATGTGACTCCTCGTGGAGTGACTTTGTTTTGGTGATTTGAGGTCATGGAGCGTCTTGTTTCTCAAAGACAAACTATTTCCTCCCATGTGTTGTGTATTGTGTGATCTCAGTGTGTTTAAACCTGACTTGTCATCCATGGTCTCATCCCAATCATCACTGTCTTCAGTGATATCAGATTCAGAATAGTGTGAAGAGCGAAGCTGGTCATCACTAGTTGGTTGTGATGTTCCACAGTCCTCTACATCAGCTTGTGTGTCCATGTGTTGAGATGAGGTGCTGGCTACAGGTTCTGTTTGTATGTTTTCATAATGTTCATGTTTCACTGACAGTAATATCTCTGTTGATCCACCATCCACCTCTGATCTTTGAAGTGGCTCATCATGTTCCTCTTTAATCTATGGAGACTCTTGTTCCTCTTGGACCAGACTGGAGGTTCTGTCCTGCTGCTCAGGGAATACCTCCTCTTTACACACAAGGAGGTGTATGGCGTCTAGACAGAATATATAAAAGAGAAACCCATTATTACATGTTTTAACATGACATACATTCTATCATGTCTTTGTAATGTATAATGGAAATCAATCAATAATCAATAATAGGATAGTTCATGATTCATTCAATAATAAGTTAGATGTGTCCAAACAAAGATAACATGTACCTTAGTGAGTGATTAAAAAGATGATTTAATATGTCCTGGTGAAATATATTTCTGCACATGGCTGGAAATTAGGGAGGAAATTAGGTGTGGACAGAAAATCTATTCAACCCTGTCATGAGTTTAAACATGCATGTGTGAGATGTCTATTTGACCATGAAAGAATAACTTCATATATATTGCTGTGTGCAGTTGGTACAGTGATCTAGTGATGCTTAACCTTGTAAAGTCTAAATGTAGGGATGACATATAGCTCAAGTTGTTGTTGTCACCTTTCAGAAGTGGAGCAGGATTTTCCAGTCTAAATTATTTGAATGCAAATGATTCCCGATCCTATACATGTTCCACTCCATTCACACTATACTGTAGGAGTAGGCTACATTCAGCAATAGGGTTTACACGCCCTAACCTGTCCGTTAACAATGGGACAGACTTCCCCCAAAACATTCCACAACAATCACAACCAGGGTCGTCTAACGCATTTAATATTAGTATTGGTTTAAAAAAAAAAATCACATACAAATAAAGCAAATACATACTTTACAAATATCTGTATCTAACTAGTTGGAATCTAACTAGTTAGATACAGCTATTTGTAAAGTATGACCCAGTCTGGCAAATAGGCCCTCATCTCGCCCATAGTCATTTTTCAGTTTTGTACAGATTATTAAAGAACAGAATGTAAGCTTTCATAATGATGTATCATTCAATGCAATTGGAAAATATTTGAAGGAGATATGAGCATTTTAAAGTGATTGTACTATTTTCCCCAAAGCTGAGAAAAGCTCCTTTGAATGTTCACTACATTCTGACACCTAGAGCTGTCTAGAAGTGGATGTGTCAATGGGAGGAACAATAGGTACTTAACTCCACCCATAATGACTCACTAATCACCCAAAACACCCCCACATGTAGCTGCATGTCAAGGGAAGAAGATAGGAACAACATTAAAAAATACATGTTAAGATCTTACACCTTAGGCAGGGTTGGGAAGGTTACTTAAAAAGTAATCCCCTACAGTTACAAGTTACTTGCTAAAAATTGTAGTCAGCAACGCCTATGAAATTAAGAAAAGGACAACCGAAATATGGTTAAATCAGTGGTTCTCAACCTTTTTACAACAAGCAGAACCTCCACCTTATTATGATTCATGTTAAAATACAGTCCTATTCGGCTAGGCAAGGCACGTGTTCACACAAAAGGCTAATTCATTCCAAATCATAATATATACAAATATAAAGAATATAGGCCCTAGCCAAAGTCATGCTGTAGGACACTGTAGACTACAAAATTATATTGATTAAAAAAAAGAAGGAAAACACTAGCACTTTAACACCAAGTTGTCACAGACAGACAGGCAGACGTGCGCACACACACAACTTTCTAGCACAACGTTACGGAGCTGATGAGTTTCATACTGTTTCACTTTGCAATGCGCGACCCAGTGCATTGCAAATGGTCACAGCTGAAATGAATCACAGATTTAATTACAACTGATTCAACTGAAACTATAGATAGAGTTATGGTTTTTAGCGAGCCTACTACTACAGTGTTAAATTTAACTAACAGATTTTTCTGATGTGTATTTAGACAATCCGTCTAAAGCCTTTTCCACAAACTTTACACTCAAATTGCTTTTCCCCAAATAGGTCAATGATGATGGCTGTATGGATGAACCGAGACCATTTTACACCTATATGACTCTGATGGGTTTCAGCAAAACTACCGAAACAGGCCTATCACTTGGACATTATTATTACTATCCTTTGTGAAATGTTAAAGGTGCTGTAAATAGATATGTTTAACAAATTAATACAATTAAAATGAATAATAGAATTGGTCAACAGTGATATGAGGAGAGGAAGGCTCTACAATTTAGGAACGTATGTCTGCAAAATATTTCTTTCACAAGTTTTAATTAAACAAAATCCTCATGTGTGCTTACAACATATGTCAATATAAAATACATGATATACAAACAAGTTGTGCTAATTTCTTCACTCTCAGTCTGAATACAGAAAAGCCTGAAATGGTAACCAGAGAACTGGCCATTTGAGACATGATCTGAGCATGAAAGAGTGATAATACATCTTATAAGGTGCATTGGTCAAGTAGAGTATCATTTGCAACATAAATGAATAGCAGTATAATTTGCAACAGATATGAATAGCAGCATAATATAGAATCAGTATTTTGTGCAGGTGAGAGACAATACTATCGGAGATGTAAGTGTACACACAGCATCTATTAGCAGTGGTGTAAAGTACATTTTATTTAAGTACAATGTTGAGGTATTTATACTTTACTTGAGTATTTCCAGTAAAACATTTGAGTCTTTTTCCACTACAGCACTGTGAGCAGCAGCAGTGTGTAGTATAATACTAAGTTGTAACAGTGAGTGATAGTGCTGTTCTTAAAGAATCTACAGTGAAGGGTCTTAGGTAGCATTAGTGTCCTGTCTGGATCAGTGTTGTCCGACATCACCATCTTGCGGCGTTGTCATTGTCAAACACGTACTGTACACCAAATCCAATACCTTGGAGTGCATTACATTATAATTGTTGGCCCCCAAGAAACCTTGAGGTGGTCATATGTGAGACATGGTGATGAAGGGATGGTCCAACACCTGGTCAGGTGTTATCCTCTCCTCTGGATCCAGATGAAGCATTCGTTTCCAAAGGTCCATGAAGAGGTCACAAAATGTTTCATCAGCACCGTAATGCAGGGAGAACACTTCTTCCAATGAGCAGGTATCATCCAAAAATAGGTCTTTGTCTTCTGCCTTGAACTCCTGCAGTGTGTAATACTCCTCTGGTTCCTAGAAGATACAAAACATTTAGATTTGTATTGATCTGACTGAATGACATGCAAAGATAGCCTATACTCGAACATTTCAGATATGATGTTATTACTCCAATATTAAGCTGCAGTCATACCTTAAATCTCCATGTATCGTCGTCCTGAATGAAAAAGCTGCAGGTTGTTTGTCCAGCATCCAAGAGAGATTGCTCTGGCATACCAAGCGTGAAGAGGATGGCTCGAATCTGCAGAAAAATACAGGATATTTCACATATTGAGAATATTTAATTAACAGTGGGTAGTTAGGGTATAACTATGGATTGATGAACATGTAACTACTGCATGGTTCATTCAGAGTATAATCAGAATGCATGTTGTAATATGCAGTGCATCAGTACAATACTCACCACATCATATTCAGTCTTCTTGTTGAAGAGATCATGGAACAGCATCCCATTAGCCACCATACAGCCCAGTGACCACATATCAATTGCCTCTGTGATTGGGAGGCCCAGGAAGAGTTCTGGTGCTCTGTGGGATGTAAAATAAAAGGATAACGTTAGCAACATTCAAGCGTCTTCTCAATTGCACTCCTGGCACTTTATATTTGAATATGTGCTTGCATTGTGCTTTCAGTGAAGCAGATAATAAGGCAATGATGAATACATTAATAACAACAGAGTAGCTCAATAGAACTCACCTATACCAAAGAGGCGGCCTGATCCTCCGTTGATTAGTCTCAGAGACAGGAACAGCCAGACATTCAATAATAAGTTAGATGTGTCCAAACGAAGATAACATGTACCTTAGTGAGTGATTAAAAAGATGATTTAATATGTCCTGGTGAAATATATTTCTGCACATGGCTGGAAATTAGGGAGGAAATTAGGTGTGGACAGAAAATCTATTCAACCCTGTCATGAGTTTGTATGAGTCCTCATGTGTCTTTTTAGATGAGCCGTGTGGCTACAGCCCTTTCCACAAACTGTGCAAGCAAATGGCTTTTCCCCTGAATTAATCATTGTGTGTGTCTTCAGATTTCCTCTGCGATTGAACATTTTGCCACAATCTGCACAACTAAAACGTTTCGTATCTATGTGACTCCTCGTGGAGTTACTTTGTTTTGGTGATTTGAGGTCATGGAGCGTCTTGTTTCTCAAAGACAAACTATTTCCTCCCATGTGTTGTGTATTGTGTGATCTCAGTGTGTTTAAACCTGACTTGTCATCCATGGTCTCATCCCAATCATCACTGTCTTCAGTGATATCAGATTCAGAATAGTGTGAAGAGCGAAGCTGGTCATCACTAGTTGGTTGTGATGTTCCACAGTCCTCTACATCAGCTTGTGTGTCCATGTGTTGAGATGAGGTGCTGGCTACAGGTTCTGTTTGTATGTTTTCATAATGTTCATGTTTCACTGACAGTAATATCTCTGTTGATCCACCATCCACCTCTGATCTTTGAAGTGGCTCATCATGTTCCTCTTTAATCTATGGAGACTCTTGTTCCTCTTGGACCAGACTGGAGGTTCTGTCCTGCTGCTCAGGGAATACCTCCTCTTTACACACAAGGAGGTGTATGGCGTCTAGACAGAATATATAAAAGAGAAACCCATTATTACATGTTTTAACATGACATACATTCTATCATGTCTTTGTAATGTATAATGGAAATCAATCAATAATCAATAATAGGATAGTTCATGATTCATTCAATAATAAGTTAGATGTGTCCAAACAAAGATAACATGTACCTTAGTGAGTGATTAAAAAGATGATTTAATATGTCCTGGTGAAATATATTTCTGCACATGGCTGGAAATTAGGGAGGAAATTAGGTGTGGACAGAAAATCTATTCAACCCTGTCATGAGTTTAAACATGCATGTGTGAGATGTCTATTTGACCATGAAAGAATAACTTCATATATATTGCTGTGTGCAGTTGGTACAGTGATCTAGTGATGCTTAACCTTGTAAAGTCTAAATGTAGGGATGACATATAGCTCAAGTTGTTGTTGTCACCTTTCAGAAGTGGAGCAGGATTTTCCAGTCTAAATTATTTGAATGCAAATGATTCCCGATCCTATACATGTTCCACTCCATTCACACTATACTGTAGGAGTAGGCTACATTCAGCAATAGGGTTTACACGCCCTAACCTGTCCGTTAACAATGGGACAGACTTCCCCCAAAACATTCCACAACAATCACAACCAGGGTCGTCTAACGCATTTAATATTAGTATTGGTTTAAAAAAAAAATCACATACAAATAAAGCAAATACATACTTTACAAATATCTGTATCTAACTAGTTGGAATCTAACTAGTTAGATACAGCTATTTGTAAAGTATGACCCAGTCTGGCAAATAGGCCCTCATCTCGCCCATAGTCATTTTTCAGTTTTGTACAGATTATTAAAGTACAGAATGTAAGCTTTCATAATGATGTATCATTCAATGCAATTGGAAAATATTTGAAGGAGATATGAGCATTTTAAAGTGATTGTACTATTTTCCCCAAAGCTGAGAAAAGCTCCTTTGAATGTTCACTACATTCTGACACCTAGAGCTGTCTAGAAGTGGATGTGTCAATGGGAGGAACAATAGGTACTTAACTCCACCCATAATGACTCACTAATCACCCAAAACACCCCCACATGTAGCTGCATGTCAAGGGAAGAAGATAGGAACAACATTAAAAAATACATGTTAAGATCTTACACCTTAGGCAGGGTTGGGAAGGTTACTTAAAAAGTAATCCCCTACAGTTACAAGTTACTTGCTAAAAATTGTAGTCAGCAACGCCTATGAAATTAAGAAAAGGACAACCGAAATATGGTTAAATCAGTGGTTCTCAACCTTTTTACAACAAGCAGAACCTCCACCTTATTATGATTCATGTTAAAATACAGTCCTATTCGGCTAGGCAAGGCACGTGTTCACACAAAAGGCTAATTCATTCCAAATCATAATATATACAAATATAAAGAATATAGGCCCTAGCCAAAGTCATGCTGTAGGACACTGTAGACTACAAAATTATATTGATTAAAAAAAAGAAGGAAAACACTAGCACTTTAACACCAAGTTGTCACAGACAGACAGGCAGACGCGCGCACACACACAACTTTCTAGCACAACGTTACGGAGCTGATGAGTTTCATACTGTTTCACTTTGCATTGCAAATGGTCACAGCTGAAATGAATCACAGATTTAATTACAACTGATTCAACTGAAACTATAGATAGAGTTATGGTTTTTAGCGAGCCTACTACTACAGTGTTAAATTTAACTAACAGATTTTTCTGATGTGTATTTAGACAATCCGTCTAAAGCCTTTTCCACAAACTTTACACTCAAATTGCTTTTCCCCAAATAGGTCAATGATGATGGCTGTATGGATGAACCGAGACCATTTTACACCTATATGACTCTGATGGGTTTCAGCAAAACTACCGAAACAGGCCTATCACTTGGACATTATTATTACTATCCTTTGTGAAATGTTAAAGGTGCTGTAAATAGATATGTTTAACAAATTAATACAATTAAAATGAATAATAGAATTGGTCAACAGTGATATGAGGAGAGGAAGGCTCTACAATTTAGGAACGTATGTCTGCAAAATATTTCTTTCACAAGTTTTAATTAAACAAAATCCTCATGTGTGCTTACAACATATGTCAATATAAAATACATGATATACAAACAAGTTGTGCTAATTTCTTCACTCTCAGTCTGAATACAGACAAGCCTGAAATGGTAACCAGAGAACTGGCCATTTGAGACATGATCTGAGCATGAAATAGTGATAATACATCTTATAAGGTGCATTGGTCAAGTAGAGTATCATTTGCAACATAAATTAATAGCAGTATAATTTGCAACAGATATGAATAGCAGCATAATATAGAATCAGTATTTTGTGCAGGTGAGAGACAATACTATTGGAGATGTAAGTGTACACACAGCATATATTAGCAGTGGTGTAAAGTACATTTTATTTAAGTACAATGTTGAGGTATTTATACTTTACTTGAGTATTTCCAGTAAAACATTTGAGTCTTTTTCCACTACAGCACTGTGAGCAGCAGCAGTGTGTAGTATAATACTAAGTTGTAACAGTGAGTGATAGTGCTGTTCTTAAAGAATCTACAGTGAAGGGTCTTAGGTAGCATTAGTGTCCTGTCTGGATCAGTGTTGTCCGACATCACCATCTTGCGGCGTTGTCATTGTCAAACACGTACTGTACACCAAATCCAATACCTTGGAGTGCATTACATTATAATTGTTGGCCCCCAAGAAACCTTGAGGTGGTCATATGTGAGACATGG
This sequence comes from Electrona antarctica, assembly GCF_951216825.1. Lineage (NCBI taxonomy): Eukaryota > Metazoa > Chordata > Actinopteri > Myctophiformes > Myctophidae > Electrona > Electrona antarctica. The sequence continues at coordinate 47,470,058 of NC_136799.1, read as the reverse complement.
TGATGAAGGGATGGTCCAACACCTGGTCAGGTGTTATCCTCTCCTCTGGATCCAGATGAAGCATTCGTTTCCAAAGGTCCATGAAGAGGTCACAAAATGTTTCATCAGCACCGTAATGCAGGGAGAACACTTCTTCCAATGAGCAGGTATCATCCAAAAATAGGTCTTTGTCTTCTGCCTTGAACTCCTGCAGTGTGTAATACTCCTCTGGTTCCTAGAAGATACAAAACATTTAGATTTGTATTGATCTGACTGAATGACATGCAAAGATAGCCTATACTCGAACATTTCAGATATGATGTTATTACTCCAATATTAAGCTGCAGTCATACCTTAAATCTCCATGTATCGTCGTCCTGAATGAAAAAGCTGCAGGTTGTTTGTCCAGCATCCAAGAGAGATTGCTCTGGCATACCAAGCGTGAAGAGGATGGCTCGAATCTGCAGAAAAATACAGGATATTTCACATATTGAGAATATTTAATTAACAGTGGGTAGTTACGGTATAACTATGGATTGATGAACATGTAACTACTGCATGGTTCATTCAGAGTATAATCAGAATGCATGTTGTAATATGCAGTGCATCAGTACAATACTCACCACATCATATTCAGTCTTCTTGTTGAAGAGATCATGGAACAGCATCCCATTAGCCACCATACAGCCCAGTGACCACATATCAATTGCCTCTGTGATTGGGAGGCCCAGGAAGAGTTCTGGTGCTCTGTGGGATGTAAAATAAAAGGATAACGTTAGCAACATTCAAGCGTCTTCTCAATTGCACTCCTGGCACTTTATATTTGAATATGTGCTTGCATTGTGCTTTCAGTGAAGCAGATAATAAGGCAATGATGAATACATTAATAACAACAGAGTAGCTCAATAGAACTCACCTATACCAAAGAGGCGGCCTGATCCTCCGTTGCTTAGTGTCAGAGACAGGAACAGCCAGACCAAAGTCAATGAGTTTGACTTTGAGGGGTTGTTGGTTCACCAGCATGATGTTATCTAGTTTGATGTCTGTATGGATCAGACCTATTCCCTTCAGGGCATGGAGTGCAATGGCAAGCTGCAAGTTAAGAACAAAGAGCATGATTAATATTAATTTGAGCACAAGGTGGTGAGAAAATGAACAGAATATATTTACCATCACTTTCAAATACAAGTGTCAAACCCATACCTGCTGTATGATGCGTCTCATCTCCATCATGGACAGAGGATAACGTCTCTCGTTCAAGAAATCCAGGAGGTCAACATCCAGAGACTCAAACACCAGGCATGTAAATCCTTCATAAATGAAACTGTGGTAAAATCTCACTATTCCACACGTGTCAGGGTCCAGGACTTTCAGCGTTTGCAACACAGCCATCTCACGTGCTGCCACTTCATCATAATCACTGCAACTCTTCAAGATCTTGATGGCCACTGTATCACCGGTGAGTGTGCTGATGGCTTTGGCCACCGTCCCAAAGCTGCCCTCCCCCAGGATGCTCTGGACTTGGTACTGGCCTCTGTCCAGCAGGTCCATCTCAGATACCATGCAACTCTCTGGACCATCAGAGTGTTGGGAGGTCACAATGACCAGTGGACCAGAGTTGAGCACATTGTCCAAATCAAATCTGTCCCACTCTGGATCCGAGCAAGACATAATGCCGGGTCCGGGGGCGGTCAGGGTTAGGGTGTCAACGTTAACCGCTGGGACGTCATCATAGTTGATTATGTCCTGTTCAGCTGTGTCCAACTCTGAGCAATCAGAGCTAGTGGGGCTGGTGACCTCAACGGATTCACCAATGGTCACAATGACCAGTGGTGTTGGGGATGGGACGTCAGAGTTGAGCACATTGTCCAAATCAAATCTGTCCCACTCTGGATCCGAGCAAGACATAATGCCGGGTCCGGGGGCGGTCAGGGTTAGGGTGTCAACGTTAACCGCTGGGACGTCATCATAGTTGATTATGTCCTGTTTAGCTGTGTCCAACTCTGAGCAATCAGAGCTAGTGGGGCTGGTGACCTCAACGGATTTTTTAAATCTTTTTTTAAATGGCAGCTGCTTCTTCTTAGCACCTAGAGAGAAGAGATATAATTTAGAGTGACTCATGGAATATATCATACACAAAATAATACTTCACAAACTATGAAAGTTGTGATTGATACGCTCGGCTCAACAAATAGCCTACATGAGCTGAGCTACACATTAATTATATCCCCAACATACAATTGGTATGTTATGTTATGGTGTTGGGGATATAATTCATCACATTATTATAATTATGTACACGTTTGAATAGCAGGGATTTTTTCAGAAATCAAAATATAGAATATAGAATATTTTGTATTAGATATAAAACTGCTGATAAATTCAGATATTTATAATTTAGCCCAATTCTAGATATATCTGTTTTCACTAGACAATGTGTAGTGTTCATTGACCCTTACCTGTATATGTCCTTGAAAAGCGCTGGTATGGTTCAAAGCGATGCTTTTTCAGGCCTCCTACTTTTACTTTGAAAGTTTTGCTATCCTGTTGTCTCCTGGTCATTAATGTAGTCATGGTGAGTCCTCTTTCTTCAGCAGAATTGTTCCTAGAGTTGAGAGATTCCATCTTCACCTGGAGTCCACAGTCAGATCTGATCAGAAATGAGTGATATCCTGGAGGAGTTGTGGAGAACTGACAACTACAAACTCTTCTTATACTAGAGAGCCTGAGGTGGAACCACTAACTGCTTGGGATTGGTTGGCCAGAGAACAATAGAACTATCTCTCCACCAACCACAACCTAACGGGTTGAACCACTAACTGATTGGTCAAAGAGGGGAGGGGCACCAATTCAATGCTCTAAATTCTCAGTATTTATCATACTAAAAGGATCACATGCAAATTGGTTGGTCGATCCATTCAGCAATAGGGTTACACGCCCTAACCTGTCCGTTAACAATGGGACAGACTACCCCCAAAACATTCCACAACATTCACAATTCACAATAATAGGATAGTTCATGAATAATTCAATAATAAGTTAGATGTGTCCAAACGAAGATAACATGTACCTTAGTGAGTGATTAAAAAGATGATTTAATATGTCCTGGTGAAATATATTTCTGCACATGGCTGGAAATTAGGGAGGAAATTAGGTGTGGACAGAAAATCTATTCAACCCTGTCATGAGTTTGTATGAGTCCTCATGTGTCTTTTTAGATGAGCCGTGTGGCTACAGCCCTTTCCACAAACTGTGCAAGCAAATGGCTTTTCCCCTGAATTAATCATTGTGTGTGTCTTCAGATTTCCTCTGCGATTGAACATTTTGCCACAATCTGCACAACTAAAACGTTTCGTATCTATGTGACTCCTCGTGGAGTGACTTTGTTTTGGTGATTTGAGGTCATGGAGCATCTTGTTTCTCAAAGACAAACTATTTCCTCCCATGTGTTGTGTATTGTGTGATCTCAGTGTGTTTAAACCTGACTTGTCATCCATGGTCTCATCCCAATCATCACTGTCTTCAGTGATATCAGATTCAGAATAGTGTGAAGAGCGAAGCTGGTCATCACTAGTTGGTTGTGATGTTCCACAGTCCTCTACATCAGCTTGTGTGTCCATGTGTTGAGATGAGGTGCTGGCTACAGGTTCTGTTTGTATGTTTTCATAATGTTCATGTTTCACTGACAGTAATATCTCTGTTGATCCACCATCCACCTCTGATCTTTGAAGTGGCTCATCATGTTCCTCTTTAATCTATGGAGACTCTTGTTCCTCTTGGACCAGACTGGAGGTTCTGTCCTGCTGCTCAGGGAATACCTCCTCTTTACACACAAGGAGGTGTATGGCGTCTAGACAGAATATATAAAAGAGAAACCCATTATTACATGTTTTAACATGACCTACATTCTATCATGTCTTTGTAATGTATAATGGAAATCAATCAATAATCAATAATAGGATAGTTCATGATTCATTCAATAATAAGTTAGATGTGTCCAAACAAAGATAACATGTACCTTAGTGAGTGATTAAAAAGATGATTTAATATGTCCTGGTGAAATATATTTCTGCACATGGCTGGAAATTAGGGAGGAAATTAGGTGTGGACAGAAAATCTATTCAACCCTGTCATGAGTTTAAACATGCCTGTGTGAGATGTCTATGACCATGAAAGAATAACTTCATATATATTGCTGTGTGCAGTTGGTACAGTGATCTAGTGATGCTTAACCTTGTAAAGTCTAAATGTAGGGATGACATATAGCTCAAGTTGTTGTTGTCACCTTTCAGAAGTGGAGCAGGATTTTTCAGTCTAAATTATTTGAATGCAAATGATTCCCGATCCTATACATGTTCCACTCCATTCACGCTATACTGTAGGAGTAGGCTACATTCAGCAATAGGGTTTACACGCCCTAACCTGTCCGTTAACAATGGGACAGACTTCCCCCAAAACATTCCACAACAATCACAACCAGGGTCGTCTAACGCATTTAATATTAGTATTGGTTTAAAAAAAAAATCACATACAAATAAAGCAAATACATACTTTACAAATATCTGTATCTAACTAGTTGGAATCTAACTAGTTAGATACAGCTATTTGTAAAGTATGACCCAGTCTGGCAAATAGGCCCTCATCTCGCCCATAGTAATTTTTCAGTTTTGTACAGATTATTAAAGTACAGAATGTAAGCTTTCATAATGATGTATCATTCAATGCAATTGGAAAATATTTGAAGGAGATATGAGCATTTTAAAGTGATTGTACTATTTTCCCCAAAGCTGAGAAAAGCTCCTTTGAATGTTCACTACATTCTGACACCTAGAGCTGTCTAGAAGTGGATGTGTCAATGGGAGGAACAATAGGTACTTAACTCCACCCATAATGACTCACTAATCACCCAAACCACCCCCACATGTAGCTGCATGTCAAGGGAAGAAGATAGGAACAACATTAAAAATACATGTTAAGATCTTACACCTTAGGCAGGGTTGGGAAGGTTACTTAAAAAGTAATCCCCTACAGTTACAAGTTACTTGCTAAAAATTGTAGTCAGCAACGCCTATGAAATTAAGAAAAGGACAACCGAAATATGGTTAAATCAGTGGTTCTCAACCTTTTTACAACAAGCAGAACCTCCACCTTATTATGATTCATGTTAAAATACAGTCCTATTCGGCTAGGCAAGGCACGTGTTCACACAAAAGGCTAATTCATTCCAAATCATAATATATACAAATATAAAGAATATAGGCCCTAGCCAAAGTCATGCTGTAGGGCACTGTAGACTACAAAATGATATTGATTAAAAAAAAGAAGGAAAACACTAGCACTTTAACACCAAGTTGTCACAGGCAGACGCGCGCACACACACAACTTTCTAGCACAACGTTACGGAGCTGATGAGTTTCATACTGTTTCACTTTGCAATGCGCGACCCAGTGCATTGCAAATGGTCACAGCTGAAATGAATCACAGATTTAATTACAACTGATTCAACTGAAACTATAGATAGAGTTATGGTTTTTAGCGAGCCTACTACTACAGTGTTAAATTTAACTAACAGATTTTTCTGATGTGTATTTAGACAATCCGTCTAAAGCCTTTTCCACAAACTTTACACTCAAATTGCTTTTCCCCAAATAGGTCAATGATGATGGCTGTATGGATGAACCGAGACCATTTTACACCTATATGACTCTGATGGGTTTCAGCAAAACTACCGAAACAGGCCTATCACTTGGACATTATTATTACTATCCTTTGTGAAATGTTAAAGGTGCTGTAAATAGATATGTTTAACAAATTAATACAATTAAAATGAATAACAGTGATATGAGGAGAGGAAGGCTCTACAATTTAGGAACGTATGTCTGCAAAATATTTCTTTCACAAGTTTTAATTAAACAAAATCCTCATGTGTGCTTACAACATATGTCAATATAAAATACATGATATACAAACAAGTTGTGCTAATTTCTTCACTCTCAGTTGGAATACAGACAAGCCTGAAATGGTAACCAGAGAACTGGCCATTTGAGACATGATCTGAGCATGAAAGAGTGATAATACATCTTATAAGGTGCATTGGTCAAGTAGAGTATCATTTGCAACATAAATGAATAGCAGTATAATTTGCAACAGATATGAATAGCAGCATACTATAGAATCAGTATTTTGTGCAGGTGAGAGACAATACTATCGGAGATGTAAGTGTACACACAGCATCTATTAGCAGTGGTGTAAAGTACATTTTATTTAAGTACAATGTTGAGGTATTTATACTTTACTTGAGTATTTCCAGTAAAACATTTGAGTCTTTTTCCACTACAGCACTGTGAGCAGCAGCAGTGTGTAGTATAATACTAAGTTGTAACAGTGAGTGATAGTGCTGTTCTTAAAGAATCTACAGTGAAGGGTCTTAGGTAGCATTAGTGTCCTGTCTGGATCAGTGTTGTCCGACATCACCATCTTGCGGCGTTGTCATTGTCAAACACGTACTGTACACCAAATCCAATACCTTGGAGTGCATTACATTATAATTGTTGGCCCCCAAGAAACCTTGAGGTGGTCATATGTGAGACATGGTGATGAAGGGATGGTCCAACACCTGGTCAGGTGTTATCCTCTCCTCTGGATCCAGATGAAGCATTCGTTTCCAAAGGTCCATGAAGAGGTCACAAAATGTTTCATCAGCACCGTAATGCAGGGAGAACACTTCTTCCAATGAGCAGGTATCATCCAAAAATAGGTCTTTGTCTTCTGCCTTGAACTCCTGCAGTGTGTAATACTCCTCTGGTTCCTAGAAGATACAAAACATTTAGATTTGTATTGATCTGACTGAATGACATGCAAAGATAGCCTATACTCGAACATTTCAGATATGATGTTATTACTCCAATATTAAGCTGCAGTCATACCTTAAATCTCCATGTATCGTCGTCCTGAATGAAAAAGCTGCAGGTTGTTTGTCCAGCATCCAAGAGAGATTGCTCTGGCATACCAAGCGTGAAGAGGATGGCTCGAATCTGCAGAAAAATACAGGATATTTCACATATTGAGAATATTTAATTAACAGTGGGTAGTTACGGTATAACTATGGATTGATGAACATGTAACTACTGCATGGTTCATTCAGAGTATAATCAGAATGCATGTTGTAATATGCAGTGCATCAGTACAATACTCACCACATCATATTCAGTCTTCTTGTTGAAGAGATCATGGAACAGCATCCCATTAGCCACCATACAGCCCAGTGACCACATATCAATTGCCTCTGTGATTGGGAGGCCCAGGAAGAGTTCTGGTGCTCTGTGGGATGTAAAATAAAAGGATAACGTTAGCAACATTCAAGCGTCTTCTCAATTGCACTCCTGGCACTTTATATTTGAATATGTGCTTGCATTGTGCTTTCAGTGAAGCAGATAATAAGGCAATGATGAATACATTAATAACAACAGAGTATCTCAATAGAACTCACCTATACCAAAGAGGCGGCCTGATCCTCCGTTGCTTAGTCTCAGAGACAGGAACAGCCAGACCAAAGTCAATGAGTTTGACTTTGAGGGGTTGTTGGTTCACCAGCATGATGTTATCTAGTTTGATGTCTGTATGGATCAGACCTATTCCCTTCAGGGCATGGAGTGCAATGGCAAGCTGCAAGTTAAGAACAAAGAGCATGATTAATATTAATTTGAGCACAAGGTGGTGAGAAAATGAACAGAATATATTTACCATCACTTTCAAATACAAGTGTCAAACCCATACCTGCTGTATGATGCGTCTCATCTCCATCATGGACAGAGGATAACGTCTCTCGTTCAAGAAATCCAGGAGGTCAACATCCAGAGACTCAAACACCAGGCATGTAAATCCTTCATAAATGAAACTGTGGTAAAATCTCACTATTCCACACGTGTCAGGGTCCAGGACTTTCAGCGTTTGCAACACAGCCATCTCACGTGCTGCCACTTCATCATAATCACTGCAACTCTTCAAGATCTTGATGGCCACTGTATCACCGGTGAGTGTGCTGATGGCTTTGGCCACCGTCCCAAAGCTGCCCTCCCCCAGGATGCTCTGGACTTGGTACTGGCCTCTGTCCAGCAGGTCCATCTCAGATACCATGCAAATCTCTGGACCATCAGAGTGTTGGGAGGTCACAATGACCAGTGGACCAGAGTTGAGCACATTGTGTCCTGTTCAGCTGTGTCCAACTCTGAGCAATCAGAGCTAGTGGGGCTGGTGACCTCAACGGATTCACCACTGGTCACAATGACCAGTGGTGTTGGGGATGGGACGTCAGAGTTGAGCACATTGTCCAAATCAAATCTGTCCCACTCTGGATCCGAGCAAGACATAATGCCGGGTCCGGGGGCGGTCAGGGTTAGGGTGTCAACGTTAACCGCTGGGACGTCATCATAGTTGATTATGTCCTGTTCAGCTGTGTCCAACTCTGAGCAATCAGAGCTAGTGGGGCTGGTGACCTCAACGGATTTTTTAAATCTTTTTTTAAATGGCAGCTGCTTCTTCTTAGCACCTAGAGAGAAGAGATATAATTTAGAGTGACTCATGGAATATATCATACACAAAATAATACTTCACAAACTATGAAAGTTGTGATTGATACGCTCGGCTCAACAAATAGCCTACATGAGCTGAGCTACACATTAATTATATCCCCAACATACAATTGGTATGTTATGTTATGGTGTTGGGGATATAATTCATCACATTATTATAATTATGTACACGTTTGAATAGCAGGGATTTTTTCAGAAATCAAAATATAGAATATAGAATATTTTGTATTAGATATAAAACTGCTGATAAATTCAGATATTTATAATTTAGCCCAATTCTAGATATATCTGTTTTCACTAGACAATGTGTAGTGTTCATTGACCCTTACCTGTATATGTCCTTGAAAAGCGCTGGTATGGTTCAAAGCGATGCTTTTTCAGGCCTCCTACTTTTACTTTGAAAGTTTTGCTATCCTGTTGTCTCCTGGTCATTAATGTAGTCATGGTGAGTCCTCTTTCTTCAGCAGAATTGTTCCTAGAGTTGAGAGATTCCATCTTCACCTGGAGTCCACAGTCAGATCTGATCAGAAATGAGTGATATCCTGGAGGAGTTGTGGAGAACTGACAACTACAAACTCTTCTTATACTAGAGAGCCTGAGGTGGAACCACTAACTGCTTGGGATTGGTTGGCCAGAGAACAATAGAACTATCTCTCCACCAACCACAACCTAACGGGTTGAACCACTAACTGATTGGTCAAAGAGGGGAGGGGCACCAATTCAATGCTCTAAATTCTCAGTATTTATCATACTAAAAGGATCACATGCAAATTGGTTGGTCGATCCATTCAGCAATAGGGTTACACGCCCTAACCTGTCCGTTAACAATGGGACAGACTACCCCCAAAACATTCCACAACATTCACAATTCACAATAATAGGATAGTTCATGAATCATTCAATAATAAGTTAGATGTGTCCAAACGAAGATAACATGTACCTTAGTGAGTGATTAAAAAGATGATTTAATATGTCCTGGTGAAATATATTTCTGCACATGGCTGGAAATTAGGGAGGAAATTAGGTGTGGACAGAAAATCTATTCAACCCTGTCATGAGTTTGTATGAGTCCTCATGTGTCTTTTTAGATGAGCCGTGTGGCTACAGCCCTTTCCACAAACTGTGCAAGCAAATGGCTTTTCCCCTGAATTAATCATTGTGTGTGTCTTCAGATTTCCTCTGCGATTGAACATTTTGCCACAATCTGCACAACTAAAACGTTTCGTATCTATGTGACTCCTCGTGGAGTGACTTTGTTTTGGTGATTTGAGGTCATGGAGCATCTTGTTTCTCAAAGACAAACTATTTCCTCCCATGTGTTGTGTATTGTGTGATCTCAGTGTGTTTAAACCTGACTTGTCATCCATGGTCTCATCCCAATCATCACTGTCTTCAGTGATATCAGATTCAGAATAGTGTGAAGAGCGAAGCTGGTCATCACTAGTTGGTTGTGATGTTCCACAGTCCTCTACATCAGCTTGTGTGTCCATGTGTTGAGATGAGGTGCTGGCTACAGGTTCTGTTTGTATGTTTTCATAATGTTCATGTTTCACTGACAGTAATATCTCTGTTGATCCACCATCCACCTCTGATCTTTGAAGTGGCTCATCATGTTCCTCTTTAATCTATGGAGACTCTTGTTCCTCTTGGACCAGACTGGAGGTTCTGTCCTGCTGCTCAGGGAATACCTCCTCTTTACACACAAGGAGGTGTATGGCGTCTAGACAGAATATATAAAAGAGAAACCCATTATTACATGTTTTAACATGACCTACATTCTATCATGTCTTTGTAATGTATAATGGAAATCAATCAATAATCAATAATAGGATAGTTCATGATTCATTCAATAATAAGTTAGATGTGTCCAAACAAAGATAACATGTACCTTAGTGAGTGATTAAAAAGATGATTTAATATGTCCTGGTGAAATATATTTCTGCACATGGCTGGAAATTAGGGAGGAAATTAGGTGTGGACAGAAAATCTATTCAACCCTGTCATGAGTTTAAACATGCCTGTGTGAGATGTCTATGACCATGAAAGAATAACTTCATATATATTGCTGTGTGCAGTTGGTACAGTGATCTAGTGATGCTTAACCTTGTAAAGTCTAAATGTAGGGATGACATATAGCTCAAGTTGTTGTTGTCACCTTTCAGGAGTGGAGCAGGATTTTCCAGTCTAAATTATTTGAATGCAAATGATTCCCGATCCTATACATGTTCCACTCCATTCACACTATACTGTAGGAGTAGGCTACATTCAGCAATAGGGTTTACACGCCCTAACCTGTCCGTTAACAATGGGACAGACTTCCCCCAAAACATTCCACAACAATCACAACCAGGGTCGTCTAACGCATTTAATATTAGTATTGGTTTAAAAAAAAATCACATACAAATAAAGCAAATACATACTTTACAAATATCTGTATCTAACTAGTTGGAATCTAACTAGTTAGATACAGCTATTTGTAAAGTATGACCCAGTCTGGCAAATAGGCCCTCATCTCGCCCATAGTCATTTTTCAGTTTTGTACAGATTATTAAAGTACAGAATGTAAGCTTTCATATGATGTATCATTCAATGCAATTGGAAAATATTTGAAGGAGATATGAGCATTTTAAAGTGATTGTACTATTTTCCCCAAAGCTGAGAAAAGCTCCTTTGAATGTTCACTACATTCTGACACCTAGAGCTGTCTAGAAGTGGATGTGTCAATGGGAGGAACAATAGGTACTTAACTCCACCCATAATGACTCACTAATCACCCAAACCACCCCCACATGTAGCTGCATGTCAAGGGAAGAAGATAGGAACAACATTCAAAATACATGTTAAGATCTTACACCTTACGCAGGGTTGGGAAGGTTACTTAAAAAGTAATCTCCTACAGTTACAAGTTACTTGCTAAAAATTGTAGTCAGCAACGCCTATGAAATTAAGAAAAGGACAACCGAAATATGGTTAAATCAGTGGTTCTCAACCTTTTTACAACAAGCAGAACCTCCACCTTATTATGATTCATGTTAAAATACAGTCCTATTCGGCTAGGCAAGGCACGTGTTCACACAAAAGGCTAATTCATTCCAAATCATAATATATACAAATATAAAGAATATAGGCCCTAGCCAAAGTCATGCTGTAGGGCACTGTAGACTACAAAATGATATTGATTAAAAAAAGAAGGAAAACACTAGCACTTTAACACCAAGTTGTCACAGACAGACAGGCAGATGCGCGCACACACACAACTTTCTAGCACAACGTTACGGAGCTGATGAGTTTCATACTGTTTCACTTTGCAATGCGCGACCCAGTGCATTGCAAATGGTCACAGCTGAAATGAATCACAGATTTAATTACAACTGATTCAACTGAAACTATAGATAGAGTTATGTTTTTTAGCGAGCCTACTACTACAGTGTTAAATTTAACTAACAGATTTTTCTGATGTGTATTTAGACAATCCGTCTAAAGCCTTTTCCACAAACTTTACACTCAAATTGCTTTTACCCAAATAGGTCAATGATGATGGCTGTATGGATGAACCGAGACCATTTTACACCTATATGACTCTGATGGGTTTCAGCAAAACTACCGAAACAGGCCTATCACTTGGACATTATTATTACTATCCTTTGTGAAATGTTAAAGGTGCTGTAAATAGATATGTTTAACAAATTAATACAATTAAAATGAATATTAGAATTGGTCAACAGTGATATGAGGAGAGGAAGGCTCTACAATTTAGGAACGTATGTCTGCAAAATATTTCTTTCACAAATTTTAATTAAACAAAATCCTCATGTGTGCTTACAACATATGTCAATATAAAATACATGATATACAAACAAGTTGTGCTAATTTCTTCACTCTCAGTTGGAATACAGACAAGCCTGAAATGGTAACCAGAGAACTGGCCATTTGAGACATGATCTGAGCATGAAAGAGTGATAATACATCTTATAAGGTGCATTGGTCAAGTAGAGTATCATTTGCAACATAAATGAATAGCAGTATAATTTGCAACAGATATGAATAGCAGCATAATATAGAATCAGTATTTTGTGCAGGTGAGAGACAATACTATCGGAGATGTAAGTGTACACACAGCATCTATTAGCAGTGGTGTAAAGTACATTTTATTTAAGTACAATGTTGAGGTATTTATACTTTACTTGAGTATTTCCAGTAAAACATTTGAGTCTTTTTCCACTACAGCACTGTGAGCAGCAGCAGTGTGTAGTATAATACTAAGTTGTAACAGTGAGTGATAGTGCTGTTCTTAAAGAATCTACAGTGAAGGGTCTTAGGTAGCATTAGTGTCCTGTCTGGATCAGTGTTGTCCGACATCACCATCTTGCGGCGTTGTCATTGTCAAACACGTACTGTACACCAAATCCAATACCTTGGAGTGCATTACATTATAATTGTTGGCCCCCAAGAAACCTTGAGGTGGTCATATGTGAGACATGGTGATGAAGGGATGGTCCAACACCTGGTCAGGTGTTATCCTCTCCTCTGGATCCAGATGAAGCATTCGTTTCCAAAGGTCCATGAAGAGGTCACAAAATGTTTCATCAGCACCGTAATGCAGGGAGAACACTTCTTCCAATGAGCAGGTATCATCCAAAAATAGGTCTTTGTCTTCTGCCTTGAACTCCTGCAGTGTGTAATACTCCTCTGGTTCCTAGAAGATACAAAACATTTAGATTTGTATTGATCTGACTGAATGACATGCAAAGATAGCCTATACTCGAACATTTCAGATATGATGTTATTACTCCAATATTAGCTGCAGTCATACCTTAAATCTCCATGTATCGTCGTCCTGAATGAAAAAGCTGCAGGTTGTTTGTCCAGCATCCAAGAGAGATTGCTCTGGCATACCAAGCGTGAAGAGGATGGCTCGAATCTGCAGAAAAATACAGGATATTTCACATATTGAGAATATTTAATTAACAGTGGGTAGTTAGGGTATAACTATGGATTGATGAACATGTAACTACTGCATGGTTCATTCAGAGTATAATCAGAATGCATGTTGTAATATGCAGTGCATCAGTACAATACTCACCACATCATATTCAGTCTTCTTGTTGAAGAGATCATGGAACAGCATCCCATTAGCCACCATACAGCCCAGTGACCACATATCAATTGCCTCTGTGATTGGGAGGCCCAGGAAGAGTTCTGGTGCTCTGTGGGATGTAAAATAAAAGGATAACGTTAGCAACATTCAAGTGTCTTCTCAATTGCACTCCTGGCACTTTATATTTGAATATGTGCTTGCATTGTGCTTTCAGTGAAGCAGATAATAAGGCAATGATGAATACATTAATAACAACAGAGTAGCTCAATAGAACTCACCTATACCAAAGAGGCGGCCTGATCCTCCGTTGCTTAGTCTCAGAGACAGGAACAGCCAGACCAAAGTCAATGAGTTTGACTTTGAGGGGTTGTTGGTTCACCAGCATGATGTTATCTAGTTTGATGTCTGTATGGATCAGACCTATTCCCTTCAGGGCATGGAGTGCAATGGCAAGCTGCAAGTTAAGAACAAAGAGCATGATTAATATTAATTTGAGCACAAGGTGGTGAGAAAATGAACAGAATATATTTACCATCACTTTCAAATACAAGTGTCAAACCCATACCTGCTGTATGATGCGTCTCATCTCCATCATGGACAGAGGATAACGTCTCTCGTTCAAGAAATCCAGGAGGTCAACATCCAGAGACTCAAACACCAGGCATGTAAATCCTTCATAAATGAAACTGTGGTAAAATCTCACTATTCCACACGTGTCAGGGTCCAGGACTTTCAGCGTTTGCAACACAGCCATCTCACGTGCTGCCACTTCATCATAATCACTGCAACTCTTCAAGATCTTGATGGCCACTGTATCACCGGTGAGTGTGCTGATGGCTTTGGCCACCGTCCCAAAGCTGCCCTCCCCCAGGATGCTCTGGACTTGGTACTGGCCTCTGTCCAGCAGGTCCATCTCAGATACCATGCAACTCTCTGGACCATCAGAGTGTTGGGAGGTCACAATGACCAGTGGACCAGAGTTGAGCACATTGTCCAAATCAAATCTGTCCCACTCTGGATCCGAGCAAGACATAATGCCGGGTCCGGGGGCGGTCAGGGTTAGGGTGTCAACGTTAACCGCTGGGACGTCATCATAGTTGATTATGTCCTGTTCAGCTGTGTCCAACTCTGAGCAATCAGAGCTAGTGGGGCTGGTGACCTCAACGGATTTTTTAAATCTTTTTTTAAATGGCAGCTGCTTCTTCTTAGCACCTAGAGAGAAGAGATATAATTTAGAGTGACTCATGGAATATATCATACACAAAATAATACTTCACAAACTATGAAAGTTGTGATTGATACGCTCGGCTCAACAAATAGCCTACATGAGCTGAGCTACACATTAATTATATCCCCAACATACAATTGGTATGTTATGTTATGGTGTTGGGGATATAATTCATCACATTATTATAATTATGTACACGTTTGAATAGCAGGGATTTTTTCAGAAATCAAAATATAGAATATAGAATATTTTGTATTAGATATAAAACTGCTGATAAATTCAGATATTTATAATTTAGCCCAATTCTAGATATATCTGTTTTCACTAGACAATGTGTAGTGTTCATTGACCCTTACCTGTATATGTCCTTGAAAAGCGCTGGTATGGTTCAAAGCGATGCTTTTTCAGGCCTCCTACTTTTACTTTGAAAGTTTTGCTATCCTGTTGTCTCCTGGTCATTAATGTAGTCATGGTGAGTCCTCTTTCTTCAGCAGAATTGTTCCTAGAGTTGAGAGATTCCATCTTCACCTGGAGTCCACAGTCAGATCTGATCAGAAATGAGTGATATCCTGGAGGAGTTGTGGAGAACTGACAACTACAAACTCTTCTTATACTAGAGAGCCTGAGGTGGAACCACTAACTGCTTGGGATTGGTTGGCCAGAGAACAATAGAACTATCTCTCCACCAACCACAACCTAACGGGTTGAACCACTAACTGATTGGTCAAAGAGGGGAGGGGCACCAATTCAATGCTCTAAATTCTCAGTATTTATCATACTAAAAGGATCACATGCAAATTGGTTGGTCGATCCATTCAGCAATAGGGTTACACGCCCTAACCTGTCCGTTAACAATGGGACAGACTACCCCCAAAACATTCCACAACATTCACAATTCACAATAATAGGATAGTTCATGAATCATTCAATAATAAGTTAGATGTGTCCAAACGAAGATAACATGTACCTTAGTGAGTGATTAAAAAGATGATTTAATATGTCCTGGTGAAATATATTTCTGCACATGGCTGGAAATTAGGGAGGAAATTAGGTGTGGACAGAAAATCTATTCAACCCTGTCATGAGTTTGTATGAGTCCTCATGTGTCTTTTTAGATGAGCCGTGTGGCTACAGCCCTTTCCACAAACTGTGCAAGCAAATGGCTTTTCCCCTGAATTAATCATTGTGTGTGTCTTCAGATTTCCTCTGCGATTGAACATTTTGCCACAATCTGCACAACTAAAACGTTTCGTATCTATGTGACTCCTCGTGGAGTGACTTTGTTTTGGTGATTTGAGGTCATGGAGCATCTTGTTTCTCAAAGACAAACTATTTCCTCCCATGTGTTGTGTATTGTGTGATCTCAGTGTGTTTAAACCTGACTTGTCATCCATGGTCTCATCCCAATCATCACTGTCTTCAGTGATATCAGATTCAGAATAGTGTGAAGAGCGAAGCTGGTCATCACTAGTTGGTTGTGATGTTCCACAGTCCTCTACATCAGCTTGTGTGTCCATGTGTTGAGATGAGGTGCTGGCTACAGGTTCTGTTTGTATGTTTTCATAATGTTCATGTTTCACTGACAGTAATATCTCTGTTGATCCACCATCCACCTCTGATCTTTGAAGTGGCTCATCATGTTCCTCTTTAATCTATGGAGACTCTTGTTCCTCTTGGACCAGACTGGAGGTTCTGTCCTGCTGCTCAGGGAATACCTCCTCTTTACACACAAGGAGGTGTATGGCGTCTAGACAGAATATATAAAAGAGAAACCCATTATTACATGTTTTAACATGACCTACATTCTATCATGTCTTTGTAATGTATAATGGAAATCAATCAATAATCAATAATAGGATAGTTCATGATTCATTCAATAATAAGTTAGATGTGTCCAAACAAAGATAACATGTACCTTAGTGAGTGATTAAAAAGATGATTTAATATGTCCTGGTGAAATATATTTCTGCACATGGCTGGAAATTAGGGAGGAAATTAGGTGTGGACAGAAAATCTATTCAACCCTGTCATGAGTTTAAACATGCATGTGTGAGATGTCTATTTGACCATGAAAGAATAACTTCATATATATTGCTGTGTGCAGTTGGTACAGTGATCTAGTGATGCTTAACCTTGTAAAGTCTAAATGTAGGGATGACATATAGCTCAAGTTGTTGTTGTCACCTTTCAGGAGTGGAGCAGGATTTTCCAGTCTAAATTATTTGAATGCAAATGATTCCCGATCCTATACATGTTCCACTCCATTCACACTATACTGTAGGAGTAGGCTACATTCAGCAATAGGGTTTACACGCCCTAACCTGTCCGTTAACAATGGGACAGACTTCCCCCAAAACATTCCACAACAATCACAACCAGGGTCGTCTAACGCATTTAATATTAGTATTGGTTTAAAAAAAAATCACATACAAATAAAGCAAATACATACTTTACAAATATCTGTATCTAACTAGTTGGAATCTAACTAGTTAGATACAGCTATTTGTAAAGTATGACCCAGTCTGGCAAATAGGCCCTCATCTCGCCCATAGTCATTTTTCAGTTTTGTACAGATTATTAAAGTACAGAATGTAAGCTTTCATATGATGTATCATTCAATGCAATTGGAAAATATTTGAAGGAGATATGAGCATTTTAAAGTGATTGTACTATTTTCCCCAAAGCTGAGAAAAGCTCCTTTGAATGTTCACTACATTCTGACACCTAGAGCTGTCTAGAAGTGGATGTGTCAATGGGAGGAACAATAGGTACTTAACTCCACCCATAATGACTCACTAATCACCCAAACCACCCCCACATGTAGCTGCATGTCAAGGGAAGAAGATAGGAACAACATTCAAAATACATGTTAAGATCTTACACCTTACGCAGGGTTGGGAAGGTTACTTAAAAAGTAATCTCCTACAGTTACAAGTTACTTGCTAAAAATTGTAGTCAGCAACGCCTATGAAATTAAGAAAAGGACAACCGAAATATGGTTAAATCAGTGGTTCTCAACCTTTTTACAACAAGCAGAACCTCCACCTTATTATGATTCATGTTAAAATACAGTCCTATTCGGCTAGGCAAGGCACGTGTTCACACAAAAGGCTAATTCATTCCAAATCATAATATATACAAATATAAAGAATATAGGCCCTAGCCAAAGTCATGCTGTAGGGCACTGTAGACTACAAAATGATATTGATTAAAAAAAGAAGGAAAACACTAGCACTTTAACACCAAGTTGTCACAGACAGACAGGCAGACGCGCGCACACACACAACTTTCTAGCACAACGTTACGGAGCTGATGAGTTTCATACTGTTTCACTTTGCAATGCGCGACCCAGTGCATTGCAAATGGTCACAGCTGAAATGAATCACAGATTTAATTACAACTGATTCAACTGAAACTATAGATAGAGTTATGGTTTTTAGCGAGCCTACTACTACAGTGTTAAATTTAACTAACAGATTTTTCTGATGTGTATTTAGACAATCCGTCTAAAGCCTTTTCCACAAACTTTACACTCAAATTGCTTTTACCCAAATAGGTCAATGATGATGGCTGTATGGATGAACCGAGACCATTTTACACCTATATGACTCTGATGGGTTTCAGCAAAACTACCGAAACAGGCCTATCACTTGGACATTATTATTACTATCCTTTGTGAAATGTTAAAGGTGCTGTAAATAGATATGTTTAACAAATTAATACAATTAAAATGAATATTAGAATTGGTCAACAGTGATATGAGGAGAGGAAGGCTCTACAATTTAGGAACGTATGTCTGCAAAATATTTCTTTCACAAATTTTAATTAAACAAAATCCTCATGTGTGCTTACAACATATGTCAATATAAAATACATGATATACAAACAAGTTGTGCTAATTTCTTCACTCTCAGTTGGAATACAGACAAGCCTGAAATGGTAACCAGAGAACTGGCCATTTGAGACATGATCTGAGCATGAAAGAGTGATAATACATCTTATAAGGTGCATTGGTCAAGTAGAGTATCATTTGCAACATAAATGAATAGCAGTATAATTTGCAACAGATATGAATAGCAGCATAATATAGAATCAGTATTTTGTGCAGGTGAGAGACAATACTATCGGAGATGTAAGTGTACACACAGCATCTATTAGCAGTGGTGTAAAGTACATTTTATTTAAGTACAATGTTGAGGTATTTATACTTTACTTGAGTATTTCCAGTAAAACATTTGAGTCTTTTTCCACTACAGCACTGTGAGCAGCAGCAGTGTGTAGTATAATACTAAGTTGTAACAGTGAGTGATAGTGCTGTTCTTAAAGAATCTACAGTGAAGGGTCTTAGGTAGCATTAGTGTCCTGTCTGGATCAGTGTTGTCCGACATCACCATCTTGCGGCGTTGTCATTGTCAAACACGTACTGTACACCAAATCCAATACCTTGGAGTGCATTACATTATAATTGTTGGCCCCCAAGAAACCTTGAGGTGGTCATATGTGAGACATGGTGATGAAGGGATGGTCCAACACCTGGTCAGGTGTTATCCTCTCCTCTGGATCCAGATGAAGCATTCGTTTCCAAAGGTCCATGAAGAGGTCACAAAATGTTTCATCAGCACCGTAATGCAGGGAGAACACTTCTTCCAATGAGCAGGTATCATCCAAAAATAGGTCTTTGTCTTCTGCCTTGAACTCCTGCAGTGTGTAATACTCCTCTGGTTCCTAGAAGATACAAAACATTTAGATTTGTATTGATCTGACTGAATGACATGCAAAGATAGCCTATACTCGAACATTTCAGATATGATGTTATTACTCCAATATTAGCTGCAGTCATACCTTAAATCTCCATGTATCGTCGTCCTGAATGAAAAAGCTGCAGGTTGTTTGTCCAGCATCCAAGAGAGATTGCTCTGGCATACCAAGCGTGAAGAGGATGGCTCGAATCTGCAGAAAAATACAGGATATTTCACATATTGAGAATATTTAATTAACAGTGGGTAGTTAGGGTATAACTATGGATTGATGAACATGTAACTACTGCATGGTTCATTCAGAGTATAATCAGAATGCATGTTGTAATATGCAGTGCATCAGTACAATACTCACCACATCATATTCAGTCTTCTTGTTGAAGAGATCATGGAACAGCATCCCATTAGCCACCATACAGCCCAGTGACCACATATCAATTGCCTCTGTGATTGGGAGGCCCAGGAAGAGTTCTGGTGCTCTGTGGGATGTAAAATAAAAGGATAACGTTAGCAACATTCAAGCGTCTTCTCAATTGCACTCCTGGCACTTTATATTTGAATATGTGCTTGCATTGTGCTTTCAGTGAAGCAGATAATAAGGCAATGATGAATACATTAATAACAACAGAGTAGCTCAATAGAACTCACCTATACCAAAGAGGCGGCCTGATCCTCCGTTGCTTAGTCTCAGAGACAGGAACAGCCAGACCAAAGTCAATGAGTTTGACTTTGAGGGGTTGTTGGTTCACCAGCATGATGTTATCTAGTTTGATGTCTGTATGGATCAGACCTATTCCCTTCAGGGCATGGAGTGCAATGGCAAGCTGCAAGTTAAGAACAAAGAGCATGATTAATATTAATTTGAGCACAAGGTGGTGAGAAAATGAACAGAATATATTTACCATCACTTTCAAATACAAGTGTCAAACCCATACCTGCTGTATGATGCGTCTCATCTCCATCATGGACAGAGGATAACGTCTCTCGTTCAAGAAATCCAGGAGGTCAACATCCAGAGACTCAAACACCAGGCATGTAAATCCTTCATAAATGAAACTGTGGTAAAATCTCACTATTCCACACGTGTCAGGGTCCAGGACTTTCAGCGTTTGCAACACAGCCATCTCACGTGCTGCCACTTCATCATAATCACTGCAACTCTTCAAGATCTTGATGGCCACTGTATCACCGGTGAGTGTGCTGATGGCTTTGGCCACCGTCCCAAAGCTGCCCTCCCCCAGGATGCTCTGGACTTGGTACTGGCCTCTGTCCAGCAGGTCCATCTCAGATACCATGCAACTCTCTGGACCATCAGAGTGTTGGGAGGTCACAATGACCAGTGGACCAGAGTTGAGCACATTGTCCAAATCAAATCTGTCCCACTCTGGATCCGAGCAAGACATAATGCCGGGTCCGGGGGCGGTCAGGGTTAGGGTGTCAACGTTAACCGCTGGGACGTCATCATAGTTGATTATGTCCTGTTCAGCTGTGTCCAACTCTGAGCAATCAGAGCTAGTGGGGCTGGTGACCTCAACGGATTCACCACTGGTCACAATGACCAGTGGTGTTGGGGAAGGGACGTCAGAGTTGAGCACATTGTCCAAATCAAATCTGTCCCACTCTGGATCCGAGCAAGACATAATGCCGGGTCCGGGGGCGGTCAGGGTTAGGGTGTCAACGTTAACCGCTGGGACGTCATCATAGTTGATTATGTCCTGTTCAGCTGTGTCCAACTCTGAGCAATCAGAGCTAGTGGGGCTGGTGACCTCAACGGATTTTTTAAATCTTTTTTTAAATGGCAGCTGCTTCTTCTTAGCACCTAGAGAGAAGAGATATAATTTAGAGTGACTCATGGAATATATCATACACAAAATAATACTTCACAAACTATGAAAGTTGTGATTGATACGCTCGGCTCAACAAATAGCCTACATGAGCTGAGCTACACATTAATTATATCCCCAACATACAATTGGTATGTTATGTTATGGTGTTGGGGATATAATTCATCACATTATTATAATTATGTACACGTTTGAATAGCAGGGATTTTTTCAGAAATCAAAATATAGAATATAGAATATTTTGTATTAGATATAAAACTGCTGATAAATTCAGATATTTATAATTTAGCCCAATTCTAGATATATCTGTTTTCACTAGACAATGTGTAGTGTTCATTGACCCTTACCTGTATATGTCCTTGAAAAGCGCTGGTATGGTTCAAAGCGATGCTTTTTCAGGCCTCCTACTTTTACTTTGAAAGTTTTGCTATCCTGTTGTCTCCTGGTCATTAATGTAGTCATGGTGAGTCCTCTTTCTTCAGCAGAATTGTTCCTAGAGTTGAGAGATTCCATCTTCACCTGGAGTCCACAGTCAGATCTGATCAGAAATGAGTGATATCCTGGAGGAGTTGTGGAGAACTGACAACTACAAACTCTTCTTATACTAGAGAGCCTGAGGTGGAACCACTAACTGCTTGGGATTGGTTGGCCAGAGAACAATAGAACTATCTCTCCACCAACCACAACCTAACGGGTTGAACCACTAACTGATTGGTCAAAGAGGGGAGGGGCACCAATTCAATGCTCTAAATTCTCAGTATTTATCATACTAAAAGGATCACATGCAAATTGGTTGGTCGATCCATTCAGCAATAGGGTTACACGCCCTAACCTGTCCGTTAACAATGGGACAGACTACCCCCAAAACATTCCACAACATTCACAATTCACAATAATAGGATAGTTCATGAATCATTCAATAATAAGTTAGATGTGTCCAAACGAAGATAACATGTACCTTAGTGAGTGATTAAAAAGATGATTTAATATGTCCTGGTGAAATATATTTCTGCACATGGCTGGAAATTAGGGAGGAAATTAGGTGTGGACAGAAAATCTATTCAACCCTGTCATGAGTTTGTATGAGTCCTCATGTGTCTTTTTAGATGAGCCGTGTGGCTACAGCCCTTTCCACAAACTGTGCAAGCAAATGGCTTTTCCCCTGAATTAATCATTGTGTGTGTCTTCAGATTTCCACTGCGATTGAACATTTTGCCACAATCTGCACAATTAAAACGTTTCGTATCTATGTGACTCCTCGTGGAGTGACTTTGTTTTGGTGATTTGAGGTCATGGAGCATCTTGTTTCTCAAAGACAAACTATTTCCTCCCATGTGTTGTGTATTGTGTGATCTCAGTGTGTTTAAACCTGACTTGTCATCCATGGTCTCATCCCAATCATCACTGTCTTCAGTGATATCAGATTCAGAATAGTGTGAAGAGCGAAGCTGGTCATCACTAGTTGGTTGTGATGTTCCACAGTCCTCTACATCAGCTTGTGTGTCCATGTGTTGAGATGAGGTGCTGGCTACAGGTTCTGTTTGTATGTTTTCATAATGTTCATGTTTCACTGACAGTAATATCTCTGTTGATCCACCATCCACCTCTGATCTTTGAAGTGGCTCATCATGTTCCTCTTTAATCTATGGAGACTCTTGTTCCTCTTGGACCAGACTGGAGGTTCTGTCCTGCTGCTCAGGGAATACCTCCTCTTTACACACAAGGAGGTGTATGGCGTCTAGACAGAATATATAAAAGAGAAACCCATTATTACATGTTTTAACATGACCTACATTCTATCATGTCTTTGTAATGTATAATGGAAATCAATCAATAATCAATAATAGGATAGTTCATGATTCATTCAATAATAAGTTAGATGTGTCCAAACAAAGATAACATGTACCTTAGTGAGTGATTAAAAAGATGATTTAATATGTCCTGGTGAAATATATTTCTGCACATGGCTGGAAATTAGGGAGGAAATTAGGTGTGGACAGAAAATCTATTCAACCCTGTCATGAGTTTAAACATGCATGTGTGAGATGTCTATTTGACCATGAAAGAATAACTTCATATATATTGCTGTGTGCAGTTGGTACAGTGATCTAGTGATGCTTAACCTTGTAAAGTCTAAATGTAGGGATGACATATAGCTCAAGTTGTTGTTGTCACCTTTCAGGAGTGGAGCAGGATTTTCCAGTCTAAATTATTTGAATGCAAATGATTCCCGATCCTATACATGTTCCACTCCATTCACACTATACTGTAGGAGTAGGCTACATTCAGCAATAGGGTTTACACGCCCTAACCTGTCCGTTAACAATGGGACAGACTTCCCCCAAAACATTCCACAACAATCACAACCAGGGTCGTCTAACGCATTTAATATTAGTATTGGTTTAAAAAAAAATCACATACAAATAAAGCAAATACATACTTTACAAATATCTGTATCTAACTAGTTGGAATCTAACTAGTTAGATACAGCTATTTGTAAAGTATGACCCAGTCTGGCAAATAGGCCCTCATCTCGCCCATAGTCATTTTTCAGTTTTGTACAGATTATTAAAGTACAGAATGTAAGCTTTCATATGATGTATCATTCAATGCAATTGGAAAATATTTGAAGGAGATATGAGCATTTTAAAGTGATTGTACTATTTTCCCCAAAGCTGAGAAAAGCTCCTTTGAATGTTCACTACATTCTGACACCTAGAGCTGTCTAGAAGTGGATGTGTCAATGGGAGGAACAATAGGTACTTAACTCCACCCATAATGACTCACTAATCACCCAAACCACCCCCACATGTAGCTGCATGTCAAGGGAAGAAGATAGGAACAACATTCAAAATACATGTTAAGATCTTACACCTTACGCAGGGTTGGGAAGGTTACTTAAAAAGTAATCTCCTACAGTTACAAGTTACTTGCTAAAAATTGTAGTCAGCAACGCCTATGAAATTAAGAAAAGGACAACCGAAATATGGTTAAATCAGTGGTTCTCAACCTTTTTACAACAAGCAGAACCTCCACCTTATTATGATTCATGTTAAAATACAGTCCTATTCGGCTAGGCAAGGCACGTGTTCACACAAAAGGCTAATTCATTCCAAATCATAATATATACAAATATAAAGAATATAGGCCCTAGCCAAAGTCATGCTGTAGGGCACTGTAGACTACAAAATGATATTGATTAAAAAAAGAAGGAAAACACTAGCACTTTAACACCAAGTTGTCACAGACAGACAGGCAGACGCGCGCACACACACAACTTTCTAGCACAACGTTACGGAGCTGATGAGTTTCATACTGTTTCACTTTGCAATGCGCGACCCAGTGCATTGCAAATGGTCACAGCTGAAATGAATCACAGATTTAATTACAACTGATTCAACTGAAACTATAGATAGAGTTATGGTTTTTAGCGAGCCTACTACTACAGTGTTAAATTTAACTAACAGATTTTTCTGATGTGTATTTAGACAATCCGTCTAAAGCCTTTTCCACAAACTTTACACTCAAATTGCTTTTCCCCAAATAGGTCAATGATGATGGCTGTATGGATGAACCGAGACCATTTTACACCTATATGACTCTGATGGGTTTCAGCAAAACTACCGAAACAGGCCTATCACTTGGACATTATTATTACTATCCTTTGTGAAATGTTAAAGGTGCTGTAAATAGATATGTTTAACAAATTAATACAATTAAAATGAATAATAGAATTGGTCAACAGTGATATGAGGAGAGGAAGGCTCTACAATTTAGGAACGTATGTCTGCAAAATATTTCTTTCACAAGTTTTAATTAAACAAAATCCTCATGTGTGCTTACAACATATGTCAATATAAAATACATGATATACAAACAAGTTGTGCTAATTTCTTCACTCTCAGTTGGAATACAGACAAGCCTGAAATGGTAACCAGAGAACTGGCCATTTGAGACATGATCTGAGCATGAAAGAGTGATAATACATCTTATAAGGTGCATTGGTCAAGTAGAGTATCATTTGCAACATAAATGAATAGCAGTATAATTTGCAACAGATATGAATAGCAGCATAATATAGAATCAGTATTTTGTGCAGGTGAGAGACAATACTATCGGAGATGTAAGTGTACACACAGCATCTATTAGCAGTGGTGTAAAGTACATTTTATTTAAGTACAATGTTGAGGTATTTATACTTTACTTGAGTATTTCCAGTAAAACATTTGAGTCTTTTTCCACTACAGCACTGTGAGCAGCAGCAGTGTGTAGTATAATACTAAGTTGTAACAGTGAGTGATAGTGCTGTTCTTAAAGAATCTACAGTGAAGGGTCTTAGGTAGCATTAGTGTCCTGTCTGGATCAGTGTTGTCCGACATCACCATCTTGCGGCGTTGTCATTGTCAAACACGTACTGTACACCAAATCCAATACCTTGGAGTGCATTACATTATAATTGTTGGCCCCCAAGAAACCTTGAGGTGGTCATATGTGAGACATGGTGATGAAGGGATGGTCCAACACCTGGTCAGGTGTTATCCTCTCCTCTGGATCCAGATGAAGCATTCGTTTCCAAAGGTCCATGAAGAGGTCACAAAATGTTTCATCAGCACCGTAATGCAGGGAGAACACTTCTTCCAATGAGCAGGTATCATCCAAAAATAGGTCTTTGTCTTCTGCCTTGAACTCCTGCAGTGTGTAATACTCCTCTGGTTCCTAGAAGATACAAAACATTTAGATTTGTATTGATCTGACTGAATGACATGCAAAGATAGCCTATACTCGAACATTTCAGATATGATGTTATTACTCCAATATTAGCTGCAGTCATACCTTAAATCTCCATGTATCGTCGTCCTGAATGAAAAAGCTGCAGGTTGTTTGTCCAGCATCCAAGAGAGATTGCTCTGGCATACCAAGCGTGAAGAGGATGGCTCGAATCTGCAGAAAAATACAGGATATTTCACATATTGAGAATATTTAATTAACAGTGGGTAGTTAGGGTATAACTATGGATTGATGAACATGTAACTACTGCATGGTTCATTCAGAGTATAATCAGAATGCATGTTGTAATATGCAGTGCATCAGTACAATACTCACCACATCATATTCAGTCTTCTTGTTGAAGAGATCATGGAACAGCATCCCATTAGCCACCATACAGCCCAGTGACCACATATCAATTGCCTCTGTGATTGGGAGGCCCAGGAAGAGTTCTGGTGCTCTGTGGGATGTAAAATAAAAGGATAACGTTAGCAACATTCAAGCGTCTTCTCAATTGCACTCCTGGCACTTTATATTTGAATATGTGCTTGCATTGTGCTTTCAGTGAAGCAGATAATAAGGCAATGATGAATACATTAATAACAACAGAGTAGCTCAATAGAACTCACCTATACCAAAGAGGCGGCCTGATCCTCCGTTGCTTAGTCTCAGAGACAGGAACAGCCAGACCAAAGTCAATGAGTTTGACTTTGAGGGGTTGTTGGTTCACCAGCATGATGTTATCTAGTTTGATGTCTGTATGGATCAGACCTATTCCCTTCAGGGCATGGAGTGCAATGGCAAGCTGCAAGTTAAGAACAAAGAGCATGATTAATATTAATTTGAGCACAAGGTGGTGAGAAAATGAACAGAATATATTTACCATCACTTTCAAATACAAGTGTCAAACCCATACCTGCTGTATGATGCGTCTCATCTCCATCATGGACAGAGGATAACGTCTCTCGTTCAAGAAATCCAGGAGGTCAACATCCAGAGACTCAAACACCAGGCATGTAAATCCTTCATAAATGAAACTGTGGTAAAATCTCACTATTCCACACGTGTCAGGGTCCAGGACTTTCAGCGTTTGCAACACAGCCATCTCACGTGCTGCCACTTCATCATAATCACTGCAACTCTTCAAGATCTTGATGGCCACTGTATCACCGGTGAGTGTGCTGATGGCTTTGGCCACCGTCCCAAAGCTGCCCTCCCCCAGGATGCTCTGGACTTGGTACTGGCCTCTGTCCAGCAGGTCCATCTCAGATACCATGCAACTCTCTGGACCATCAGAGTGTTGGGAGGTCACAATGACCAGTGGACCAGAGTTGAGCACATTGTCCAAATCAAATCTGTCCCACTCTGGATCCGAGCAAGACATAATGCCGGGTCCGGGGGCGGTCAGGGTTAGGGTGTCAACGTTAACCGCTGGGACGTCATCATAGTTGATTATGTCTTGTTCAGCTGTGTCCAACTCTGAGCAATCAGAGCTAGTGGGGCTGGTGACCTCAACGGATTCACCACTGGTCACAATGACCAGTGGTGTTGGGGAAGGGACGTCAGAGTTGAGCACATTGTCCAAATCAAATCTGTCCCACTCTGGATCCGAGCAAGACATAATGCCGGGTCCGGGGGCGGTCAGGGTTAGGGTGTCAACGTTAACCGCTGGGACGTCATCATAGTTGATTATGTCCTGTTCAGCTGTGTCCAACTCTGAGCAATCAGAGCTAGTGGGGCTGGTGACCTCAACAGATTTTTTAAATCTTTTTTTAAATGGCAGCTGCTTCTTCTTAGCACCTAGAGAGAAGAGATATAATTTAGAGTGACTCATGGAATATATCATACACAAAATAATACTTCACAAACTATGAAAGTTGTGATTGATACGCTCGGCTCAACAAATAGCCTACATGAGCTGAGCTACACATTAATTATATCCCCAACATACAATTGGTATGTTATGTTATGGTGTTGGGGATATAATTCATCACATTATTATAATTATGTACACGTTTGAATAGCAGGGATTTTTTCAGAAATCAAAATATAGAATATAGAATATTTTGTATTAGATATAAAACTGCTGATAAATTCAGATATTTATAATTTAGCCCAATTCTAGATATATCTGTTTTCACTAGACAATGTGTAGTGTTCATTGACCCTTACCTGTATATGTCCTTGAAAAGCGCTGGTATGGTTCAAAGCGATGCTTTTTCAGGCCTCCTACTTTTACTTTGAAACTTTTGCTATCCTGTTGTCTCCTGGTCATTAATGTAGTCATGGTGAGTCCTCTTTCTTCAGCAGAATTGTTCCTAGAGTTGAGAGATTCCATCTTCACCTGGAGTCCACAGTCAGATCTGATCAGAAATGAGTGATATCCTGGAGGAGTTGTGGAGAACTGACAACTACAAACTCTTCTTATACTAGAGAGCCTGAGGTGGAACCACTAACTGCTTGGGATTGGTTGGCCAGAACAATAGAACTATCTCTCCACCAACCACAACCTAACGGGTTGAACCACTAACTGATTGGTCAAAGAGGGGAGGGGCACCAATTCAATGCTCTAAATTCTCAGTATTTATCATACTAAAAGGATCACATGCAAATTGGTTGGTCGATCCATTCAGCAATAGGGTTACACGCCCTAACCTGTCCGTTAACAATGGGACAGACTACCCCCAAAACATTCCACAACATTCACAATTCACAATAATAGGATAGTTCATGAATCATTCAATAATAAGTTAGATGTGTCCAAACGAAGATAACATGTACCTTAGTGAGTGATTAAAAAGATGATTTAATATGTCCTGGTGAAATATATTTCTGCACATGGCTGGAAATTAGGGAGGAAATTAGGTGTGGACAGAAAATCTATTCAACCCTGTCATGAGTTTGTATGAGTCCTCATGTGTCTTTTTAGATGAGCCGTGTGGCTACAGCCCTTTCCACAAACTGTGCAAGCAAATGGCTTTTCCCCTGAATTAATCATTGTGTGTGTCTTCAGATTTCCTCTGCGATTGAACATTTTGCCACAATCTGCACAACTAAAACGTTTCGTATCTATGTGACTCCTCGTGGAGTGACTTTGTTTTGGTGATTTGAGGTCATGGAGCGTCTTGTTTCTCAAAGACAAACTATTTCCTCCCATGTGTTGTGTATTGTGTGATCTCAGTGTGTTTAAACCTGACTTGTCATCCATGGTCTCATCCCAATCATCACTGTCTTCAGTGATATCAGATTCAGAATAGTGTGAAGAGCGAAGCTGGTCATCACTAGTTGGTTGTGATGTTCCACAGTCCTCTACATCAGCTTGTGTGTCCATGTGTTGAGATGAGGTGCTGGCTACAGGTTCTGTTTGTATGTTTTCATAATGTTCATGTTTCACTGACAGTAATATCTCTGTTGATCCACCATCCACCTCTGATCTTTGAAGTGGCTCATCATGTTCCTCTTTAATCTATGGAGACTCTTGTTCCTCTTGGACCAGACTGGAGGTTCTGTCCTGCTGCTCAGGGAATACCTCCTCTTTACACACAAGGAGGTGTATGGCGTCTAGACAGAATATATAAAAGAGAAACCCATTATTACATGTTTTAACATGACCTACATTCTATCATGTCTTTGTAATGTATAATGGAAATCAATCAATAATCAATAATAGGATAGTTCATGATTCATTCAATAATAAGTTAGATGTGTCCAAACAAAGATAACATGTACCTTAGTGAGTGATTAAAAAGATGATTTAATATGTCCTGGTGAAATATATTTCTGCACATGGCTGGAAATTAGGGAGGAAATTAGGTGTGGACAGAAAATCTATTCAACCCTGTCATGAGTTTAAACATGCATGTGTGAGATGTCTATTTGACCATGAAAGAATAACTTCATATATATTGCTGTGTGCAGTTGGTACAGTGATCTAGTGATGCTTAACCTTGTAAAGTCTAAATGTAGGGATGACATATAGCTCAAGTTGTTGTTGTCACCTTTCAGAAGTGGAGCAGGATTTTCCAGTCTAAATTATTTGAATGCAAATGATTCCCGATCCTATACATGTTCCACTCCATTCACACTATACTGTAGGAGTAGGCTACATTCAGCAATAGGGTTTACACGCCCTAACCTGTCCGTTAACAATGGGACAGACTTCCCCCAAAACATTCCACAACAATCACAACCAGGGTCGTCTAACGCATTTAATATTAGTATTGGTTTAAAAAAAATCTAACTAGTTAGATACAGCTATTTGTAAAGTATGACCCAGTCTGGCAAATAGGCCCTCATCTCGCCCATAGTCATTTTTCAGTTTTGTACAGATTATTAAAGTACAGAATGTAAGCTTTCATATGATGTATCATTCAATGCAATTGGAAAATATTTGAAGGAGATATGAGCATTTTAAAGTGATTGTACTATTTTCCCCAATGCTGAGAAAAGCTCCTTTGAATGTTCACTACATTCTGACACCTAGAGCTGTCTAGAAGTGGATGTGTCAATGGGAGGAACAATAGGTACTTAACTCCACCCATAATGACTCACTAATCACCCAAACCACCCCCACATGTAGCTGCATGTCAAGGGAAGAAGATAGGAACAACATTAAAAATACATGTGAAGATCTTACACCTTAGGCAGGGTTGGGAAGGTTACTTAAAAAGTAATCCCCTACAGTTACAAGTTACTTGCTAAAAATTGTAGTCAGCAACGCCTATGAAATTAAGAAAAGGACAACCGAAATATGGTTAAATCAGTGGTTCTCAACCTTTTTACAACAAGCAGAACCTCCACCTTATTATGATTCATGTTAAAATACAGTCCTATTCGGCTAGGCAAGGCACGTGTTCACACAAAAGGCTAATTCATTCCAAATCATAATATATACAAATATAAAGAATATAGGCTCTAGCCAAAGTCATGCTGTAGGGCACTGTAGACTACAAAATGAAATTGATTAAAAAAAAGAAGGAAAACACTAGCACTTTAACACCAAGTTGTCACAGACAGACAGGCAGATGCGCGCACACACACAACTTTCTAGCACAACGTTACGGAGCTGATGAGTTTCATACTGTTTCACTTTGCAATGCGCGACCCAGTGCATTGCAAATGGTCAGAGCTGAAATGAATCACAGATTTAATTACAACTGATTCAACTGAAACTATAGATAGAGTTATGGTTTTTAGCGAGCCTACTACTACAGTGTTAAATTTAACTAACAGATTTTTCTGATGTGTATTTAGACAATCCGTCTAAAGCCTTTTCCACAAACTTTACACTCAAATTGCTTTTCCCCAAATAGGTCAATGATGATGGCTGTATGGATGAACCGAGACCATTTTACACCTATATGACTCTGATGGGTTTCAGCAAAACTACCGAAACAGGCCTATCACTTGGACATTATTATTACTATCCTTTGTGAAATGTTAAAGGTGCTGTAAATAGATATGTTTAACAAATTAATACAATTAAAATGAATAATAGAATTGGTCAACAGTGATATGAGGAGAGGAAGGCTCTACAATTTAGGAATGTATGTCTGCAAAATATTTCTTTCACAAGTTTTAATTAAACAAAATCCTCATGTGTGCTTACAACATATGTCAATATAAAATACATGATATACAAACAAGTTGTGCTAATTTCTTCACTCTCAGTTGGAATACAGACAAGCCTGAAATGGTAACCAGAGAACTGGCCATTTGAGACATGATCTGAGCATGAAAGAGTGATAATACATCTTATAAGGTGCATTGGTCAAGTAGAGTATCATTTGCAACATAAATGAATAGCAGTATAATTTGCAACAGATATGAATAGCAGCATAATATAGAATCAGTATTTTGTGCAGGTGAGAGACAATACTATCGGAGATGTAAGTGTACACACAGCATCTATTAGCAGTGGTGTAAAGTACATTTTATTTAAGTACAATGTTGAGGTATTTATACTTTACTTGAGTATTTCCAGTAAAACATTTGAGTCTTTTTCCACTACAGCACTGTGAGCAGCAGCAGTGTGTAGTATAATACTAAGTTGTAACAGTGAGTGATAGTGCTGTTCTTAAAGAATCTACAGTGAAGGGTCTTAGGTAGCATTAGTGTCCTGTCTGGATAAGTGTTGTCCGACATCACCATCTTGCTCTGGCATACCAAGCGTGAAGAGGATGGCTCGAATCTGCAGAAAAATACAGGATATTTCACATATTGAGAATATTTAATTAACAGTGGGTAGTTAGGGTATAACTATGGATTGATGAACATGTAACTACTGCATGGTTCATTCAGAGTATAATCAGAATGCATGTTGTAATATGCAGTGCATCAGTACAATACTCACCACATCATATTCAGTCTTCTTGTTGAAGAGATCATGGAACAGCATCCCATTAGCCACCATACAGCCCAGTGACCACATATCAATTGCCTCTGTGATTGGGAGGCCTAGGAAGAGTTCTGGTGCTCTGTGGGATGTAAAATAAAAGGATAACGTTAGCAACATTCAAGCGTCTTCTCAATTGCACTCCTGGCACTTTATATTTGAATATGTGCTTGCATTGTGCTTTCAGTGAAGCAGATAATAAGGCAATGATGAATACATTAATAACAACAGAGTAGCTCAATAGAACTCACCTATACCAAAGAGGCGGCCTGATCCTCCGTTGCTTAGTCTCAGAGACAGGAACAGCCAGACCAAAGTCAATGAGTTTGACTTTGAGGGGTTGTTGGTTCACCAGCATGATGTTATCTAGTTTGATGTCTGTATGGATCAGACCTATTCCCTTCAGGGCATGGAGTGCAATGGCAAGCTGCAAGTTAAGAACAAAGAGCATGATTAATATTAATTTGAGCACAAGGTGGTGAGAAAATGAACATAATATATTTACCATCACTTTCAAATACAAGTGTCAAACCCATACCTGCTGTATGATGCGTCTCATCTCCATCATGGACAGAGGATAACGTCTCTCGTTCAAGAAATCCAGGAGGTCAACATCCAGAGACTCAAACACCAGGCATGTAAATCCTTCATAAATGAAACTGTGGTAAAATCTCACTATTCCACACGTGTCAGGGTCCAGGACTTTCAGCGTTTGCAACACAGCCATCTCACGTGCTGCCACTTCATCATAATCACTGCAACTCTTCAAGATCTTGATGGCCACTGTATCACCGGTGAGTGTGCTGATGGCTTTGGCCACCGTCCCAAAGCTGCCCTCCCCCAGGATGCTCTGGACTTGGTACTGGCCTCTGTCCAGCAGGTCCATCTCAGATACCATGCAACTCTCTGGACCATCAGAGTGTTGGGAGGTCACAATGACCAGTGGACCAGAGTTGAGCACATTGTCCAAATCAAATCTGTCCCACTCTGGATCCGAGCAAGACATAATGCCGGGTCCGGGGGCGGTCAGGGTTAGGGTGTCAACGTTAACCGCTGGGACGTCATCATAGTTGATTATGTCCTGTTCAGCTGTGTCCAACTCTGAGCAATCAGAGCTAGTGGGGCTGGTGACCTCAACGGATTCACCACTGGTCACAATGACCAGTGGTGTTGGGGAAGGGACGTCAGAGTTGAGCACATTGTCCAAATCAAATCTGTCCCACTCTGGATCCGAGCAAGACATAATGCCGGGTCCGGGGGCGGTCAGGGTTAGGGTGTCAACGTTAACCGCTGGGACGTCATCATAGTTGATTATGTCCTGTTCAGCTGTGTCCAACTCTGAGCAATCAGAGCTAGTGGGGCTGGTGACCTCAACAGATTTTTTAAATCTTTTTTTAAATGGCAGCTGCTTCTTCTTAGCACCTAGAGAGAAGAGATATAATTTAGAGTGACTCATGGAATATATCATACACAAAATAATACTTCACAAACTATGAAAGTTGTGATTGATACGCTCGGCTCAACAAATAGCCTACATGAGCTGAGCTACACATTAATTATATCCCCAACATACAATTGGTATGTTATGTTATGGTGTTGGGGATATAATTCATCACATTATTATAATTATGTACACGTTTGAATAGCAGGGATTTTTTCAGAAATCAAAATATAGAATATAGAATATTTTGTATTAGATATAAAACTGCTGATAAATTCAGATATTTATAATTTAGCCCAATTCTAGATATATCTGTTTTCACTAGACAATGTGTAGTGTTCATTGACCCTTACCTGTATATGTCCTTGAAAAGCGCTGGTATGGTTCAAAGCGATGCTTTTTCAGGCCTCCTACTTTTACTTTGAAACTTTTGCTATCCTGTTGTCTCCTGGTCATTAATGTAGTCATGGTGAGTCCTCTTTCTTCAGCAGAATTGTTCCTAGAGTTGAGAGATTCCATCTTCACCTGGAGTCCACAGTCAGATCTGATCAGAAATGAGTGATATCCTGGAGGAGTTGTGGAGAACTGACAACTACAAACTCTTCTTATACTAGAGAGCCTGAGGTGGAACCACTAACTGCTTGGGATTGGTTGGCCAGAGAACAATAGAACTATCTCTCCACCAACCACAACCTAACGGGTTGAACCACTAACTGATTGGTCAAAGAGGGGAGGGGCACCAATTCAATGCTCTAAATTCTCAGTATTTATCATACTAAAAGGATCACATGCAAATTGGTTGGTCGATCCATTCAGCAATAGGGTTACACGCCCTAACCTGTCCGTTAACAATGGGACAGACTACCCCCAAAACATTCC
Organism: Electrona antarctica; assembly: GCF_951216825.1. Taxonomy (NCBI): domain Eukaryota; kingdom Metazoa; phylum Chordata; class Actinopteri; order Myctophiformes; family Myctophidae; genus Electrona; species Electrona antarctica. The sequence goes on along the minus strand of NC_136799.1, from coordinate 47,435,080 downwards.
ACAACATTCACAATTCACAATAATAGGATAGTTCATGAATCATTCAATAATAAGTTAGATGTGTCCAAACGAAGATAACATGTACCTTAGTGAGTGATTAAAAAGATGATTTAATATGTCCTGGTGAAATATATTTCTGCACATGGCTGGAAATTAGGGAGGAAATTAGGTGTGGACAGAAAATCTATTCAACCCTGTCATGAGTTTGTATGAGTCCTCATGTGTCTTTTTAGATGAGCCGTGTGGCTACAGCCCTTTCCACAAACTGTGCAAGCAAATGGCTTTTCCCCTGAATTAATCATTGTGTGTGTCTTCAGATTTCCTCTGCGATTGAACATTTTGCCACAATCTGCACAACTAAAACGTTTCGTATCTATGTGACTCCTCGTGGAGTGACTTTGTTTTGGTGATTTGAGGTCATGGAGCATCTTGTTTCTCAAAGACAAACTATTTCCTCCCATGTGTTGTGTATTGTGTGATCTCAGTGTGTTTAAACCTGACTTGTCATCCATGGTCTCATCCCAATCATCACTGTCTTCAGTGATATCAGATTCAGAATAGTGTGAAGAGCGAAGCTGGTCATCACTAGTTGGTTGTGATGTTCCACAGTCCTCTACATCAGCTTGTGTGTCCATGTGTTGAGATGAGGTGCTGGCTACAGGTTCTGTTTGTATGTTTTCATAATGTTCATGTTTCACTGACAGTAATATCTCTGTTGATCCACCATCCACCTCTGATCTTTGAAGTGGCTCATCATGTTCCTCTTTAATCTATGGAGACTCTTGTTCCTCTTGGACCAGACTGGAGGTTCTGTCCTGCTGCTCAGGGAATACCTCCTCTTTACACACAAGGAGGTGTATGGCGTCTAGACAGAATATATAAAAGAGAAACCCATTATTACATGTTTTAACATGACCTACATTCTATCATGTCTTTGTAATGTATAATGGAAATCAATCAATAATCAATAATAGGATAGTTCATGATTCATTCAATAATAAGTTAGATGTGTCCAAACAAAGATAACATGTACCTTAGTGAGTGATTAAAAAGATGATTTAATATGTCCTGGTGAAATATATTTCTGCACATGGCTGGAAATTAGGTAGGAAATTAGGTGTGGACAGAAAATCTATTCAACCCTGTCATGAGTTTAAACATGCCTGTGTGAGATGTCTATGACCATGAAAGAATAACTTCATATATATTGCTGTGTGCAGTTGGTACAGTGATCTAGTGATGCTTAACCTTGTAAAGTCTAAATGTAGGGATGACTTATAGCTCAAGTTGTTGTTGTCACCTTTCAGAAGTGGAGCAGGATTTTTCAGTCTAAATTATTTGAATGCAAATGATTCCCGATCCTATACATGTTCCACTCCATTCACACTATACTGTAGGAGTAGGCTACATTCAGCAATAGGGTTTACACGCCCTAACCTGTCCGTTAACAATGGGACAGACTTCCCCCAAAACATTCCACAACAATCACAACCAGGGTCGTCTAACGCATTTAATATTAGTATTGGTTTAAAAAAAAATCACATACAAATAAAGCAAATACATACTTTACAAATATCTGTATCTAACTAGTTGGAATCTAACTAGTTAGATACAGCTATTTGTAAAGTATGACCCAGTCTGGCAAATAGGCCCTCATCTCGCCCATAGTCATTTTTCAGTTTTGTACAGATTATTAAAGTACAGAATGTAAGCTTTCATATGATGTATCATTCAATGCAATTGGAAAATATTTGAAGGAGATATGAGCATTTTAAAGTGATTGTACTATTTTCCCCAAAGCTGAGAAAAGCTCCTTTGAATGTTCACTACATTCTGACACCTAGAGCTGTCTAGAAGTGGATGTGTCAATGGGAGGAACAATAGGTACTTAACTCCACCCATAATGACTCACTAATCACCCAAACCACCCCCACATGTAGCTGCATGTCAAGGGAAGAAGATAGGAACAACATTAAAAATACATGTTAAGATCTTACACCTTAGGCAGGGTTGGGAAGGTTACTTAAAAAGTAATCCCCTACAGTTACAAGTTACTTGCTAAAAATTGTAGTCAGCAACGCCTATGAAATTAAGAAAAGGACAACCGAAATATGGTTAAATCAGTGGTTCTCAACCTTTTTACAACAAGCAGAACCTCCACCTTATTATGATTCATGTTAAAATACAGTCCTATTCGGCTAGGCAAGGCATGTGTTCACACAAAAGGCTAATTCATTCCAAATCATAATATATACAAATATAAAGAATATAGGCCCTAGCCAAAGTCATGCTGTAGGGCACTGTAGACTACAAAATGATATTGATTAAAAAAAAGAAGGAAAACACTAGCACTTTAACACCAAGTTGTCACAGACAGACAGGCAGACGCGCGCACACACACAACTTTCTAGCACAACGTTACGGAGCTGATGAGTTTCATACTGTTTCACTTTGCAATGCGCGACCCAGTGCATTGCAAATGGTCACAGCTGAAATGAATCACAGATTTAATTACAACTGATTCAACTGAAACTATAGATAGAGTTATGGTTTTTAGCGAGCCTACTACTACAGTGTTAAATTTAACTAACAGATTTTTCTGATGTGTATTTAGACAATCCGTCTAAAGCCTTTTCCACAAACTTTACACTCAAATTGCTTTTCCCCAAATAGGTCAATGATGATGGCTGTATGGATGAACCGAGACCATTTTACACCTATATGACTCTGATGGGTTTCAGCAAAACTACCGAAACAGGCCTATCACTTGGACATTATTATTACTATCCTTTGTGAAATGTTAAAGGTGCTGTAAATAGATATGTTTAACAAATTAATACAATTAAAATGAATATTAGAATTGGTCAACAGTGATATGAGGAGAGGAAGGCTCTACAATTTAGGAACGTATGTCTGCAAAATATTTCTTTCACAAGTTTTAATTAAACAAAATCCTCATGTGTGCTTACAACATATGTCAATATAAAATACATGATATACAAACAAGTTGTGCTAATTTCTTCACTCTCAGTTGGAATACAGACAAGCCTGAAATGGTAACCAGAGAACTGGCCATTTGAGACATGATCTGAGCATGAAAGAGTGATAATACATCTTATAAGGTGCATTGGTCAAGTAGAGTATCATTTGCAACATAAATGAATAGCAGTATAATTTGCAACAGATATGAATAGCAGCATAATATAGAATCAGTATTTTGTGCAGGTGAGAGACAATACTATCGGAGATGTAAGTGTACACACAGCATCTATTAGCAGTGGTGTAAAGTACATTTTATTTAAGTACAATGTTGAGGTATTTATACTTTACTTGAGTATTTCCAGTAAAACATTTGAGTCTTTTTCCACTACAGCACTGTGAGCAGCAGCAGTGTGTAGTATAATACTAAGTTGTAACAGTGAGTGATAGTGCTGTTCTTAAAGAATCTACAGTGAAGGGTCTTAGGTAGCATTAGTGTCCTGTCTGGATCAGTGTTGTCCGAAATCACCATCTTGCGGCGTTGTCATTGTCAAACACGTACTGTACACCAAATCCAATACCTTGGAGTGCATTACATTATAATTGTTGGCCCCCAAGAAACCTTGAGGTGGTCATATGTGAGACATGGTGATGAAGGGATGGTCCAACACCTGGTCAGGTGTTATCCTCTCCTCTGGATCCAGATGAAGCATTCGTTTCCAAAGGTCCATGAAGAGGTCACAAAATGTTTCATCAGCACCGTAATGCAGGGAGAACACTTCTTCCAATGAGCAGGTATCATCCAAAAATAGGTCTTTGTCTTCTGCCTTGAACTCCTGCAGTGTGTAATACTCCTCTGGTTCCTAGAAGATACAAAACATTTAGATTTGTATTGATCTGACTGAATGACATGCAAAGATAGCCTATACTCGAACATTTCAGATATGATGTTATTACTCCAATATTAGCTGCAGTCATACCTTAAATCTCCATGTATCGTCGTCCTGAATGAAAAAGCTGCAGGTTGTTTGTCCAGCATCCAAGAGAGATTGCTCTGGCATACCAAGCGTGAAGAGGATGGCTCGAATCTGCAGAAAAATACAGGATATTTCACATATTGAGAATATTTAATTAACAGTGGGTAGTTAGGGTATAACTATGGATTGATGAACATGTAACTACTGCATGGTTCATTCAGAGTATAATCAGAATGCATGTTGTAATATGCAGTGCATCAGTACAATACTCACCACATCATATTCAGTCTTCTTGTTGAAGAGATCATGGAACAGCATCCCATTAGCCACCATACAGCCCAGTGACCACATATCAATTGCCTCTGTGATTGGGAGGCCCAGGAAGAGTTCTGGTGCTCTGTGGGATGTAAAATAAAAGGATAACGTTAGCAACATTCAAGCGTCTTCTCAATTGCACTCCTGGCACTTTATATTTGAATATGTGCTTGCATTGTGCTTTCAGTGAAGCAGATAATAAGGCAATGATGAATACATTAATAACAACAGAGTAGCTCAATAGAACTCACCTATACCAAAGAGGCGGCCTGATCCTCCGTTGCTTAGTCTCAGAGACAGGAACAGCCAGACCAAAGTCAATGAGTTTGACTTTGAGGGGTTGTTGGTTCACCAGCATGATGTTATCTAGTTTGATGTCTGTATGGATCAGACCTATTCCCTTCAGGGCATGGAGTGCAATGGCAAGCTGCAAGTTAAGAACAAAGAGCATGATTAATATTAATTTGAGCACAAGGTGGTGAGAAAATGAACAGAATATATTTACCATCACTTTCAAATACAAGTGTCAAACCCATACCTGCTGTATGATGCGTCTCATCTCCATCATGGACAGAGGATAACGTCTCTCGTTCAAGAAATCCAGGAGGTCAACATCCAGAGACTCAAACACCAGGCATGTAAATCCTTCATAAATGAAACTGTGGTAAAATCTCACTATTCCACACGTGTCAGGGTCCAGGACTTTCAGCGTTTGCAACACAGCCATCTCACGTGCTGCCACTTCATCATAATCACTGCAACTCTTCAAGATCTTGATGGCCACTGTATCACCGGTGAGTGTGCTGATGGCTTTGGCCACCGTCCCAAAGCTGCCCTCCCCCAGGATGCTCTGGACTTGGTACTGGCCTCTGTCCAGCAGGTCCATCTCAGATACCATGCAACTCTCTGGACCATCAGAGTGTTGGGAGGTCACAATGACCAGTGGACCAGAGTTGAGCACATTGTCCAAATCAAATCTGTCCCACTCTGGATCCGAGCAAGACATAATGCCGGGTCCGGGGGCGGTCAGGGTTAGGGTGTCAACGTTAACCGCTGGGACGTCATCATAGTTGATTATGTCCTGTTCAGCTGTGTCCAACTCTGAGCAATCAGAGCTAGTGGGGCTGGTGACCTCAACGGATTCACCACTGGTCACAATGACCAGTGGTGTTGGGGAAGGGACGTCAGAGTTGAGCACATTGTCCAAATCAAATCTGTCCCACTCTGGATCCGAGCAAGACATAATGCCGGGTCCGGGGGCGGTCAGGGTTAGGGTGTCAACGTTAACCGCTGGGACGTCATCATAGTTGATTATGTCCTGTTCAGCTGTGTCCAACTCTGAGCAATCAGAGCTAGTGGGGCTGGTGACCTCAACTGATTTTTTAAATCTTTTTTTAAATGGCAGCTGCTTCTTCTTAGCACCTAGAGAGAAGAGATATAATTTAAAGTGACTCATGGAATATATCATACACAAAATAATACTTCACAAACTATGAAAGTTGTGATTGATACGCTCGGCTCAACAAATAGCCTACATGAGCTGAGCTACACATTAATTATATCCCCAACATACAATTGGTATGTTATGTTATGGTGTTGGGGATATAATTCATCACATTATTATAATTATGTACACGTTTGAATAGCAGGGATTTTTTCAGAAATCAAAATATAGAATATAGAATATTTTGTATTAGATATAAAACTGCTGATAAATTCAGATATTTATAATTTAGCCCAATTCTAGATATATCTGTTTTCACTAGACAATGTGTAGTGTTCATTGACCCTTACCTGTATATGTCCTTGAAAAGCGCTGGTATGGTTCAAAGCGATGCTTTTTCAGGCCTCCTACTTTTACTTTGAAAGTTTTGCTATCCTGTTGTCTCCTGGTCATTAATGTAGTCATGGTGAGTCCTCTTTCTTCAGCAGAATTGTTCCTAGAGTTGAGAGATTCCATCTTCACCTGGAGTCCACAGTCAGATCTGATCAGAAATGAGTGATATCCTGGAGGAGTTGTGGAGAACTGACAACTACAAACTCTTCTTATACTAGAGAGCCTGAGGTGGAACCACTAACTGCTTGGGATTGGTTGGCCAGAGAACAATAGAACTATCTCTCCACCAACCACAACCTAACGGGTTGAACCACTAACTGATTGGTCAAAGAGGGGAGGGGCACCAATTCAATGCTCTAAATTCTCAGTATTTATCATACTAAAAGGATCACATGCAAATTGGTTGGTCGATCCATTCAGCAATAGGGTTACACGCCCTAACCTGTCCGTTAACAATGGGACAGACTACCCCCAAAACATTCCACAACATTCACAATTCACAATAATAGGATAGTTCATGAATCATTCAATAATAAGTTAGATGTGTCCAAACGAAGATAACATGTACCTTAGTGAGTGATTAAAAAGATGATTTAATATGTCCTGGTGAAATATATTTCTGCACATGGCTGGAAATTAGGGAGGAAATTAGGTGTGGACAGAAAATCTATTCAACCCTGTCATGAGTTTGTATGAGTCCTCATGTGTCTTTTTAGATGAGCCGTGTGGCTACAGCCCTTTCCACAAACTGTGCAAGCAAATGGCCTTTCCCCTGAATTAATCATTGTGTGTGTCTTCAGATTTCCTCTGCGATTGAACATTTTGCCACAATCTGCACAACTAAAACGTTTCGTATCTATGTGACTCCTCGTGGAGTGACTTTGTTTTGGTGATTTGAGGTCATGGAGCGTCTTGTTTCTCAAAGACAAACTATTTCCTCCCATGTGTTGTGTATTGTGTGATCTCAGTGTGTTTAAACCTGACTTGTCATCCATGGTCTCATCCCAATCATCACTGTCTTCAGTGATATCAGATTCAGAATAGTGTGAAGAGCGAAGCTGGTCATCACTAGTTGGTTGTGATGTTCCACAGTCCTCTACATCAGCTTGTGTGTCCATGTGTTGAGATGAGGTGCTGGCTACAGGTTCTGTTTGTATATTTTCATAATGTTCATGTTTCACTGACAGTAATATCTCTGTTGATCCACCATCCACCTCTGATCTTTGAAGTGGCTCATCATGTTCCTCTTTAATCTATGGAGACTCTTGTTCCTCTTGGACCAGACTGGAGGTTCTGTCCTGCTGCTCAGGGAATACCTCCTCTTTACACACAAGGAGGTGTATGGCGTCTAGACAGAATATATAAAAGAGAAACCCATTATTACATGTTTTAACATGACATACATTCTATCATGTCTTTGTAATGTATAATGGAAATCAATCAATAATCAATAATAGGATAGTTCATGATTCATTCAATAATAAGTTAGATGTGTCCAAACAAAGATAACATGTACCTTAGTGAGTGATTAAAAAGATGATTTAATATGTCCTGGTGAAATATATTTCTGCACATGGCTGGAAATTAGGGAGGAAATTAGGTGTGGACAGAAAATCTATTCAACCCTGTCATGAGTTTAAACATGCATGTGTGAGATGTCTATTTGACCATGAAAGAATAACTTCATATATATTGCTGTGTGCAGTTGGTACAGTGATCTAGTGATGCTTAACCTTGTAAAGTCTAAATGTAGGGATGACATATAGCTCAAGTTGTTGTTGTCACCTTTCAGAAGTGGAGCAGGATTTTCCAGTCTAAATTATTTGAATGCAAATGATTCCCGATCCTATACATGTTCCACTCCATTCACACTATACTGTAGGAGTAGGCTACATTCAGCAATAGGGTTTACACGCCCTAACCTGTCCGTTAACAATGGGACAGACTTCCCCCAAAACATTCCACAACAATCACAACCAGGGTCGTCTAACGCATTTAATATTAGTATTGGTTTAAAAAAAAAATCACATACAAATAAAGCAAATACATACTTTACAAATATCTGTATCTAACTAGTTGTAATCTAACTAGTTAGATACAGCTATTTGTAAAGTATGACCCAGTCTGGCAAATAGGCCCTCATCTCGCCCATAGTCATTTTTCAGTTTTGTACAGATTATTAAAGTACAGAATGTAAGCTTTCATAATGATGTATCATTCAATGCAATTGGAAAATATTTGAAGGAGATATGAGCATTTTAAAGTGATTGTACTATTTTCCCCAAAGCTGAGAAAAGCTCCTTTGAATGTTCACTACATTCTGACACCTAGAGCTGTCTAGAAGTGGATGTGTCAATGGGAGGAACAATAGGTACTTAACTCCACCCATAATGACTCACTAATCACCCAAAACACCCCCACATGTAGCTGCATGTCAAGGGAAGAAGATAGGAACAACATTAAAAAATACATGTTAAGATCTTACACCTTAGGCAGGGTTGGGAAGGTTACTTAAAAAGTAATCCCCTACAGTTACAAGTTACTTGCTAAAAATTGTAGTCAGCAACGCCTATGAAATTAAGAAAAGGACAACCGAAATATGGTTAAATCAGTGGTTCTCAACCTTTTTACAACAAGCAGAACCTCCACCTTATTATGATTCATGTTAAAATACAGTCCTATTCGGCTAGGCAAGGCACGTGTTCACACAAAAGGCTAATTCATTCCAAATCATAATATATACAAATATAAAGAATATAGGCCCTAGCCAAAGTCATGCTGTAGGGCACTGTAGACTACAACATTATATTGATTAAAAAAAAGAAGGAAAACACTAGCACTTTAACACCAAGTTGTCACAGACAGACAGGCAGACGCGCGCACACACACAACTTTCTAGCACAACGTTACGGAGCTGATGAGTTTCATACTGTTTCACTTTGCAATGCGCGACCCAGTGCATTGCAAATGGTCACAGCTGAAATGAATCACAGATTTAATTACAACTGATTCAACTGAAACTATAGATAGAGTTATGGTTTTTAGCGAGCCTACTACTACAGTGTTAAATTGAACTAACAGATTTTTCTGATGTGTATTTAGACAATCCGTCTAAAGCCTTTTCCACAAACTTTACACTCAAATTGCTTTTCCCCAAATAGGTCAATGATGATGGCTGTATGGATGAACCGAGACCATTTTACACCTATATGACTCTGATGGGTTTCAGCAAAACTACCGAAACAGGCCTATCACTTGGACATTATTATTACTATCCTTTGTGAAATGTTAAAGGTGCTGTAAATAGATATGTTTAACAAATTAATACAATTAAAATGAATAATAGAATTGGTCAACAGTGATATGAGGAGAGGAAGGCTCTACAATTTAGGAACGTATGTCTGCAAAATATTTCTTTCACAAGTTTTAATTAAACAAAATCCTCATGTGTGCTTACAACATATGTCAATATAAAATACATGATATACAAACAAGTTGTGCTAATTTCTTCACTCTCAGTTGGAATACAGACAAGCCTGAAATGGTAACCAGAGAACTGGCCATTTGAGACATGATCTGAGCATGAAAGAGTGATAATACATCTTATAAGGTGCATTGGTCAAGTAGAGTATCATTTGCAACATAAATGAATAGCAGTATAATTTGCAACAGATATGAATAGCAGCATAATATAGAATCAGTATTTTGTGCAGGTGAGAGACAATACTATCGGAGATGTAAGTGTACACACAGCATCTATTAGCAGTGGTGTAAAGTACATTTTATTTAAGTACAATGTTGAGGTATTTATACTTTACTTGAGTATTTCCAGTAAAACATTTGAGTCTTTTTCCACTACAGCACTGTGAGCAGCAGCAGTGTGTAGTATAATACTAAGTTGTAACAGTGAGTGATAGTGCTGTTCTTAAAGAATCTACAGTGAAGGGTCTTAGGTAGCATTAGTGTCCTGTCTGGATCAGTGTTGTCCGACATCACCATCTTGCGGCGTTGTCATTGTCAAACACGTACTGTACACCAAATCCAATACCTTGGAGTGCATTACATTATAATTGTTGGCCCCCAAGAAACCTTGAGGTGGTCATATGTGAGACATGGTGATGAAGGGATGGTCCAACACCTGGTCAGGTGTTATCCTCTCCTCTGGATCCAGATGAAGCATTCGTTTCCAAAGGTCCATGAAGAGGTCACAAAATGTTTCATCAGCACCGTAATGCAGGGAGAACACTTCTTCCAATGAGCAGGTATCATCCAAAAATAGGTCTTTGTCTTCTGCCTTGAACTCCTGCAGTGTGTAATACTCCTCTGGTTCCTAGAAGATACAAAACATTTAGATTTGTATTGATCTGACTGAATGACATGCAAAGATAGCCTATACTCGAACATTTCAGATATGATGTTATTACTCCAATATTAAGCTGCAGTCATACCTTAAATCTCCATGTATCGTCGTCCTGAATGAAAAAGCTGCAGGTTGTTTGTCCAGCATCCAAGAGAGATTGCTCTGGCATACCAAGCGTGAAGAGGATGGCTCGAATCTGCAGAAAAATACAGGATATTTCACATATTGAGAATATTTAATTAACAGTGGGTAGTTAGGGTATAACTATGGATTGATGAACATGTAACTACTGCATGGTTCATTCAGAGTATAATCAGAATGCATGTTGTAATATGCAGTGCATCAGTACAATACTCACCACATCATATTCAGTCTTCTTGTTGAAGAGATCATGGAACAGCATCCCATTAGCCACCATACAGCCCAGTGACCACATATCAATTGCCTCTGTGATTGGGAGGCCCAGGAAGAGTTCTGGTGCTCTGTGGGATGTAAAATAAAAGGATAACGTTAGCAACATTCAAGCGTCTTCTCAATTGCACTCCTGGCACTTTATATTTGAATATGTGCTTGCATTGTGCTTTCAGTGAAGCAGATAATAAGGCAATGATGAATACATTAATAAAAACAGAGTAGCTCAATAGAACTCACCTATACCAAAGAGGCGGCCTGATCCTCCGTTGATTAGTCTCAGAGACAGGAACAGCCAGACCAAAGTCAATGAGTTTGACTTTGAGGGGTTGTTGGTTCACCAGCATGATGTTATCTAGTTTGATGTCTGTATGGATCAGACCTATTCCCTTCAGGGCATGGAGTGCAATGGCAAGCTGCAAGTTAAGAACAAAGAGCATGATTAATATTAATTTGAGCACAAGGTGGTGAGAAAATGAACAGAATATATTTACCATCACTTTCAAATACAAGTGTCAAACCCATATCTGCTGTATGATGCGTCTCATCTCCATCATGGACAGAGGATAACGTCTCTCGTTCAAGAAATCCAGGAGGTCAACATCCAGAGACTCAAACACCAGGCATGTAAATCCTTCATAAATGAAACTGTGGTAAAATCTCACTATTCCACACGTGTCAGGGTCCAGGACTTTCAGCGTTTGCAACACAGCCATCTCACGTGCTGCCACTTCATCATAATCACTGCAACTCTTCAAGATCTTGATGGCCACTGTATCACCGGTGAGTGTGCTGATGGCTTTGGCCACCGTCCCAAAGCTGCCCTCCCCCAGGATGCTCTGGACTTGGTACTGGCCTCTGTCCAGCAGGTCCATCTCAGATACCATGCAACTCTCTGGACCATCAGAGTGTTGGGAGGTCACAATGACCAGTGGACCAGAGTTGAGCACATTGTCCAAATCAAATCTGTCCCACTCTGGATCCGAGCAAGACATAATGCCGGGTCCGGGGGCGGTCAGGGTTAGGGTGTCAACGTTAACCGCTGGGACGTCATCATAGTTGATTATGTCCTGTTCAGCTGTGTCCAACTCTGAGCAATCAGAGCTAGTGGGGCTGGTGACCTCAACGGATTCACCACTGGTCACAATGACCAGTGGTGTTGGGGATGGGACGTCAGAGTTGAGCACATTGTCCAAATCAAATCTGTCCCACTCTGGATCCGAGCAAGACATAATGCCGGGTCCGGGGGCGGTCAGGGTTAGGGTGTCAACGTTAACCGCTGGGACGTCATCATAGTTGATTATGTCCTGTTCAGCTGTGTCCAACTCTGAGCAATCAGAGCTAGTGGGGCTGGTGACCTCAACGGATTTTTTAAATCTTTTTTTAAATGGCAGCTGCTTCTTCTTAGCACCTAGAGAGAAGAGATATAATTTAGAGTGACTCATGGAATATATCATACACAAAATAATACTTCACAAACTATGAAAGTTGTGATTGATACGCTCGGCTCAACAAATAGCCTACATGAGCTGAGCTACACATTAATTATATCCCCAACATACAATTGGTATGTTATGTTATGGTGTTGGGGATATAATTCATCACATTATTATAATTATGTACACGTTTGAATAGCAGGGATTTTTTCAGAAATCAAAATATAGAATATAGAATATTTTGTATTAGATATAAAACTGCTGATAAATTCAGATATTTATAATTTAGCCCAATTCTAGATATATCTGTTTTCACTAGACAATGTGTAGTGTTCATTGACCCTTACCTGTATATGTCCTTGAAAAGCGCTGGTATGGTTCAAAGCGATGCTTTTTCAGGCCTCCTACTTTTACTTTGACAGTTTTGCTATCCTGTTGTCTCCTGGTCATTAATGTAGTCATGGTGAGTCCTCTTTCTTCAGCAGAATTGTTCCTAGAGTTGAGAGATTCCATCTTCACCTGGAGTCCACAGTCAGATCTGATCAGAAATGAGTGATATCCTGGAGGAGTTGTGGAGAACTGACAACTACAAACTCTTCTTATACTAGAGAGCCTGAGGTAGAACCACTAACTGCTTGGGATTGGTTGGCCAGAGAACAATAGAACTATCTCTCCACCAACCACAACCTAACGGGTTGAACCACTAACTGATTGGTCAAAGAGGGGAGGGGCACCAATTCAATGCTCTAAATTCTCAGTATTTATCATACTAAAAGGATCACATGCAAATTGGTTGGTCGATCCATTCAGCAATAGGGTTACACGCCCTAACCTGTCCGTTAACAATGGGACAGACTACCCCCAAAACATTCCACAACATTCACAATTCACAATAATAGGATAGTTCATGAATCATTCAATAATAAGTTAGATGTGTCCAAACGAAGATAACATGTACCTTAGTGAGTGATTAAAAAGATGATTTAATATGTCCTGGTGAAATATATTTCTGCACATGGCTGGAAATTAGGGAGGAAATTAGGTGTGGACAGAAAATCTATTCAACCCTGTCATGAGTTTGTATGAGTCCTCATGTGTCTTTTTAGATGAGCCGTGTGGCTACAGCCCTTTCCACAAACTGTGCAAGCAAATGGCTTTTTCCCTGAATTAATCATTGTGTGTGTCTTCAGATTTCCTCTGCGATTGAACATTTTGCCACAATCTGCACAACTAAAACGTTTCGTATCTATGTGACTCCTCGTGGAGTGACTTTGTTTTGGTGATTTGAGGTCATGGAGCATCTTGTTTCTCAAAGACAAACTATTTCCTCCCATGTGTTGTGTATTGTGTGATCTCAGTGTGTTTAAACCTGACTTGTCATCCATGGTCTCATCCCAATCATCACTGTCTTCAGTGATATCAGATTCAGAATAGTGTGAAGAGCGAAGCTGGTCATCACTAGTTGGTTGTGATGTTCCACAGTCCTCTACATCAGCTTGTGTGTCCATGTGTTGAGATGAGGTGCTGGCTACAGGTTCTGTTTGTATGTTTTCATAATGTTCATGTTTCACTGACAGTAATATCTCTGTTGATCCACCATCCACCTCTGATCTTTGAAGTGGCTCATCATGTTCCTCTTTAATCTATGGAGACTCTTGTTCCTCTTGGACCAGACTGGAGGTTCTGTCCTGCTGCTCAGGGAATACCTCCTCTTTACACACAAGGAGGTGTATGGCGTCTAGACAGAATATATAAAAGAGAAACCCATTATTACATGTTTTAACATGACCTACATTCTATCATGTCTTTGTAATGTATAATGGAAATCAATCAATAATCAATAATAGGATAGTTCATGATTCATTCAATAATAAGTTAGATGTGTCCAAACAAAGATAACATGTACCTTAGTGAGTGATTAAAAAGATGATTTAATATGTCCTGGTGAAATATATTTCTGCACATGGCTGGAAATTAGGGAGGAAATTAGGTGTGGACAGAAAATCTATTCAACCCTGTCATGAGTTTAAACATGCCTGTGTGAGATGTCTATGACCATGAAAGAATAACTTCATATATATTGCTGTGTGCAGTTGGTACAGTGATCTAGTGATGCTTAACCTTGTAAAGTCTAAATGTAGGGATGACATATAGCTCAAGTTGTTGTTGTCACCTTTCAGAAGTGGAGCAGGATTTTTCAGTCTAAATTATTTGAATGCAAATGATTCCCGATCCTATACATGTTCCACTCCATTCACACTATACTGTAGGAGTAGGCTACATTCAGCAATAGGGTTTACACGCCCTAACCTGTCCGTTAACAATGGGACAGACTTCCCCCAAAACATTCCACAACAATCACAACCAGGGTCGTCTAACGCATTTAATATTAGTATTGGTTTAAAAAAAAATCACATACAAATAAAGCAAATACATACTTTACAACTAGTTGGAATCTAACTAGTTAGATACAGCTATTTGTAAAGTATGACCCAGTCTGGCAAATAGGCCCTCATCTCGCCCATAGTCATTTTTCAGTTTTGTACAGATTATTAAAGTACAGAATGTAAGCTTTCATAATGATGTATCATTCAATGCAATTGGAAAATATTTGAAGGAGATATGAGCATTTTAAAGTGATTGTACTATTTTCCCCAAAGCTGAGAAAAGCTCCTTTGAATGTTCACTACATTCTGACACCTAGAGCTGTCTAGAAGTGGATGTGTCAATGGGAGGAACAATAGGTACTTAACTCCACCCATAATGACTCACTAATCACCCAAACCACCCCCACATGTAGCTGCATGTCAAGGGAAGAAGATAGGAACAACATTAAAAATACATGTTAAGATCTTACACCTTAGGCAGGGTTGGGAAGGTTACTTAAAAAGTAATCCCCTACAGTTACAAGTTACTTGCTAAAAATTGTAGTCAGCAACGCCTATGAAATTAAGAAAAGGACAACCGAAATATGGTTAAATCAGTGGTTCTCAACCTTTTTACAACAAGCAGAACCTCCACCTTATTATGATTCATGTTAAAATGCAGTCCTATTCGGCTAGGCAAGGCACGTGTTCACACAAAAGGCTAATTCATTCCAAATCATAATATATACAAATATAAAGAATATAGGCCCTAGCCAAAGTCATGCTGTAGGGCACTGTAGACTACAAAATGATATTGATTAAAAAAAAGAAGGAAAACACTAGCACTTTAACACCAAGTTGTCACAGGCAGACGCGCGCACACACACAACTTTCTAGCACAACATTACGGAGCTGATGAGTTTCATACTGTTTCACTTTGCAATGCGCGACCCAGTGCATTGCAAATGGTCACAGCTGAAATGAATCACAGATTTAATTACAACTGATTCAACTGAAACTATAGATAGAGTTATGGTTTTTAGCGAGCCTACTACTACAGTGTTAAATTTAACTAACAGATTTTTCTGATGTGTATTTAGACAATCCGTCTAAAGCCTTTTCCACAAACTTTACACTCAAATTGCTTTTCCCCAAATAGGTCAATGATGATGGCTGTATGGATGAACCGAGACCATTTTACACCTATATGACTCTGATGGGTTTCAGCAAAACTACCGAAACAGGCCTATCACTTGGACATTATTATTACTATCCTTTGTGAAATGTTAAAGGTGCTGTAAATAGATATGTTTAACAAATTAATACAATTAAAATGAATAATAGAATTGGTCAACAGTGATATGAGGAGAGGAAGGCTCTACAATTTAGGAACGTATGTCTGCAAAATATTTCTTTCACAAGTTTTAATTAAACAAAATCCTCATGTGTGCTTACAACATATGTCAATATAAAATACATGATATACAAACAAGTTGTGCTAATTTCTTCACTCTCAGTTGGAATACAGACAAGCCTGAAATGGTAACCAGAGAACTGGCCATTTGAGACATGATCTGAGCATGAAAGAGTGATAATACATCTTATAAGGTGCATTGGTCAAGTAGAGTATCATTTGCAACATAAATGAATAGCAGTATAATTTGCAACAGATATGAATAGCAGCATACTATAGAATCAGTATTTTGTGCAGGTGAGAGACAATACTATCGGAGATGTAAGTGTACACACAGCATCTATTAGCAGTGGTGTAAAGTACATTTTATTTAAGTACAATGTTGAGGTATTTATACTTTACTTGAGTATTTCCAGTAAAACATTTGAGTCTTTTTCCACTACAGCACTGTGAGCAGCAGCAGTGTGTAGTATAATACTAAGTTGTAACAGTGAGTGATAGTGCTGTTCTTAAATAATCTACAGTGAAGGGTCTTAGGTAGCATTAGTGTCCTGTCTGGATCAGTGTTGTCCGACATCACCATCTTGCGGCGTTGTCATTGTCAAACACGTACTGTACACCAAATCCAATACCTTGGAGTGCATTACATTATAATTGTTGGCCCCCAAGAAACCTTGAGGTGGTCATATGTGAGACATGGTGATGAAGGGATGGTCCAACACCTGGTCAGGTGTTATCCTCTCCTCTGGATCCAGATGAAGCATTCGTTTCCAAAGGTCCATGAAGAGGTCACAAAATGTTTCATCAGCACCGTAATGCAGGGAGAACACTTCTTCCAATGAGCAGGTATCATCCAAAAATAGGTCTTTGTCTTCTGCCTTGAACTCCTGCAGTGTGTAATACTCCTCTGGTTCCTAGAAGATACAAAACATTTAGATTTGTATTGATCTGACTGAATGACATGCAAAGATAGCCTATACTCGAACATTTCAGATATGATGTTATTACTCCAATATTAAGCTGCAGTCATACCTTAAATCTCCATGTATCGTCGTCCTGAATGAAAAAGCTGCAGGTTGTTTGTCCAGCATCCAAGAGAGATTGCTCTGGCATACCAAGCGTGAAGAGGATGGCTCGAATCTGCAGAAAAATACAGGACATTTCACATATTGAGAATATTTAATTAACAGCACCTAGAGAGAAGAGATATAATTTAGAGTGACTCATGGAATATATCATACACAAAATAATACTTCACAAACTATGAAAGTTGTGATTGATACGCTCGGCTCAACAAATAGCCTACATGAGCTGAGCTACACATTAATTATATCCCCAACATACAATTGGTATGTTATGTTATGGTGTTGGGGATATAATTCATCACATTATTATAATTATGTACACGTTTGAATAGCAGGGATTTTTTCAGAAATCAAAATATAGAATATAGAATATTTTGTATTAGATATAAAACTGCTGATAAATTCAGATATTTATAATTTAGCCCAATTCTAGATATATCTGTTTTCACTAGACAATGTGTAGTGTTCATTGACCCTTACCTGTATATGTCCTTGAAAAGCGCTGGTATGGTTCAAAGCGATGCTTTTTCAGGCCTCCTACTTTTACTTTGAAAGTTTTGCTATCCTGTTGTCTCCTGGTCATTAATGTAGTCATGGTGAGTCCTCTTTCTTCAGCAGAATTGTTCCTAGAGTTGAGAGATTCCATCTTCACCTGGAGTCCACAGTCAGATCTGATCAGAAATGAGTGATATCCTGGAGGAGTTGTGGAGAACTGACAACTACAAACTCTTCTTATACTAGAGAGCCTGAGGTAGAACCACTAACTGCTTGGGATTGGTTGGCCAGAGAACAATAGAACTATCTCTCCACCAACCACAACCTAACGGGTTGAACCACTAACTGATTGGTCAAAGAGGGGAGGGGCACCAATTCAATGCTCTAAATTCTCAGTATTTATCATACTAAAAGGATCACATGCAAATTGGTTGGTCGATCCATTCAGCAATAGGGTTACACGCCCTAACCTGTCCGTTAACAATGGGACAGACTACCCCCAAAACATTCCACAACATTCACAATTCACAATAATAGGATAGTTCATGAATCATTCAATAATAAGTTAGATGTGTCCAAACGAAGATAACATGTACCTTAGTGAGTGATTAAAAAGATGATTTAATATGTCCTGGTGAAATATATTTCTGCACATGGCTGGAAATTAGGGAGGAAATTAGGTGTGGACAGAAAATCTATTCAACCCTGTCATGAGTTTGTATGAGTCCTCATGTGTCTTTTTAGATGAGCCGTGTGGCTACAGCCCTTTCCACAAACTGTGCAAGCAAATGGCTTTTTCCCTGAATTAATCATTGTGTGTGTCTTCAGATTTCCTCTGCGATTGAACATTTTGCCACAATCTGCACAACTAAAACGTTTCGTATCTATGTGACTCCTCGTGGAGTGACTTTGTTTTGGTGATTTGAGGTCATGGAGCATCTTGTTTCTCAAAGACAAACTATTTCCTCCCATGTGTTGTGTATTGTGTGATCTCAGTGTGTTTAAACCTGACTTGTCATCCATGGTCTCATCCCAATCATCACTGTCTTCAGTGATATCAGATTCAGAATAGTGTGAAGAGCGAAGCTGGTCATCACTAGTTGGTTGTGATGTTCCACAGTCCTCTACATCAGCTTGTGTGTCCACAATGTTGAGATGAGGTGCTGGCTACAGGTTCTGTTTGTATGTTTTCATAATGTTCATGTTTCACTGACAGTAATATCTCTGTTGATCCACCATCCACCTCTGATCTTTGAAGTGGCTCATCATGTTCCTCTTTAATCTATGGAGACTCTTGTTCCTCTTGGACCAGACTGGAGGTTCTGTCCTGCTGCTCAGGGAATACCTCCTCTTTACACACAAGGAGGTGTATGGCGTCTAGACAGAATATATAAAAGAGAAACCCATTATTACATGTTTTAACATGACCTACATTCTATCATGTCTTTGTAATGTATAATGGAAATCAATCAATAATCAATAATAGGATAGTTCATGATTCATTCAATAATAAGTTAGATGTGTCCAAACAAAGATAACATGTACCTTAGTGAGTGATTAAAAAGATGATTTAATATGTCCTGGTGAAATATATTTCTGCACATGGCTGGAAATTAGGGAGGAAATTAGGTGTGGACAGAAAATCTATTCAACCCTGTCATGAGTTTAAACATGCCTGTGTGAGATGTCTATGACCATGAAAGAATAACTTCATATATATTGCTGTGTGCAGTTGGTACAGTGATCTAGTGATGCTTAACCTTGTAAAGTCTAAATGTAGGGATGACATATAGCTCAAGTTGTTGTTGTCACCTTTCAGAAGTGGAGCAGGATTTTTCAGTCTAAATTATTTGAATGCAAATGATTCCCGATCCTATACATGTTCCACTCCATTCACACTATACTGTAGGAGTAGGCTACATTCAGCAATAGGGTTTACACGCCCTAACCTGTCCGTTAACAATGGGACAGACTTCCCCCAAAACATTCCACAACAATCACAACCAGGGTCGTCTAACGCATTTAATATTAGTATTGGTTTAAAAAAAAATCACATACAAATAAAGCAAATACATACTTTACAACTAGTTGGAATCTAACTAGTTAGATACAGCTATTTGTAAAGTATGACCCAGTCTGGCAAATAGGCCCTCATCTCGCCCATAGTCATTTTTCAGTTTTGTACAGATTATTAAAGTACAGAATGTAAGCTTTCATAATGATGTATCATTCAATGCAATTGGAAAATATTTGAAGGAGATATGAGCATTTTAAAGTGATTGTACTATTTTCCCCAAAGCTGAGAAAAGCTCCTTTGAATGTTCACTACATTCTGACACCTAGAGCTGTCTAGAAGTGGATGTGTCAATGGGAGGAACAATAGGTACTTAACTCCACCCATAATGACTCACTAATCACCCAAACCACCCCCACATGTAGCTGCATGTCAAGGGAAGAAGGTAGGAACAACATTAAAAATACATGTTAAGATCTTACACCTTAGGCAGGGTTGGGAAGGTTACTTAAAAAGTAATCCCCTACAGTTACAAGTTACTTGCTAAAAATTGTAGTCAGCAACGCCTATGAAATTAAGAAAAGGACAACCGAAATATGGTTAAATCAGTGGTTCTCAACCTTTTTACAACAAGCAGAACCTCCACCTTATTATGATTCATGTTAAAATGCAGTCCTATTCGGCTAGGCAAGGCACGTGTTCACACAAAAGGCTAATTCATTCCAAATCATAATATATACAAATATAAAGAATATAGGCCCTAGCCAAAGTCATGCTGTAGGGCACTGTAGACTACAAAATGATATTGATTAAAAAAAAGAAGGAAAACACTAGCACTTTAACACCAAGTTGTCACAGGCAGACGCGCGCACACACACACCTTTCTAGCACAACATTACGGAGCTGATGAGTTTCATACTGTTTCACTTTGCAATGCGCGACCCAGTGCATTGCAAATGGTCACAGCTGAAATGAATCACAGATTTAATTACAACTGATTCAACTGAAACTATAGATAGAGTTATGGTTTTTAGCGAGCCTACTACTACAGTGTTAAATTTAACTAACAGATTTTTCTGATGTGTATTTAGACAATCCGTCTAAAGCCTTTTCCACAAACTTTACACTCAAATTGCTTTTCCCCAAATAGGTCAATGATGATGGCTGTATGGATGAACCGAGACCATTTTACACCTATATGACTCTGATGGGTTTCAGCAAAACTACCGAAACAGGCCTATCACTTGGACATTATTATTACTATCCTTTGTGAAATGTTAAAGGTGCTGTAAATAGATATGTTTAACAAATTAATACAATTAAAATGAATAATAGAATTGGTCAACAGTGATATGAGGAGAGGAAGGCTCTACAATTTAGGAACGTATGTCTGCAAAATATTTCTTTCACAAGTTTTAATTAAACAAAATCCTCATGTGTGCTTACAACATATGTCAATATAAAATACATGATATACAAACAAGTTGTGCTAATTTCTTCACTCTCAGTTGGAATACAGACAAGCCTGAAATGGTAACCAGAGAACTGGCCATTTGAGACATGATCTGAGCATGAAAGAGTGATAATACATCTTATAAGGTGCATTGGTCAAGTAGAGTATCATTTGCAACATAAATGAATAGCAGTATAATTTGCAACAGATATGAATAGCAGCATACTATAGAATCAGTATTTTGTGCAGGTGAGAGACAATACTATCGGAGATGTAAGTGTACACACAGCATCTATTAGCAGTGGTGTAAAGTACATTTTATTTAAGTACAATGTTGAGGTATTTATACTTTACTTGAGTATTTCCAGTAAAACATTTGAGTCTTTTTCCACTACAGCACTGTGAGCAGCAGCAGTGTGTAGTATAATACTAAGTTGTAACAGTGAGTGATAGTGCTGTTCTTAAATAATCTACAGTGAAGGGTCTTAGGTAGCATTAGTGTCCTGTCTGGATCAGTGTTGTCCGACATCACCATCTTGCGGCGTTGTCATTGTCAAACACGTACTGTACACCAAATCCAATACCTTGGAGTGCATTACATTATAATTGTTGGCCCCCAAGAAACCTTGAGGTGGTCATATGTGAGACATGGTGATGAAGGGATGGTCCAACACCTGGTCAGGTGTTATCCTCTCCTCTGGATCCAGATGAAGCATTCGTTTCCAAAGGTCCATGAAGAGGTCACAAAATGTTTCATCAGCACCGTAATGCAGGGAGAACACTTCTTCCAATGAGCAGGTATCATCCAAAAATAGGTCTTTGTCTTCTGCCTTGAACTCCTGCAGTGTGTAATACTCCTCTGGTTCCTAGAAGATACAAAACATTTAGATTTGTATTGATCTGACTGAATGACATGCAAAGATAGCCTATACTCGAACATTTCAGATATGATGTTATTACTCCAATATTAAGCTGCAGTCATACCTTAAATCTCCATGTATCGTCGTCCTGAATGAAAAAGCTGCAGGTTGTTTGTCCAGCATCCAAGAGAGATTGCTCTGGCATACCAAGCGTGAAGAGGATGGCTCGAATCTGCAGAAAAATACAGGACATTTCACATATTGAGAATATTTAATTAACAGCACCTAGAGAGAAGAGATATAATTTAGAGTGACTCATGGAATATATCATACACAAAATAATACTTCACAAACTATGAAAGTTGTGATTGATACGCTCGGCTCAACAAATAGCCTACATGAGCTGAGCTACACATTAATTATATCCCCAACATACAATTGGTATGTTATGTTATGGTGTTGGGGATATAATTCATCACATTATTATAATTATGTACACGTTTGAATAGCAGGGATTTTTTCAGAAATCAAAATATAGAATATAGAATATTTTGTATTAGATATAAAACTGCTGATAAATTCAGATATTTATAATTTAGCCCAATTCTAGATATATCTGTTTTCACTAGACAATGTGTAGTGTTCATTGACCCTTACCTGTATATGTCCTTGAAAAGCGCTGGTATGGTTCAAAGCGATGCTTTTTCAGGCCTCCTACTTTTACTTTGAAAGTTTTGCTATCCTGTTGTCTCCTGGTCATTAATGTAGTCATGGTGAGTCCTCTTTCTTCAGCAGAATTGTTCCTAGAGTTGAGAGATTCCATCTTCACCTGGAGTCCACAGTCAGATCTGATCAGAAATGAGTGATATCCTGGAGGAGTTGTGGAGAACTGACAACTACAAACTCTTCTTATACTAGAGAGCCTGAGGTAGAACCACTAACTGCTTGGGATTGGTTGGCCAGAGAACAATAGAACTATCTCTCCACCAACCACAACCTAACGGGTTGAACCACTAACTGATTGGTCAAAGAGGGGAGGGGCACCAATTCAATGCTCTAAATTCTCAGTATTTATCATACTAAAAGGATCACATGCAAATTGGTTGGTCGATCCATTCAGCAATAGGGTTACACGCCCTAACCTGTCCGTTAACAATGGGACAGACTACCCCCAAAACATTCCACAACATTCACAATTCACAATAATAGGATAGTTCATGAATCATTCAATAATAAGTTAGATGTGTCCAAACGAAGATAACATGTACCTTAGTGAGTGATTAAAAAGATGATTTAATATGTCCTGGTGAAATATATTTCTGCACATGGCTGGAAATTAGGGAGGAAATTAGGTGTGGACAGAAAATCTATTCAACCCTGTCATGAGTTTGTATGAGTCCTCATGTGTCTTTTTAGATGAGCCGTGTGGCTACAGCCCTTTCCACAAACTGTGCAAGCAAATGGCTTTTTCCCTGAATTAATCATTGTGTGTGTCTTCAGATTTCCTCTGCGATTGAACATTTTGCCACAATCTGCACAACTAAAACGTTTCGTATCTATGTGACTCCTCGTGGAGTGACTTTGTTTTGGTGATTTGAGGTCATGGAGCATCTTGTTTCTCAAAGACAAACTATTTCCTCCCATGTGTTGTGTATTGTGTGATCTCAGTGTGTTTAAACCTGACTTGTCATCCATGGTCTCATCCCAATCATCACTGTCTTCAGTGATATCAGATTCAGAATAGTGTGAAGAGCGAAGCTGGTCATCACTAGTTGGTTGTGATGTTCCACAGTCCTCTACATCAGCTTGTGTGTCCATGTGTTGAGATGAGGTGCTGGCTACAGGTTCTGTTTGTATGTTTTCATAATGTTCATGTTTCACTGACAGTAATATCTCTGTTGATCCACCATCCACCTCTGATCTTTGAAGTGGCTCATCATGTTCCTCTTTAATCTATGGAGACTCTTGTTCCTCTTGGACCAGACTGGAGGTTCTGTCCTGCTGCTCAGGGAATACCTCCTCTTTACACACAAGGAGGTGTATGGCGTCTAGACAGAATATATAAAAGAGAAACCCATTATTACATGTTTTAACATGATCTACATTCTATCATGTCTTTGTAATGTATAATGGAAATCAATCAATAATCAATAATAGGATAGTTCATGATTCATTCAATAATAAGTTAGATGTGTCCAAACAAAGATAACATGTACCTTAGTGAGTGATTAAAAAGATGATTTAATATGTCCTGGTGAAATATATTTCTGCACATGGCTGGAAATTAGGGAGGAAATTAGGTGTGGACAGAAAATCTATTCAACCCTGTCATGAGTTTAAACATGCCTGTGTGAGATGTCTATGACCATGAAAGAATAACTTCATATATATTGCTGTGTGCAGTTGGTACAGTGATCTAGTGATGCTTAACCTTGTAAAGTCTAAATGTAGGGATGACATATAGCTCAAGTTGTTGTTGTCACCTTTCAGAAGTGGAGCAGGATTTTTCAGTCTAAATTATTTGAATGCAAATGATTCCCGATCCTATACATGTTCCACTCCATTCACACTATACTGTAGGAGTAGGCTACATTCAGCAATAGGGTTTACACGCCCTAACCTGTCCGTTAACAATGGGACAGACTTCCCCCAAAACATTCCACAACAATCACAACCAGGGTCGTCTAACGCATTTAATATTAGTATTGGTTTAAAAAAAAATCACATACAAATAAAGCAAATACATACTTTACAACTAGTTGGAATCTAACTAGTTAGATACAGCTATTTGTAAAGTATGACCCAGTCTGGCAAATAGGCCCTCATCTCGCCCATAGTCATTTTTCAGTTTTGTACAGATTATTAAAGTACAGAATGTAAGCTTTCATAATGATGTATCATTCAATGCAATTGGAAAATATTTGAAGGAGATATGAGCATTTTAAAGTGATTGTACTATTTTCCCCAAAGCTGAGAAAAGCTCCTTTGAATGTTCACTACATTCTGACACCTAGAGCTGTCTAGAAGTGGATGTGTCAATGGGAGGAACAATAGGTACTTAACTCCACCCATAATGACTCACTAATCACCCAAACCACCCCCACATGTAGCTGCATGTCAAGGGAAGAAGATAGGAACAACATTAAAAATACATGTTAAGATCTTACACCTTAGGCAGGGTTGGGAAGGTTACTTAAAAAGTAATCCCCTACAGTTACAAGTTACTTGCTAAAAATTGTAGTCAGCAACGCCTATGAAATTAAGAAAAGGACAACCGAAATATGGTTAAATCAGTGGTTCTCAACCTTTTTACAACAAGCAGAACCTCCACCTTATTATGATTCATGTTAAAATGCAGTCCTATTCGGCTAGGCAAGGCACGTGTTCACACAAAAGGCTAATTCATTCCAAATCATAATATATACAAATATAAAGAATATAGGCCCTAGCCAAAGTCATGCTGTAGGGCACTGTAGACTACAAAATGATATTGATTAAAAAAAAGAAGGAAAACACTAGCACTTTAACACCAAGTTGTCACAGGCAGACGCGCGCACACACACAACTTTCTAGCACAACATTACGGAGCTGATGAGTTTCATACTGTTTCACTTTGCAATGCGCGACCCAGTGCATTGCAAATGGTCACAGCTGAAATGAATCACAGATTTAATTACAACTGATTCAACTGAAACTATAGATAGAGTTATGGTTTTTAGCGAGCCTACTACTACAGTGTTAAATTTAACTAACAGATTTTTCTGATGTGTATTTAGACAATCCGTCTAAAGCCTTTTCCACAAACTTTACACTCAAATTGCTTTTCCCCAAATAGGTCAATGATGATGGCTGTATGGATGAACCGAGACCATTTTACACCTATATGACTCTGATGGGTTTCAGCAAAACTACCGAAACAGGCCTATCACTTGGACATTATTATTACTATCCTTTGTGAAATGTTAAAGGTGCTGTAAATAGATATGTTTAACAAATTAATACAATTAAAATGAATAATAGAATTGGTCAACAGTGATATGAGGAGAGGAAGGCTCTACAATTTAGGAACGTATGTCTGCAAAATATTTCTTTCACAAGTTTTAATTAAACAAAATCCTCATGTGTGCTTACAACATATGTCAATATAAAATACATGATATACAAACAAGTTGTGCTAATTTCTTCACTCTCAGTTGGAATACAGACAAGCCTGAAATGGTAACCAGAGAACTGGCCATTTGAGACATGATCTGAGCATGAAAGAGTGATAATACATCTTATAAGGTGCATTGGTCAAGTAGAGTATCATTTGCAACATAAATGAATAGCAGTATAATTTGCAACAGATATGAATAGCAGCATACTATAGAATCAGTATTTTGTGCAGGTGAGAGACAATACTATCGGAGATGTAAGTGTACACACAGCATCTATTAGCAGTGGTGTAAAGTACATTTTATTTAAGTACAATGTTGAGGTATTTATACTTTACTTGAGTATTTCCAGTAAAACATTTGAGTCTTTTTCCACTACAGCACTGTGAGCAGCAGCAGTGTGTAGTATAATACTAAGTTGTAACAGTGAGTGATAGTGCTGTTCTTAAATAATCTACAGTGAAGGGTCTTAGGTAGCATTAGTGTCCTGTCTGGATCAGTGTTGTCCGACATCACCATCTTGCGGCGTTGTCATTGTCAAACACGTACTGTACACCAAATCCAATACCTTGGAGTGCATTACATTATAATTGTTGGCCCCCAAGAAACCTTGAGGTGGTCATATGTGAGACATGGTGATGAAGGGATGGTCCAACACCTGGTCAGGTGTTATCCTCTCCTCTGGATCCAGATGAAGCATTCGTTTCCAAAGGTCCATGAAGAGGTCACAAAATGTTTCATCAGCACCGTAATGCAGGGAGAACACTTCTTCCAATGAGCAGGTATCATCCAAAAATAGGTCTTTGTCTTCTGCCTTGAACTCCTGCAGTGTGTAATACTCCTCTGGTTCCTAGAAGATACAAAACATTTAGATTTGTATTGATCTGACTGAATGACATGCAAAGATAGCCTATACTCGAACATTTCAGATATGATGTTATTACTCCAATATTAAGCTGCAGTCATACCTTAAATCTCCATGTATCGTCGTCCTGAATGAAAAAGCTGCAGGTTGTTTGTCCAGCATCCAAGAGAGATTGCTCTGGCATACCAAGCGTGAAGAGGATGGCTCGAATCTGCAGAAAAATACAGGATATTTCACATATTGAGAATATTTAATTAACAGTGGGTAGTTACGGTATAACTATGGATTGATGAACATGTAACTACTGCATGGTTCATTCAGAGTATAATCAGAATGCATGTTGTAATATGCAGTGCATCAGTACAATACTCACCACATCATATTCAGTCTTCTTGTTGAAGAGATCATGGAACAGCATCCCATTAGCCACCATACAGCCCAGTGACCACATATCAATTGCCTCTGTGATTGGGAGGCCCAGGAAGAGTTCTGGTGCTCTGTGGGATGTAAAATAAAAGGATAACGTTAGCAACATTCAAGCGTCTTCTCAATTGCACTCCTGGCACTTTATATTTGAATATGTGCTTGCATTGTGCTTTCAGTGAAGCAGATAATAAGGCAATGATGAATACATTAATAACAACAGAGTAGCTCAATAGAACTCACCTATACCAAAGAGGCGGCCTGATCCTCCGTTGCTTAGTCTCAGAGACAGGAACAGCCAGACCAAAGTCAATGAGTTTGACTTTGAGGGGTTGTTGGTTCACCAGCATGATGTTATCTAGTTTGATGTCTGTATGGATCAGACCTATTCCCTTCAGGGCATGGAGTGCAATGGCAAGCTGCAAGTTAAGAACAAAGAGCATGATTAATATTAATTTGAGCACAAGGTGGTGAGAAAATGAACAGAATATATTTACCATCACTTTCAAATACAAGTGTCAAACCCATACCTGCTGTATGATGCGTCTCATCTCCATCATGGACAGAGGATAACGTCTCTCGTTCAAGAAATCCAGGAGGTCAACATCCAGAGACTCAAACACCAGGCATGTAAATCCTTCATAAATGAAACTGTGGTAAAATCTCACTATTCCACACGTGTCAGGGTCCAGGACTTTCAGCGTTTGCAACACAGCCATCTCACGTGCTGCCACTTCATCATAATCACTGCAACTCTTCAAGATCTTGATGGCCACTGTATCACCGGTGAGTGTGCTGATGGCTTTGGCCACCGTCCCAAAGCTGCCCTCCCCCAGGATGCTCTGGACTTGGTACTGGCCTCTGTCCAGCAGGTCCATCTCAGATACCATGCAACTCTCTGGACCATCAGAGTGTTGGGAGGTCACAATGACCAGTGGACCAGAGTTGAGCACATTGTCCAAATCAAATCTGTCCCACTCTGGATCCGAGCAAGACATAATGCCGGGTCCGGGGGCGGTCAGGGTTAGGGTGTCAACGTTAACCGCTGGGACGTCATCATAGTTGATTATGTCCTGTTCAGCTGTGTCCAACTCTGAGCAATCAGAGCTAGTGGGGCTGATGACCTCAACGGATTCACCACTGGTCACAATGACCAGTGGTGTTGGGGATGGGACGTCAGAGTTGAGCACATTGTCCAAATCAAATCTGTCCCACTCTGGATCCGAGCAAGACATAATGCCGGGTCCGGGGGCGGTCAGGGTTAGGGTGTCAACGTTAACCGCTGGGACGTCATCATAGTTGATTATGTCCTGTTCAGCTGTGTCCAACTCTGAGCAATCAGAGCTAGTGGGGCTGGTGACCTCAACGGATTTTTTAAATCTTTTTTTAAATGGCAGCTGCTTCTTCTTAGCACCTAGAGAGAAGAGATATAATTTAGAGTGACTCATGGAATATATCATACACAAAATAATACTTCACAAACTATGAAAGTTGTGATTGATACGCTCGGCTCAACAAATAGCCTACATGAGCTGAGCTACACATTAATTATATCCCCAACATACAATTGGTATGTTATGTTATGGTGTTGGGGATATAATTCATCACATTATTATAATTATGTACACGTTTGAATAGCAGGGATTTTTTCAGAAATCAAAATATAGAATATAGAATATTTTGTATTAGATATAAAACTGCTGATAAATTCAGATATTTATAATTTAGCCCAATTCTAGATATATCTGTTTTCACTAGACAATGTGTAGTGTTCATTGACCCTTACCTGTATATGTCCTTGAAAAGCGCTGGTATGGTTCAAAGCGATGCTTTTTCAGGCCTCCTACTTTTACTTTGAAAGTTTTGCTATCCTGTTGTCTCCTGGTCATTAATGTAGTCATGGTGAGTCCTCTTTCTTCAGCAGAATTGTTCCTAGAGTTGAGAG
Source organism: Electrona antarctica (assembly GCF_951216825.1). NCBI lineage: Eukaryota > Metazoa > Chordata > Actinopteri > Myctophiformes > Myctophidae > Electrona > Electrona antarctica. The sequence goes on along the minus strand of NC_136799.1, from coordinate 47,405,691 downwards.
ATTCCATCTTCACCTGGAGTCCACAGTCAGATCTGATCAGAAATGAGTGATATCCTGGAGGAGTTGTGGAGAACTCACAACTACAAACTCTTCTTATACTAGAGAGCCTGAGGTAGAACCACTAACTGCTTGGGATTGGTTGGCCAGAGAACAATAGAACTATCTCTCCACCAACCACAACCTAACGGGTTGAACCACTAACTGATTGGTCAAAGAGGGGAGGGGCACCAATTCAATGCTCTAAATTCTCAGTATTTATCATACTAAAAGGATCACATGCAAATTGGTTGGTCGATCCATTCAGCAATAGGGTTACACGCCCTAACCTGTCCGTTAACAATGGGACAGACTACCCCCAAAACATTCCACAACATTCACAATTCACAATAATAGGATAGTTCATGAATCATTCAATAATAAGTTAGATGTGTCCAAACGAAGATAACATGTACCTTAGTGAGTGATTAAAAAGATGATTTAATATGTCCTGGTGAAATATATTTCTGCACATGGCTGGAAATTAGGGAGGAAATTAGGTGTGGACAGAAAATCTATTCAACCCTGTCATGAGTTTGTATGAGTCCTCATGTGTCTTTTTAGATGAGCCGTGTGGCTACAGCCCTTTCCACAAACTGTGCAAGCAAATGGCTTTTTCCCTGAATTAATCATTGTGTGTGTCTTCAGATTTCCTCTGCGATTGAACATTTTGCCACAATCTGCACAACTAAAACGTTTCGTATCTATGTGACTCCTCGTGGAGTGACTTTGTTTTGGTGATTTGAGGTCATGGAGCATCTTGTTTCTCAAAGACAAACTATTTCCTCCCATGTGTTGTGTATTGTGTGATCTCAGTGTGTTTAAACCTGACTTGTCATCCATGGTCTCATCCCAATCATCACTGTCTTCAGTGATATCAGATTCAGAATAGTGTGAAGAGCGAAGCTGGTCATCACTAGTTGGTTGTGATGTTCCACAGTCCTCTACATCAGCTTGTGTGTCCATGTGTTGAGATGAGGTGCTGGCTACAGGTTCTGTTTGTATGTTTTCATAATGTCCATGTTTCACTGACAGTAATATCTCTGTTGATCCACCATCCACCTCTGATCTTTGAAGTGGCTCATCATGTTCCTCTTTAATCTATGGAGACTCTTGTTCCTCTTGGACCAGACTGGAGGTTCTGTCCTGCTGCTCAGGGAATACCTCCTCTTTACACACAAGGAGGTGTATGGCGTCTAGACAGAATATATAAAAGAGAAACCCATTATTACATGTTTTAACATGACCTACATTCTATCATGTCTTTGTAATGTATAATGGAAATCAATCAATAATCAATAATAGGATAGTTCATGATTCATTCAATAATAAGTTAGATGTGTCCAAACAAAGATAACATGTACCTTAGTGAGTGATTAAAAAGATGATTTAATATGTCCTGGTGAAATATATTTCTGCACATGGCTGGAAATTAGGGAGGAAATTAGGTGTGGACAGAAAATCTATTCAACCCTGTCATGAGTTTAAACATGCCTGTGTGAGATGTCTATGACCATGAAAGAATAACTTCATATATATTGCTGTGTGCAGTTGGTACAGTGATCTAGTGATGCTTAACCTTGTAAAGTCTAAATGTAGGGATGACATATAGCTCAAGTTGTTGTTGTCACCTTTCAGAAGTGGAGCAGGATTTTTCAGTCTAAATTATTTGAATGCAAATGATTCCCGATCCTATACATGTTCCACTCCATTCACACTATACTGTAGGAGTAGGCTACATTCAGCAATAGGGTTTACACGCCCTAACCTGTCCGTTAACAATGGGACAGACTTCCCCCAAAACATTCCACAACAATCACAACCAGGGTCGTCTAACGCATTTAATATTAGTATTGGTTTAAAAAAAAATCACATACAAATAAAGCAAATACATACTTTACAACTAGTTGGAATCTAACTAGTTAGATACAGCTATTTGTAAAGTATGACCCAGTCTGGCAAATAGGCCCTCATCTCGCCCATAGTCATTTTTCAGTTTTGTACAGATTATTAAAGTACAGAATGTAAGCTTTCATAATGATGTATCATTCAATGCAATTGGAAAATATTTGAAGGAGATATGAGCATTTTAAAGTGATTGTACTATTTTCCCCAAAGCTGAGAAAAGCTCCTTTGAATGTTCACTACATTCTGACACCTAGAGCTGTCTAGAAGTGGATGTGTCAATGGGAGGAACAATAGGTACTTAACTCCACCCATAATGACTCACTAATCACCCAAACCACCCCCACATGTAGCTGCATGTCAAGGGAAGAAGATAGGAACAACATTAAAAATACATGTTAAGATCTTACACCTTAGGCAGGGTTGGGAAGGTTACTTAAAAAGTAATCCCCTACAGTTACAAGTTACTTGCTAAAAATTGTAGTCAGCAACGCCTATGAAATTAAGAAAAGGACAACCGAAATATGGTTAAATCAGTGGTTCTCAACCTTTTTACAACAAGCAGAACCTCCACCTTATTATGATTCATGTTAAAATGCAGTCCTATTCGGCTAGGCAAGGCACGTGTTCACACAAAAGGCTAATTCATTCCAAATCATAATATATACAAATATAAAGAATATAGGCCCTAGCCAAAGTCATGCTGTAGGGCACTGTAGACTACAAAATGATATTGATTAAAAAAAAGAAGGAAAACACTAGCACTTTAACACCAAGTTGTCACAGGCAGACGCGCGCACACACACAACTTTCTAGCACAACATTACGGAGCTGATGAGTTTCATACTGTTTCACTTTGCAATGCGCGACCCAGTGCATTGCAAATGGTCACAGCTGAAATGAATCACAGATTTAATTACAACTGATTCAACTGAAACTATAGATAGAGTTATGGTTTTTAGCGAGCCTACTACTACAGTGTTAAATTTAACTAACAGATTTTTCTGATGTGTATTTAGACAATCCGTCTAAAGCCTTTTCCACAAACTTTACACTCAAATTGCTTTTCCCCAAATAGGTCAATGATGATGGCTGTATGGATGAACCGAGACCATTTTACACCTATATGACTCTGATGGGTTTCAGCAAAACTACCGAAACAGGCCTATCACTTGGACATTATTATTACTATCCTTTGTGAAATGTTAAAGGTGCTGTAAATAGATATGTTTAACAAATTAATACAATTAAAATGAATAATAGAATTGGTCAACAGTGATATGAGGAGAGGAAGGCTCTACAATTTAGGAACGTATGTCTGCAAAATATTTCTTTCACAAGTTTTAATTAAACAAAATCCTCATGTGTGCTTACAACATATGTCAATATAAAATACATGATATACAAACAAGTTGTGCTAATTTCTTCACTCTCAGTTGGAATACAGACAAGCCTGAAATGGTAACCAGAGAACTGGCCATTTGAGACATGATCTGAGCATGAAAGAGTGATAATACATCTTATAAGGTGCATTGGTCAAGTAGAGTATCATTTGCAACATAAATGAATAGCAGTATAATTTGCAACAGATATGAATAGCAGCATACTATAGAATCAGTATTTTGTGCAGGTGAGAGACAATACTATCGGAGATGTAAGTGTACACACAGCATCTATTAGCAGTGGTGTAAAGTACATTTTATTTAAGTACAATGTTGAGGTATTTATACTTTACTTGAGTATTTCCAGTAAAACATTTGAGTCTTTTTCCACTACAGCACTGTGAGCAGCAGCAGTGTGTAGTATAATACTAAGTTGTAACAGTGAGTGATAGTGCTGTTCTTAAATAATCTACAGTGAAGGGTCTTAGGTAGCATTAGTGTCCTGTCTGGATCAGTGTTGTCCGACATCACCATCTTGCGGCGTTGTCATTGTCAAACACGTACTGTACACCAAATCCAATACCTTGGAGTGCATTACATTATAATTGTTGGCCCCCAAGAAACCTTGAGGTGGTCATATGTGAGACATGGTGATGAAGGGATGGTCCAACACCTGGTCAGGTGTTATCCTCTCCTCTGGATCCAGATGAAGCATTCGTTTCCAAAGGTCCATGAAGAGGTCACAAAATGTTTCATCAGCACCGTAATGCAGGGAGAACACTTCTTCCAATGAGCAGGTATCATCCAAAAATAGGTCTTTGTCTTCTGCCTTGAACTCCTGCAGTGTGTAATACTCCTCTGGTTCCTAGAAGATACAAAACATTTAGATTTGTATTGATCTGACTGAATGACATGCAAAGATAGCCTATACTCGAACATTTCAGATATGATGTTATTACTCCAATATTAAGCTGCAGTCATACCTTAAATCTCCATGTATCGTCGTCCTGAATGAAAAAGCTGCAGGTTGTTTGTCCAGCATCCAAGAGAGATTGCTCTGGCATACCAAGCGTGAAGAGGATGGCTCGAATCTGCAGAAAAATACAGGACATTTCACATATTGAGAATATTTAATTAACAGTGGGTAGTTAGGGTATAACTATGGATTGATGAACATGTAACTACTGCATGGTTCATTCAGAGTATAATCAGAATGCATGTTGTAATATGCAGTGCATCAGTACAATACTCACCACATCATATTCAGTCTTCTTGTTGAAGAGATCATGGAACAGCATCCCATTAGCCACCATACAGCCCAGTGACCACATATCAATTGCCTCTGTGATTGGGAGGCCCAGGAAGAGTTCTGGTGCTCTGTGGGATGTAAAATAAAAGGATAACGTTAGCAACATTCAAGCGTCTTCTCAATTGCACTCCTGGCACTTTATATTTGAATATGTGCTTGCATTGTGCTTTCAGTGAAGCAGATAATAAGGCAATGATGAATACATTAATAACAACAGAGTAGCTCAATAGAACTCACCTATACCAAAGAGGCGGCCTGATCCTCCGTTGATTAGTCTCAGAGACAGGAACAGCCAGACCAAAGTCAATGAGTTTGACTTTGAGGGGTTGTTGGTTCACCAGCATGATGTTATCTAGTTTGATGTCTGTATGGATCAGACCTATTCCCTTCAGGGCATGGAGTGCAATGGCAAGCTGCAAGTTAAGAACAAAGAGCATGATTAATATTAATTTGAGCACAAGGTGGTGAGAAAATGAACAGAATATATTTACCATCACTTTCAAATACAAGTGTCAAACCCATACCTGCTGTATGATGCGTCTCATCTCCATCATGGACAGAGGATAACGTCTCTCGTTCAAGAAATCCAGGAGGTCAACATCCAGAGACTCAAACACCAGACATGTAAATCCTTCATAAATGAAACTGTGGTAAAATCTCACTATTCCACACGTGTCAGGGTCCAGGACTTTCAGCGTTTGCAACACAGCCATCTCACGTGCTGCCACTTCATCATAATCACTGCAACTCTTCAAGATCTTGATGGCCACTGTATCACCGGTGAGTGTGCTGATGGCTTTGGCCACCGTCCCAAAGCTGCCCTCCCCCAGGATGCTCTGGACTTGGTACTGGCCTCTGTCCAGCAGGTCCATCTCAGATACCATGCAACTCTCTGGACCATCAGAGTGTTGGGAGGTCACAATGACCAGTGGACCAGAGTTGAGCACATTGTCCAAATCAAATCTGTCCCACTCTGGATCCGAGCAAGACATAATGCCGGGTCCGGGGGCGGTCAGGGTTAGGGTGTCAACGTTAACCGCTGGGACGTCATCATAGTTGATTATGTCCTGTTCAGCTGTGTCCAACTCTGAGCAATCAGAGCTAGTGGGGCTGGTGACCTCAACGGATTCACCACTGGTCACAATGACCAGTGGTGTTGGGGATGGGACGTCAGAGTTGAGCACATTGTCCAAATCAAATCTGTCCCACTCTGGATCCGAGCAAGACATAATGCCGGGTCCGGGGGCGGTCAGGGTTAGGGTGTCAACGTTAACCGCTGGGACGTCATCATAGTTGATTATGTCCTGTTCAGCTGTGTCCAACTCTGAGCAATCAGAGCTAGTGGGGCTGGTGACCTCAACGGATTTTTTAAATCTTTTTTTAAATGGCAGCTGCTTCTTCTTAGCACCTAGAGAGAAGAGATATAATTTAGAGTGACTCATGGAATATATCATACACAAAATAATACTTCACAAACTATGAAAGTTGTGATTGATACGCTCGGCTCAACAAATAGCCTACATGAGCTGAGCTACACATTAATTATATCCCCAACATACAATTGGTATGTTATGTTATGGTGTTGGGGATATAATTCATCACATTATTATAATTATGTACACGTTTGAATAGCAGGGATTTTTTCAGAAATCAAAATATAGAATATAGAATATTTTGTATTAGATATAAAACTGCTGATAAATTCAGATATTTATAATTTAGCCCAATTCTAGATATATCTGTTTTCACTAGACAATGTGTAGTGTTCATTGACCCTTACCTGTATATGTCCTTGAAAAGCGCTGGTATGGTTCAAAGCGATGCTTTTTCAGGCCTCCTACTTTTACTTTGAAAGTTTTGCTATCCTGTTGTCTCCTGGTCATTAATGTAGTCATGGTGAGTCCTCTTTCTTCAGCAGAATTGTTCCTAGAGTTGAGAGATTCCATCTTCACCTGGAGTCCACAGTCAGATCTGATCAGAAATGAGTGATATCCTGGAGGAGTTGTGGAGAACTGACAACTACAAACTCTTCTTATACTAGAGAGCCTGAGGTAGAACCACTAACTGCTTGGGATTGGTTGGCCAGAGAACAATAGAACTATCTCTCCACCAACCACAACCTAACGGTTTGAACCACTAACTGATTGGTCAAAGAGGGGAGGGGCACCAATTCAATGCTCTAAATTCTCAGTATTTATCATACTAAAAGGATCACATGCAAATTGGTTGGTCGATCCATTCAGCAATAGGGTTACACGCCCTAACCTGTCCGTTAACAATGGGACAGACTACCCACAAAACATTCCACAACATTCACAATTCACAATAATAGGATAGTTCATGAATCATTCAATAATAAGTTAGATGTGTCCAAACGAAGATAACATGTACCTTAGTGAGTGATTAAAAAGATGATTTAATATGTCCTGGTGAAATATATTTCTGCACATGGCTGGAAATTAGGGAGGAAATTAGGTGTGGACAGAAAATCTATTCAACCCTGTCATGAGTTTGTATGAGTCCTCATGTGTCTTTTTAGATGAGCCGTGTGGCTACAGCCCTTTCCACAAACTGTGCAAGCAAATGGCTTTTTCCCTGAATTAATCATTGTGTGTGTCTTCAGATTTCCTCTGCGATTGAACATTTTGCCACAATCTGCACAACTAAAATGTTTCGTATCTATGTGACTCCTCGTGGAGTGACTTTGTTTTGGTGATTTGAGGTCATGGAGCATCTTGTTTCTCAAAGACAAACTATTTCCTCCCATGTGTTGTGTATTGTGTGATCTCAGTGTGTTTAAACCTGACTTGTCATCCATGGTCTCATCCCAATCATCACTGTCTTCAGTGATATCAGATTCAGAATAGTGTGAAGAGCGAAGCTGGTCATCACTAGTTGGTTGTGATGTTCCACAGTCCTCTACATCAGCTTGTGTGTCCATGTGTTGAGATGAGGTGCTGGCTACAGGTTCTGTTTGTATGTTTTCATAATGTTCATGTTTCACTGACAGTAATATCTCTGTTGATCCACCATCCACCTCTGATCTTTGAAGTGGCTCATCATGTTCCTCTTTAATCTATGGAGACTCTTGTTCCTCTTGGACCAGACTGGAGGTTCTGTCCTGCTGCTCAGGGAATACCTCCTCTTTACACACAAGGAGGTGTATGGCGTCTAGACAGAATATATAAAAGAGAAACCCATTATTACATGTTTTAACATGACCTACATTCTATCATGTCTTTGTAATGTATAATGGAAATCAATCAATAATCAATAATAGGATAGTTCATGATTCATTCAATAATAAGTTAGATGTGTCCAAACAAAGATAACATGTACCTTAGTGAGTGATTAAAAAGATGATTTAATATGTCCTGGTGAAATATATTTCTGCACATGGCTGGAAATTAGGGAGGAAATTAGGTGTGGACAGAAAATCTATTCAACCCTGTCATGAGTTTAAACATGCCTGTGTGAGATGTCTATGACCATGAAAGAATAACTTCATATATATTGCTGTGTGCAGTTGGTACAGTGATCTAGTGATGCTTAACCTTGTAAAGTCTAAATGTAGGGATGACATATAGCTCAAGTTGTTGTTGTCACCTTTCAGAAGTGGAGCAGGATTTTTCAGTCTAAATTATTTGAATGCAAATGATTCCCGATCCTATACATGTTCCACTCCATTCACACTATACTGTAGGAGTAGGCTACATTCAGCAATAGGGTTTACACGCCCTAACCTGTCCGTTAACAATGGGACAGACTTCCCCCAAAACATTCCACAACAATCACAACCAGGGTCGTCTAACGCATTTAATATTAGTATTGGTTTAAAAAAAAATCACATACAAATAAAGCAAATACATACTTTACAACTAGTTGGAATCTAACTAGTTAGATACAGCTATTTGTAAAGTATGACCCAGTCTGGCAAATAGGCCCTCATCTCGCCCATAGTCATTTTTCAGTTTTGTACAGATTATTAAAGTACAGAATGTAAGCTTTCATAATGATGTATCATTCAATGCAATTGGAAAATATTTGAAGGAGATATGAGCATTTTAAAGTGATTGTACTATTTTCCCCAAAGCTGAGAAAAGCTCCTTTGAATGTTCACTACATTCTGACACCTAGAGCTGTCTAGAAGTGGATGTGTCAATTGGGAGGAACAATAGGTACTTAACTCCACCCATAATGACTCACTAATCACCCAAACCACCCCCACATGTAGCTGCATGTCAAGGGAAGAAGATAGGAACAACATTAAAAATACATGTTAAGATCTTACACCTTAGGCAGGGTTGGGAAGGTTACTTAAAAAGTAATCCCCTACAGTTACAAGTTACTTGCTAAAAATTGTAGTCAGCAACGCCTATGAAATTAAGAAAAGGACAACCGAAATATGGTTAAATCAGTGGTTCTCAACCTTTTTACAACAAGCAGAACCTCCACCTTATTATGATTCATGTTAAAATGCAGTCCTATTCGGCTAGGCAAGGCACGTGTTCACACAAAAGGCTAATTCATTCCAAATCATAATATATACAAATATAAAGAATATAGGCCCTAGCCAAAGTCATGCTGTAGGGCACTGTAGACTACAAAATTATATTGATTAAAAAAAAGAAGGAAAACACTAGCACTTTAACACCAAGTTGTCACAGGCAGACGCGCGCACACACACAACTTTCTAGCACAACATTACGGAGCTGATGAGTTTCATACTGTTTCACTTTGCAATGCGCGACCCAGTGCATTGCAAATGGTCACAGCTGAAATGAATCACAGATTTAATTACAACTGATTCAACTGAAACTATAGATAGAGTTATGGTTTTTAGCGAGCCTACTACTACAGTGTTAAATTTAACTAACAGATTTTTCTGATGTGTATTTAGACAATCCGTCTAAAGCCTTTTCCACAAACTTTACACTCAAATTGCTTTTCCCCAAATAGGTCAATGATGATGGCTGTATGGATGAACCGAGACCATTTTACACCTATATGACTCTGATGGGTTTCAGCAAAACTACCGAAACAGGCCTATCACTTGGACATTATTATTACTATCCTTTGTGAAATGTTAAAGGTGCTGTAAATAGATATGTTTAACAAATTAATACAATTAAAATGAATAATAGAATTGGTCAACAGTGATATGAGGAGAGGAAGGCTCTACAATTTAGGAACGTATGTCTGCAAAATATTTCTTTCACAAGTTTTAATTAAACAAAATCCTCATGTGTGCTTACAACATATGTCAATATAAAATACATGATATACAAACAAGTTGTGCTAATTTCTTCACTCTCAGTTGGAATACAGACAAGCCTGAAATGGTAACCAGAGAACTGGCCATTTGAGACATGATCTGAGCATGAAAGAGTGATAATACATCTTATAAGGTGCATTGGTCAAGTAGAGTATCATTTGCAACATAAATGAATAGCAGTATAATTTGCAACAGATATGAATAGCAGCATACTATAGAATCAGTATTTTGTGCAGGTGAGAGACAATACTATCGGAGATGTAAGTGTACACACAGCATCTATTAGCAGTGGTGTAAAGTACATTTTATTTAAGTACAATGTTGAGGTATTTATACTTTACTTGAGTATTTCCAGTAAAACATTTGAGTCTTTTTCCACTACAGCACTGTGAGCAGCAGCAGTGTGTAGTATAATACTAAGTTGTAACAGTGAGTGATAGTGCTGTTCTTAAATAATCTACAGTGAAGGGTCTTAGGTAGCATTAGTGTCCTGTCTGGATCAGTGTTGTCCGACATCACCATCTTGCGGCGTTGTCATTGTCAAACACGTACTGTACACCAAATCCAATACCTTGGAGTGCATTACATTATAATTGTTGGCCCCCAAGAAACCTTGAGGTGGTCATATGTGAGACATGGTGATGAAGGGATGGTCCAACACCTGGTCAGGTGTTATCCTCTCCTCTGGATCCAGATGAAGCATTCGTTTCCAAAGGTCCATGAAGAGGTCACAAAATGTTTCATCAGCACCGTAATGCAGGGAGAACACTTCTTCCAATGAGCAGGTATCATCCAAAAATAGGTCTTTGTCTTCTGCCTTGAACTCCTGCAGTGTGTAATACTCCTCTGGTTCCTAGAAGATACAAAACATTTAGATTTGTATTGATCTGACTGAATGACATGCAAAGATAGCCTATACTCGAACATTTCAGATATGATGTTATTACTCCAATATTAAGCTGCAGTCATACCTTAAATCTCCATGTATCGTCGTCCTGAATGAAAAAGCTGCAGGTTGTTTGTCCAGCATCCAAGAGAGATTGCTCTGGCATACCAAGCGTGAAGAGGATGGCTCGAATCTGCAGAAAAATACAGGATATTTCACATATTGAGAATATTTAATTAACAGTGGGTAGTTACGGTATAACTATGGATTGATGAACATGTAACTACTGCATGGTTCATTCAGAGTATAATCAGAATGCATGTTGTAATATGCAGTGCATCAGTACAATACTCACCACATCATATTCAGTCTTCTTGTTGAAGAGATCATGGAACAGCATCCCATTAGCCACCATACAGCCCAGTGACCACATATCAATTGCCTCTGTGATTGGGAGGCCCAGGAAGAGTTCTGGTGCTCTGTGGGATGTAAAATAAAAGGATAACGTTAGCAACATTCAAGCGTCTTCTCAATTGCACTCCTGGCACTTTATATTTGAATATGTGCTTGCATTGTGCTTTCAGTGAAGCAGATAATAAGGCAATGATGAATACATTAATAACAACAGAGTAGCTCAATAGAACTCACCTATACCAAAGAGGCGGCCTGATCCTCCGTTGCTTAGTCTCAGAGACAGGAACAGCCAGACCAAAGTCAATGAGTTTGACTTTGAGGGGTTGTTGGTTCACCAGCATGATGTTATCTAGTTTGATGTCTGTATGGATCAGACCTATTCCCTTCAGGGCATGGAGTGCAATGGCAAGCTGCAAGTTAAGAACAAAGAGCATGATTAATATTAATTTGAGCACAAGGTGGTGAGAAAATGAACAGAATATATTTACCATCACTTTCAAATACAAGTGTCAAACCCATACCTGCTGTATGATGCGTCTCATCTCCATCATGGACAGAGGATAACGTCTCTCGTTCAAGAAATCCAGGAGGTCAACATCCAGAGACTCAAACACCAGGCATGTAAATCCTTCATAAATGAAACTGTGGTAAAATCTCACTATTCCACACGTGTCAGGGTCCAGGACTTTCAGCGTTTGCAACACAGCCATCTCACGTGCTGCCACTTCATCATAATCACTGCAACTCTTCAAGATCTTGATGGCCACTGTATCACCGGTGAGTGTGCTGATGGCTTTGGCCACCGTCCCAAAGCTGCCCTCCCCCAGGATGCTCTGGACTTGGTACTGGCCTCTGTCCAGCAGGTCCATCTCAGATACCATGCAACTCTCTGGACCATCAGAGTGTTGGGAGGTCACAATGACCAGTGGACCAGAGTTGAGCACATTGTCCAAATCAAATCTGTCCCACTCTGGATCCGAGCAAGACATAATGCCGGGTCCGGGGGCGGTCAGGGTTAGGGTGTCAACGTTAACCGCTGGGACGTCATCATAGTTGATTATGTCCTGTTCAGCTGTGTCCAACTCTGAGCAATCAGAGCTAGTGGGGCTGGTGACCTCAACGGATTCACCACTGGTCACAATGACCAGTGGTGTTGGGGATGGGACGTCAGAGTTGAGCACATTGTCCAAATCAAATCTGTCCCACTCTGGATCCGAGCAAGACATAATGCCGGGTCCGGGGGCGGTCAGGGTTAGGGTGTCAACGTTAACCGCTGGGACGTCATCATAGTTGATTATGTCCTGTTCAGCTGTGTCCAACTCTGAGCAATCAGAGCTAGTGGGGCTGGTGACCTCAACGGATTTTTTAAATCTTTTTTTAAATGGCAGCTGCTTCTTCTTAGCACCTAGAGAGAAGAGATATAATTTAGAGTGACTCATGGAATATATCATACACAAAATAATACTTCACAAACTATGAAAGTTGTGATTGATACGCTCGGCTCAACAAATAGCCTACATGAGCTGAGCTACACATTAATTATATCCCCAACATACAATTGGTATGTTATGTTATGGTGTTGGGGATATAATTCATCACATTATTATAATTATGTACACGTTTGAATAGCAGGGATTTTTTCAGAAATCAAAATATAGAATATAGAATATTTTGTATTAGATATAAAACTGCTGATAAATTCAGATATTTATAATTTAGCCCAATTCTAGATATATCTGTTTTCACTAGACAATGTGTAGTGTTCATTGACCCTTACCTGTATATGTCCTTGAAAAGCGCTGGTATGGTTCAAAGCGATGCTTTTTCAGGCCTCCTACTTTTACTTTGAAAGTTTTGCTATCCTGTTGTCTCCTGGTCATTAATGTAGTCATGGTGAGTCCTCTTTCTTCAGCAGAATTGTTCCTAGAGTTGAGAGATTCCATCTTCACCTGGAGTCCACAGTCAGATCTGATCAGAAATGAGTGATATCCTGGAGGAGTTGTGGAGAACTCACAACTACAAACTCTTCTTATACTAGAGAGCCTGAGGTAGAACCACTAACTGCTTGGGATTGGTTGGCCAGAGAACAATAGAACTATCTCTCCACCAACCACAACCTAACGGGTTGAACCACTAACTGATTGGTCAAAGAGGGGAGGGGCACCAATTCAATGCTCTAAATTCTCAGTATTTATCATACTAAAAGGATCACATGCAAATTGGTTGGTCGATCCATTCAGCAATAGGGTTACACGCCCTAACCTGTCCGTTAACAATGGGACAGACTACCCCCAAAACATTCCACAACATTCACAATTCACAATAATAGGATAGTTCATGAATCATTCAATAATAAGTTAGATGTGTCCAAACGAAGATAACATGTACCTTAGTGAGTGATTAAAAAGATGATTTAATATGTCCTGGTGAAATATATTTCTGCACATGGCTGGAAATTAGGGAGGAAATTAGGTGTGGACAGAAAATCTATTCAACCCTGTCATGAGTTTGTATGAGTCCTCATGTGTCTTTTTAGATGAGCCGTGTGGCTACAGCCCTTTCCACAAACTGTGCAAGCAAATGGCTTTTTCCCTGAATTAATCATTGTGTGTGTCTTCAGATTTCCTCTGCGATTGAACATTTTGCCACAATCTGCACAACTAAAACGTTTCGTATCTATGTGACTCCTCGTGGAGTGACTTTGTTTTGGTGATTTGAGGTCATGGAGCATCTTGTTTCTCAAAGACAAACTATTTCCTCCCATGTGTTGTGTATTGTGTGATCTCAGTGTGTTTAAACCTGACTTGTCATCCATGGTCTCATCCCAATCATCACTGTCTTCAGTGATATCAGATTCAGAATAGTGTGAAGAGCGAAGCTGGTCATCACTAGTTGGTTGTGATGTTCCACAGTCCTCTACATCAGCTTGTGTGTCCATGTGTTGAGATGAGGTGCTGGCTACAGGTTCTGTTTGTATGTTTTCATAATGTCCATGTTTCACTGACAGTAATATCTCTGTTGATCCACCATCCACCTCTGATCTTTGAAGTGGCTCATCATGTTCCTCTTTAATCTATGGAGACTCTTGTTCCTCTTGGACCAGACTGGAGGTTCTGTCCTGCTGCTCAGGGAATACCTCCTCTTTACACACAAGGAGGTGTATGGCGTCTAGACAGAATATATAAAAGAGAAACCCATTATTACATGTTTTAACATGACCTACATTCTATCATGTCTTTGTAATGTATAATGGAAATCAATCAATAATCAATAATAGGATAGTTCATGATTCATTCAATAATAAGTTAGATGTGTCCAAACAAAGATAACATGTACCTTAGTGAGTGATTAAAAAGATGATTTAATATGTCCTGGTGAAATATATTTCTGCACATGGCTGGAAATTAGGGAGGAAATTAGGTGTGGACAGAAAATCTATTCAACCCTGTCATGAGTTTAAACATGCCTGTGTGAGATGTCTATGACCATGAAAGAATAACTTCATATATATTGCTGTGTGCAGTTGGTACAGTGATCTAGTGATGCTTAACCTTGTAAAGTCTAAATGTAGGGATGACATATAGCTCAAGTTGTTGTTGTCACCTTTCAGAAGTGGAGCAGGATTTTTCAGTCTAAATTATTTGAATGCAAATGATTCCCGATCCTATACATGTTCCACTCCATTCACACTATACTGTAGGAGTAGGCTACATTCAGCAATAGGGTTTACACGCCCTAACCTGTCCATTAACAATGGGACAGACTTCCCCCAAAACATTCCACAACAATCACAACCAGGGTCGTCTAACGCATTTAATATTAGTATTGGTTTAAAAAAAAATCACATACAAATAAAGCAAATACATACTTTACAACTAGTTGGAATCTAACTAGTTAGATACAGCTATTTGTAAAGTATGACCCAGTCTGGCAAATAGGCCCTCATCTCGCCCATAGTCATTTTTCAGTTTTGTACAGATTATTAAAGTACAGAATGTAAGCTTTCATAATGATGTATCATTCAATGCAATTGGAAAATATTTGAAGGAGATATGAGCATTTTAAAGTGATTGTACTATTTTCCCCAAAGCTGAGAAAAGCTCCTTTGAATGTTCACTACATTCTGACACCTAGAGCTGTCTAGAAGTGGATGTGTCAATTGGGAGGAACAATAGGTACTTAACTCCACCCATAATGACTCACTAATCACCCAAACCACCCCCACATGTAGCTGCATGTCAAGGGAAGAAGATAGGAACAACATTAAAAATACATGTTAAGATCTTACACCTTAGGCAGGGTTGGGAAGGTTACTTAAAAAGTAATCCCCTACAGTTACAAGTTACTTGCTAAAAATTGTAGTCAGCAACGCCTATGAAATTAAGAAAAGGACAACCGAAATATGGTTAAATCAGTGGTTCTCAACCTTTTTACAACAAGCAGAACCTCCACCTTATTATGATTCATGTTAAAATGCAGTCCTATTCGGCTAGGCAAGGCACGTGTTCACACAAAAGGCTAATTCATTCCAAATCATAATATATACAAATATAAAGAATATAGGCCCTAGCCAAAGTCATGCTGTAGGGCACTGTAGACTACAAAATGATATTGATTAAAAAAAAGAAGGAAAACACTAGCACTTTAACACCAAGTTGTCACAGGCAGACGCGCGCACACACACAACTTTCTAGCACAACATTACGGAGCTGATGAGTTTCATACTGTTTCACTTTGCAATGCGCGACCCAGTGCATTGCAAATGGTCACAGCTGAAATGAATCACAGATTTAATTACAACTGATTCAACTGAAACTATAGATAGAGTTATGGTTTTTAGCGAGCCTACTACTACAGTGTTAAATTTAACTAACAGATTTTTCTGATGTGTATTTAGACAATCCGTCTAAAGCCTTTTCCACAAACTTTACACTCAAATTGCTTTTCCCCAAATAGGTCAATGATGATGGCTGTATGGATGAACCGAGACCATTTTACACCTATATGACTCTGATGGGTTTCAGCAAAACTACCGAAACAGGCCTATCACTTGGACATTATTATTACTATCCTTTGTGAAATGTTAAAGGTGCTGTAAATAGATATGTTTAACAAATTAATACAATTAAAATGAATAATAGAATTGGTCAACAGTGATATGAGGAGAGGAAGGCTCTACAATTTAGGAACGTATGTCTGCAAAATATTTCTTTCACAAGTTTTAATTAAACAAAATCCTCATGTGTGCTTACAACATATGTCAATATAAAATACATGATATACAAACAAGTTGTGCTAATTTCTTCACTCTCAGTTGGAATACAGACAAGCCTGAAATGGTAACCAGAGAACTGGCCATTTGAGACATGATCTGAGCATGAAAGAGTGATAATACATCTTATAAGGTGCATTGGTCAAGTAGAGTATCATTTGCAACATAAATGAATAGCAGTATAATTTGCAACAGATATGAATAGCAGCATACTATAGAATCAGTATTTTGTGCAGGTGAGAGACAATACTATCGGAGATGTAAGTGTACACACAGCATCTATTAGCAGTGGTGTAAAGTACATTTTATTTAAGTACAATGTTGAGGTATTTATACTTTACTTGAGTATTTCCAGTAAAACATTTGAGTCTTTTTCCACTACAGCACTGTGAGCAGCAGCAGTGTGTAGTATAATACTAAGTTGTAACAGTGAGTGATAGTGCTGTTCTTAAATAATCTACAGTGAAGGGTCTTAGGTAGCATTAGTGTCCTGTCTGGATCAGTGTTGTCCGACATCACCATCTTGCGGCGTTGTCATTGTCAAACACGTACTGTACACCAAATCCAATACCTTGGAGTGCATTACATTATAATTGTTGGCCCCCAAGAAACCTTGAGGTGGTCATATGTGAGACATGGTGATGAAGGGATGGTCCAACACCTGGTCAGGTGTTATCCTCTCCTCTGGATCCAGATGAAGCATTCGTTTCCAAAGGTCCATGAAGAGGTCACAAAATGTTTCATCAGCACCGTAATGCAGGGAGAACACTTCTTCCAATGAGCAGGTATCATCCAAAAATAGGTCTTTGTCTTCTGCCTTGAACTCCTGCAGTGTGTAATACTCCTCTGGTTCCTAGAAGATACAAAACATTTAGATTTGTATTGATCTGACTGAATGACATGCAAAGATAGCCTATACTCGAACATTTCAGATATGATGTTATTACTCCAATATTAAGCTGCAGTCATACCTTAAATCTCCATGTATCGTCGTCCTGAATGAAAAAGCTGCAGGTTGTTTGTCCAGCATCCAAGAGAGATTGCTCTGGCATACCAAGCGTGAAGAGGATGGCTCGAATCTGCAGAAAAATACAGGATATTTCACATATTGAGAATATTTAATTAACAGTGGGTAGTTACGGTATAACTATGGATTGATGAACATGTAACTACTGCATGGTTCATTCAGAGTATAATCAGAATGCATGTTGTAATATGCAGTGCATCAGTACAATACTCACCACATCATATTCAGTCTTCTTGTTGAAGAGATCATGGAACAGCATCCCATTAGCCACCATACAGCCCAGTGACCACATATCAATTGCCTCTGTGATTGGGAGGCCCAGGAAGAGTTCTGGTGCTCTGTGGGATGTAAAATAAAAGGATAACGTTAGCAACATTCAAGCGTCTTCTCAATTGCACTCCTGGCACTTTATATTTGAATATGTGCTTGCATTGTGCTTTCAGTGAAGCAGATAATAAGGCAATGATGAATACATTAATAACAACAGAGTAGCTCAATAGAACTCACCTATACCAAAGAGGCGGCCTGATCCTCCGTTGCTTAGTCTCAGAGACAGGAACAGCCAGACCAAAGTCAATGAGTTTGACTTTGAGGGGTTGTTGGTTCACCAGCATGATGTTATCTAGTTTGATGTCTGTATGGATCAGACCTATTCCCTTCAGGGCATGGAGTGCAATGGCAAGCTGCAAGTTAAGAACAAAGAGCATGATTAATATTAATTTGAGCACAAGGTGGTGAGAAAATGAACAGAATATATTTACCATCACTTTCAAATACAAGTGTCAAACCCATACCTGCTGTATGATGCGTCTCATCTCCATCATGGACAGAGGATAACGTCTCTCGTTCAAGAAATCCAGGAGGTCAACATCCAGAGACTCAAACACCAGGCATGTAAATCCTTCATAAATGAAACTGTGGTAAAATCTCACTATTCCACACGTGTCAGGGTCCAGGACTTTCAGCGTTTGCAACACAGCCATCTCACGTGCTGCCACTTCATCATAATCACTGCAACTCTTCAAGATCTTGATGGCCACTGTATCACCGGTGAGTGTGCTGATGGCTTTGGCCACCGTCCCAAAGCTGCCCTCCCCCAGGATGCTCTGGACTTGGTACTGGCCTCTGTCCAGCAGGTCCATCTCAGATACCATGCAACTCTCTGGACCATCAGAGTGTTGGGAGGTCACAATGACCAGTGGACCAGAGTTGAGCACATTGTCCAAATCAAATCTGTCCCACTCTGGATCCGAGCAAGACATAATGCCGGGTCCGGGGGCGGTCAGGGTTAGGGTGTCAACGTTAACCGCTGGGACGTCATCATAGTTGATTATGTCCTGTTCAGCTGTGTCCAACTCTGAGCAATCAGAGCTAGTGGGGCTGGTGACCTCAACGGATTCACCACTGGTCACAATGACCAGTGGTGTTGGGGAAGGGACGTCAGAGTTGAGCACATTGTCCAAATCAAATCTGTCCCACTCTGGATCCGAGCAAGACATAATGCCGGGTCCGGGGGCGGTCAGGGTTAGGGTGTCAACGTTAACCGCTGGGACGTCATCATAGTTGATTATGTCCTGTTCAGCTGTGTCCAACTCTGAGCAATCAGAGCTAGTGGGGCTGGTGACCTCAACGGATTTTTTAAATCTTTTTTTAAATGGCAGCTGCTTCTTCTTAGCACCTAGAGAGAAGAGATATAATTTAGAGTGACTCATGGAATATATCATACACAAAATAATACTTCACAAACTATGAAAGTTGTGATTGATACGCTCGGCTCAACAAATAGCCTACATGAGCTGAGCGACACATTAATTATATCCCCAACATACAATTGGTATGTTATGTTATGGTGTTGGGGATATAATTCATCACATTATTATAATTATGTACACGTTTGAATAGCAGGGATTTTTTCAGAAATCAAAATATAGAATATAGAATATTTTGTATTAGATATAAAACTGCTGATAAATTCAGATATTTATAATTTAGCCCAATTCTAGATATATCTGTTTTCACTAGACAATGTGTAGTGTTCATTGACCCTTACCTGTATATGTCCTTGAAAAGCGCTGGTATGGTTCAAAGCGATGCTTTTTCAGGCCTCCTACTTTTACTTTGAAAGTTTTGCTATCCTGTTGTCTCCTGGTCATTAATGTAGTCATGGTGAGTCCTCTTTCTTCAGCAGAATTGTTCCTAGAGTTGAGAGATTCCATCTTCACCTGGAGTCCACAGTCAGATCTGATCAGAAATGAGTGATATCCTGGAGGAGTTGTGGAGAACTGACAACTACAAACTCTTCTTATACTAGAGAGCCTGAGGTGGAACCACTAACTGCTTGGGATTGGTTGGCCAGAGAACAATAGAACTATCTCTCCACCAACCACAACCTAACGGGTTGAACCACTAACTGATTGGTCAAAGAGGGGAGGGGCACCAATTCAATGCTCTAAATTCTCAGTATTTATCATACTAAAAGGATCACATGCAAATTGGTTGGTCGATCCATTCAGCAATAGGGTTACACGCCCTAACCTGTCCGTTAACAATGGGACAGACTACCCCCAAAACATTCCACAACATTCACAATTCACAATAATAGGATAGTTCATGAATCATTCAATAATAAGTTAGATGTGTCCAAACGAAGATAACATGTACCTTAGTGAGTGATTAAAAAGATGATTTAATATGTCCTGGTGAAATATATTTCTGCACATGGCTGGAAATTAGGGAGGAAATTAGGTGTGGACAGAAAATCTATTCAACCCTGTCATGAGTTTGTATGAGTCCTCATGTGTCTTTTTAGATGAGCCGTGTGGCTACAGCCCTTTCCACAAACTGTGCAAGCAAATGGCTTTTCCCCTGAATTAATCATTGTGTGTGTCTTCAGATTTCCTCTGCGATTGAACATTTTGCCACAATCTGCACAACTAAAACGTTTCGTATCTATGTGACTCCTCGTGGAGTGACTTTGTTTTGGTGATTTGAGGTCATGGAGCATCTTGTTTCTCAAAGACAAACTATTTCCTCCCATGTGTTGTGTATTGTGTGATCTCAGTGTGTTTAAACCTGACTTGTCATCCATGGTCTCATCCCAATCATCACTGTCTTCAGTGATATCAGATTCAGAATAGTGTGAAGAGCGAAGCTGGTCATCACTAGTTGGTTGTGATGTTCCACAGTCCTCTACATCAGCTTGTGTGTCCATGTGTTGAGATGAGGTGCTGGCTACAGGTTCTGTTTGTATGTTTTCATAATGTTCATGTTTCACTGACAGTAATATCTCTGTTGATCCACCATCCACCTCTGATCTTTGAAGTGGCTCATCATGTTCCTCTTTAATCTATGGAGACTCTTGTTCCTCTTGGACCAGACTGGAGGTTCTGTCCTGCTGCTCAGGGAATACCTCCTCTTTACACACAAGGAGGTGTATGGCGTCTAGACAGAATATATAAAAGAGAAACCCATTATTACATGTTTTAACATGACCTACATTCTATCATGTCTTTGTAATGTATAATGGAAATCAATCAATAATCAATAATAGGATAGTTCATGATTCATTCAATAATAAGTTAGATGTGTCCAAACAAAGATAACATGTACCTTAGTGAGTGATTAAAAAGATGATTTAATATGTCCTGGTGAAATATATTTCTGCACATGGCTGGAAATTAGGGAGGAAATTAGGTGTGGACAGAAAATCTATTCAACCCTGTCATGAGTTTAAACATGCCTGTGTGAGATGTCTATGACCATGAAAGAATAACTTCATATATATTGCTGTGTGCAGTTGGTACAGTGATCTAGTGATGCTTAACCTTGTAAAGTCTAAATGTAGGGATGACATATAGCTCAAGTTGTTGTTGTCACCTTTCAGAAGTGGAGCAGGATTTTCCAGTCTAAATTACGTTAGTATGAAACTCATTACGGAGCTGATGAGTTTCATACTGTTTCACTTTGCAATGCGCGACCCAGTGCATTGCAAATGGTCACAGCTGAAATGAATCACAGATTTAATTACAACTGATTCAACTGAAACTATAGATAGAGTTATGGTTTTTAGCGAGCCTACTACTACAGTGTTAAATTTAACTAACAGATTTTTCTGATGTGTATTTAGACAATCCGTCTAAAGCCTTTTCCACAAACTTTACACTCAAATTGCTTTTCCCCAAATAGGTCAATGATGATGGCTGTATGGATGAACCGAGACCATTTTACACCTATATGACTCTGATGGGTTTCAGCAAAACTACCGAAACAGGCCTATCACTTGGACATTATTATTACTATCCTTTGTGAAATGTTAAAGGTGCTGTAAATAGATATGTTTAACAAATTAATACAATTAAAATGAATAATAGAATTGGTCAACAGTGATATGAGGAGAGGAAGGCTCTACAATTTAGGAACGTATGTCTGCAAAATATTTCTTTCACAAGTTTTAATTAAACAAAATCCTCATGTGTGCTTACAACATATGTCAATATAAAATACATGATATACAAACAAGTTGTGCTAATTTCTTCACTCTCAGTTGGAATACAGACAAGCCTGAAATGGTAACCAGAGAACTGGCCATTTGAGACATGATCTGAGCATGAAAGAGTGATAATACATCTTATAAGGTGCATTGGTCAAGTAGAGTATCATTTGCAACATAAATGAATAGCAGTATAATTTGCAACAGATATGAATAGCAGCATACTATAGAATCAGTATTTTGTGCAGGTGAGAGACAATACTATCGGAGATGTAAGTGTACACACAGCATCTATTAGCAGTGGTGTAAAGTACATTTTATTTAAGTACAATGTTGAGGTATTTATACTTTACTTGAGTATTTCCAGTAAAACATTTGAGTCTTTTTCCACTACAGCACTGTGAGCAGCAGCAGTGTGTAGTATAATACTAAGTTGTAACAGTGAGTGATAGTGCTGTTCTTAAATAATCTACAGTGAAGGGTCTTAGGTAGCATTAGTGTCCTGTCTGGATCAGTGTTGTCCGACATCACCATCTTGCGGCGTTGTCATTGTCAAACACGTACTGTACACCAAATCCAATACCTTGGAGTGCATTACATTATAATTGTTGGCCCCCAAGAAACCTTGAGGTGGTCATATGTGAGACATGGTGATGAAGGGATGGTCCAACACCTGGTCAGGTGTTATCCTCTCCTCTGGATCCAGATGAAGCATTCGTTTCCAAAGGTCCATGAAGAGGTCACAAAATGTTTCATCAGCACCGTAATGCAGGGAGAACACTTCTTCCAATGAGCAGGTATCATCCAAAAATAGGTCTTTGTCTTCTGCCTTGAACTCCTGCAGTGTGTAATACTCCTCTGGTTCCTAGAAGATACAAAACATTTAGATTTGTATTGATCTGACTGAATGACATGCAAAGATAGCCTATACTCGAACATTTCAGATATGATGTTATTACTCCAATATTAAGCTGCAGTCATACCTTAAATCTCCATGTATCGTCGTCCTGAATGAAAAAGCTGCAGGTTGTTTGTCCAGCATCCAAGAGAGATTGCTCTGGCATACCAAGCGTGAAGAGGATGGCTCGAATCTGCAGAAAAATACAGGATATTTCACATATTGAGAATATTTAATTAACAGTGGGTAGTTAGGGTATAACTATGGATTGATGAACATGTAACTACTGCATGGTTCATTCAGAGTATAATCAGAATGCATGTTGTAATATGCAGTGCATCAGTACAATACTCACCACATCATATTCAGTCTTCTTGTTGAAGAGATCATGGAACAGCATCCCATTAGCCACCATACAGCCCAGTGACCACATATCAATTGCCTCTGTGATTGGGAGGCCCAGGAAGAGTTCTGGTGCTCTGTGGGATGTAAAATAAAAGGATAACGTTAGCAACATTCAAGCGTCTTCTCAATTGCACTCCTGGCACTTTATATTTGAATATGTGCTTGCATTGTGCTTTCAGTGAAGCAGATAATAAGGCAATGATGAATACATTAATAACAACAGAGTAGCTCAATAGAACTCACCTATACCAAAGAGGCGGCCTGATCCTCCGTTGCTTAGTCTCAGAGACAGGAACAGCCAGACCAAAGTCAATGAGTTTGACTTTGAGGGGTTGTTGGTTCACCAGCATGATGTTATCTAGTTTGATGTCTGTATGGATCAGACCTATTCCCTTCAGGGCATGGAGTGCAATGGCAAGCTGCAAGTTAAGAACAAAGAGCATGATTAATATTAATTTGAGCACAAGGTGGTGAGAAAATGAACAGAATATATTTACCATCACTTTCAAATACAAGTGTCAAACCCATACCTGCTGTATGATGCGTCTCATCTCCATCATGGACAGAGGATAACGTCTCTCGTTCAAGAAATCCAGGAGGTCAACATCCAGAGACTCAAACACCAGGCATGTAAATCCTTCATAAATGAAACTGTGGTAAAATCTCACTATTCCACACATGTCAGGGTCCAGGACTTTCAGCGTTTGCAACACAGCCATCTCACGTGCTGCCACTTCATCATAATCACTGCAACTCTTCAAGATCTTGATGGCCACTGTATCACCGGTGAGTGTGCTGATGGCTTTGGCCACCGTCCCAAAGCTGCCCTCCCCCAGGATGCTCTGGACTTGGTACTGGCCTCTGTCCAGCAGGTCCATCTCAGATACCATGCAACTCTCTGGACCATCAGAGTGTTGGGAGGTCACAATGACCAGTGGACCAGAGTTGAGCACATTGTCCAAATCAAATCTGTCCCACTCTGGATCCGAGCAAGACATAATGCCGGGTCCGGGGGCGGTCAGGGTTAGGGTGTCAACGTTAACCGCTGGGACGTCATCATAGTTGATTATGTCCTGTTCAGCTGTGTCCAACTCTGAGCAATCAGAGCTAGTGGGGCTGGTGACCTCAACGGATTCACCACTGGTCACAATGACCAGTGGTGTTGGGGAAGGGACGTCAGAGTTGAGCACATTGTCCAAATCAAATCTGTCCCACTCTGGATCCGAGCAAGACATAATGCCGGGTCCGGGGGCGGTCAGGGTTAGGGTGTCAACGTTAACCGCTGGGACGTCATCATAGTTGATTATGTCCTGTTCAGCTGTGTCCAACTCTGAGCAATCAGAGCTAGTGGGGCTGGTGACCTCAACTGATTTTTTAAATCTTTTTTTAAATGGCAGCTGCTTCTTCTTAGCACCTAGAGAGAAGAGATATAATTTAAAGTGACTCATGGAATATATCATACACAAAATAATACTTCACAAACTATGAAAGTTGTGATTGATACGCTCGGCTCAACAAATAGCCTACATGAGCTGAGCTAAACATTAATTATATCCCCAACATACAATTGGTATGTTATGTTATGGTGTTGGGGATATAATTCATCACATTATTATAATTATGTACACGTTTGAATAGCAGGGATTTTTTCAGAAATCAAAATATAGAATATAGAATATTTTGTATTAGATATAAAACTGCTGATAAATTCAGATATTTATAATTTAGCCCAATTCTAGATATATCTGTTTTCACTAGACAATGTGTAGTGTTCATTGACCCTTACCTGTATATGTCCTTGAAAAGCGCTGGTATGGTTCAAAGCGATGCTTTTTCAGGCCTCCTACTTTTACTTTGAAAGTTTTGCTATCCTGTTGTCTCCTGGTCATTAATGTAGTCATGGTGAGTCCTCTTTCTTCAGCAGAATTGTTCCTAGAGTTGAGAGATTCCATCTTCACCTGGAGTCCACAGTCAGATCTGATCAGAAATGAGTGATATCCTGGAGGAGTTGTGGAGAACTGACAACTACAAACTCTTCTTATACTAGAGAGCCTGAGGTGGAAC
Source organism: Electrona antarctica (assembly GCF_951216825.1). Lineage (NCBI taxonomy): Eukaryota > Metazoa > Chordata > Actinopteri > Myctophiformes > Myctophidae > Electrona > Electrona antarctica. The sequence continues at coordinate 47,380,329 of NC_136799.1, read as the reverse complement.
CACTAACTGCTTGGGATTGGTTGGCCAGAGAACAATAGAACTATCTCTCCACCAACCACAACCTAACGGGTTGAACCACTAACTGATTGGTCAAAGAGGGGAGGGGCACCAATTCAATGCTCTAAATTCTCAGTATTTATCATACTAAAAGGATCACATGCAAATTGGTTGGTCGATCCATTCAGCAATAGGGTTACACGCCCTAACCTGTCCGTTAACAATGGGACAGACTACCCCCAAAACATTCCACAACATTCACAATTCACAATAATAGGATAGTTCATGAATCATTCAATAATAAGTTAGATGTGTCCAAACGAAGATAACATGTACCTTAGTGAGTGATTAAAAAGATGATTTAATATGTCCTGGTGAAATATATTTCTGCACATGGCTGGAAATTAGGGAGGAAATTAGGTGTGGACAGAAAATCTATTCAACCCTGTCATGAGTTTGTATGAGTCCTCATGTGTCTTTTTAGATGAGCCGTGTGGCTACAGCCCTTTCCACAAACTGTGCAAGCAAATGGCTTTTCCCCTGAATTAATCATTGTGTGTGTCTTCAGATTTCCTCTGCGATTGAACATTTTGCCACAATCTGCACAACTAAAACGTTTCGTATCTATGTGACTCCTCGTGGAGTGACTTTGTTTTGGTGATTTGAGGTCATGGAGCATCTTGTTTCTCAAAGACAAACTATTTCCTCCCATGTGTTGTGTATTGTGTGATCTCAGTGTGTTTAAACCTGACTTGTCATCCATGGTCTCATCCCAATCATCACTGTCTTCAGTGATATCAGATTCAGAATAGTGTGAAGAGCGAAGCTGGTCATCACTAGTTGGTTGTGATGTTCCACAGTCCTCTACATCAGCTTGTGTGTCCATGTGTTGAGATGAGGTGCTGGCTACAGGTTCTGTTTGTATGTTTTCATAATGTTCATGTTTCACTGACAGTAATATCTCTGTTGATCCACCATCCACCTCTGATCTTTGAAGTGGCTCATCATGTTCCTCTTTAATCTATGGAGACTCTTGTTCCTCTTGGACCAGACTGGAGGTTCTGTCCTGCTGCTCAGGGAATACCTCCTCTTTACACACAAGGAGGTGTATGGCGTCTAGACAGAATATATAAAAGAGAAACCCATTATTACATGTTTTAACATGACCTACATTATATCATGTCTTTGTAATGTATAATGGAAATCAATCAATAATCAATAATAGGATAGTTCATAATTCATTCAATAATAAGTTAGATGTGTCCAAACAAAGATAACATGTACCTTAGTGAGTGATTAAAAAGATGATTTAATATGTCCTGGTGAAATATATTTCTGCACATGGCTGGAAATTAGGGAGGAAATTAGGTGTGGACAGAAAATCTATTCAACCCTGTCATGAGTTTAAACATGCCTGTGTGAGATGTCTATGACCATGAAAGAATAACTTCATATATATTGCTGTGTGCAGTTGGTACAGTGATCTAGTGATGCTTAACCTTGTAAAGTCTAAATGTAGGGATGACATATAGCTCAAGTTGTTGTTGTCACCTTTCAGAAGTGGAGCAGGATTTTTCAGTCTAAATTATTTGAATGCAAATGATTCCCGATCCTATACATGTTCCACTCCATTCACACTATACTGTAGGAGTAGGCTACATTCAGCAATAGGGTTTACACGCCCTAACCTGTCCGTTAACAATGGGACAGACTTCCCCCAAAACATTCCACAACAATCACAACCAGGGTCGTCTAACGCATTTAATATTAGTATTGGTTTAAAAAAAAATCACATACAAATAAAGCAAATACATACTTTACAAATATCTGTATCTAACTAGTTGGAATCTAACTAGTTAGATACAGCTATTTGTAAAGTATGACCCAGTCTGGCAAATAGGCCCTCATCTCGCCCATAGTCATTTTTCAGTTTTGTACAGATTATTAAAGTACAGAATGTAAGCTTTCATAATGATGTATCATTCAATGCAATTGGAAAATATTTGAAGGAGATATGAGCATTTTAAAGTGATTGTACTATTTTCCCCAAAGCTGAGAAAAGCTCCTTTGAATGTTCACTACATTCTGACACCTAGAGCTGTCTAGAAGTGGATGTGTCAATGGGAGGAACAATAGGTACTTAACTCCACCCATAATGACTCACTAATCACCCAAACCACCCCCACATGTAGCTGCATGTCAAGGGAAGAAGATAGGAACAACATTAAAAATACATGTTAAGATCTTACACCTTAGGCAGGGTTGGGAAGGTTACTTAAAAAGTAATCCCCTACAGTTACAAGTTACTTGCTAAAAATTGTAGTCAGCAACGCCTATGAAATTAAGAAAAGGACAACCGAAATATGGTTAAATCAGTGGTTCTCAACCTTTTTACAACAAGCAGAACCTCCACCTTATTATGATTCATGTTAAAATACAGTCCTATTCGGCTAGGCAAGGCACGTGTTCACACAAAAGGCTAATTCATTCCAAATCATAATATATACAAATATAAAGAATATAGGCCCTAGCCAAAGTCATGCTGTAGGGCACTGTAGACTACAAAATGATATTGATTAAAAAAAAGAAGGAAAACACTAGCACTTTAACACCAAGTTGTCACAGGCAGACGCGCGCACACACACAACTTTCTAGCACAACGTTACGGAGCTGATGAGTTTCATACTGTTTCACTTTGCAATGCGCGACCCAGTGCATTGCAAATGGTCACAGCTGAAATGAATCACAGATTTAATTACAACTGATTCAACTGAAACTATAGATAGAGTTATGGTTTTTAGCGAGCCTACTACTACAGTGTTAAATTTAACTAACAGATTTTTCTGATGTGTATTTAGACAATCCGTCTAAAGCCTTTTCCACAAACTTTACACTCAAATTGCTTTTCCCCAAATAGGTCAATGATGATGGCTGTATGGATGAACCGAGACCATTTTACACCTATATGACTCTGATGGGTTTCAGCAAAACTACCGAAACAGGCCTATCACTTGGACATTATTATTACTATCCTTTGTGAAATGTTAAAGGTGCTGTAAATAGATATGTTTAACAAATTAATACAATTAAAATGAATAATAGAATTGGTCAACAGTGATATGAGGAGAGGAAGGCTCTACAATTTAGGAACGTATGTCTGCAAAATATTTCTTTCACAAGTTTTAATTAAACAAAATCCTCATGTGTGCTTACAACATATGTCAATATAAAATACATGATATACAAACAAGTTGTGCTAATTTCTTCACTCTCAGTTGGAATACAGACAAGCCTGAAATAGTAACCAGAGAACTGGCCATTTGAGACATGATCTGAGCATGAAAGAGTGATAATACATCTTATAAGGTGCATTGGTCAAGTAGAGTATCATTTGCAACATAAATGAATAGCAGTATAATTTGCAACAGATATGAATAGCAGCATAATATAGAATCAGTATTTTGTGCAGGTGAGAGACAATACTATCGGAGATGTAAGTGTACACACAGCATCTATTAGCAGTGGTGTAAAGTACATTTTATTTAAGTACAATGTTGAGGTATTTATACTTTACTTGAGTATTTCCAGTAAAACATTTGAGTCTTTTTCCACTACAGCACTGTGAGCAGCAGCAGTGTGTAGTATAATACTAAGTTGTAACAGTGAGTGATAGTGCTGTTCTTAAAGAATCTACAGTGAAGGGTCTTAGGTAGCATTAGTGTCCTGTCTGGATCAGTGTTGTCCGACATCACCATCTTGCGGCGTTGTCATTGTCAAACACGTACTGTACACCAAATCCAATACCTTGGAGTGCATTACATTATAATTGTTGGCCCCCAAGAAACCTTGAGGTGGTCATATGTGAGACATGGTGATGAAGGGATGGTCCAACACCTGGTCAGGTGTTATCCTCTCCTCTGGATCCAGATGAAGCATTCGTTTCCAAAGGTCCATGAAGAGGTCACAAAATGTTTCATCAGCACCGTAATGCAGGGAGAACACTTCTTCCAATGAGCAGGTATCATCCAAAAATAGGTCTTTGTCTTCTGCCTTGAACTCCTGCAGTGTGTAATACTCCTCTGGTTCCTAGAAGATACAAAACATTTAGATTTGTATTGATCTGACTGAATGACATGCAAAGATAGCCTATACTCGAACATTTCAGATATGATGTTATTACTCCAATATTAGCTGCAGTCATACCTTAAATCTCCATGTATCGTCGTCCTGAATGAAAAAGCTGCAGGTTGTTTGTCCAGCATCCAAGAGAGATTGCTCTGGCATACCAAGCGTGAAGAGGATGGCTCGAATCTGCAGAAAAATACAGGATATTTCACATATTGAGAATATTTAATTAACAGTGGGTAGTTAGGGTATAACTATGGATTGATGAACATGTAACTACTGCATGGTTCATTCAGAGTATAATCAGAATGCATGTTGTAATATGCAGTGCATCAGTACAATACTCACCACATCATATTCAGTCTTCTTGTTGAAGAGATCATGGAACAGCATCCCATTAGCCACCATACAGCCCAGTGACCACATATCAATTGCCTCTGTGATTGATACGCTCGGCTCAACAAATAGCCTACATGAGCTGAGCTAAACATTAATTATATCCCCAACATACAATTGGTATGTTATGTTATGGTGTTGGGGATATAATTCATCACATTATTATAATTATGTACACGTTTGAATAGCAGGGATTTTTTCAGAAATCAAAATATAGAATATAGAATATTTTGTATTAGATATAAAACTGCTGATAAATTCAGATATTTATAATTTAGCCCAATTCTAGATATATCTGTTTTCACTAGACAATGTGTAGTGTTCATTGACCCTTACCTGTATATGTCCTTGAAAAGCGCTGGTATGGTTCAAAGCGATGCTTTTTCAGGCCTCCTACTTTTACTTTGAAAGTTTTGCTATCCTGTTGTCTCCTGGTCATTAATGTAGTCATGGTGAGTCCTCTTTCTTCAGCAGAATTGTTCCTAGAGTTGAGAGATTCCATCTTCACCTGGAGTCCACAGTCAGATCTGATCAGAAATGAGTGATATCCTGGAGGAGTTGTGGAGAACTGACAACTACAAACTCTTCTTATACTAGAGAGCCTGAGGTGGAACCACTAACTGCTTGGGATTGGTTGGCCAGAGAACAATAGAACTATCTCTCCACCAACCACAACCTAACGGGTTGAACCACTAACTGATTGGTCAAAGAGGGGAGGGGCACCAATTCAATGCTCTAAATTCTCAGTATTTATCATACTAAAAGGATCACATGCAAATTGGTTGGTCGATCCATTCAGCAATAGGGTTACACGCCCTAACCTGTCCGTTAACAATGGGACAGACTACCCCCAAAACATTCCACAACATTCACAATTCACAATAATAGGATAGTTCATGAATCATTCAATAATAAGTTAGATGTGTCCAAACGAAGATAACATGTACCTTAGTGAGTGATTAAAAAGATGATTTAATATGTCCTGGTGAAATATATTTCTGCACATGGCTGGAAATTAGGGAGGAAATTAGGTGTGGACAGAAAATCTATTCAACCCTGTCATGAGTTTGTATGAGTCCTCATGTGTCTTTTTAGATGAGCCGTGTGGCTACAGCCCTTTCCACAAACTGTGCAAGCAAATGGCTTTTCCCCTGAATTAATCATTGTGTGTGTCTTCAGATTTCCTCTGCGATTGAACATTTTGCCACAATCTGCACAACTAAAACGTTTCGTATCTATGTGACTCCTCGTGGAGTGACTTTGTTTTGGTGATTTGAGGTCATGGAGCATCTTGTTTCTCAAAGACAAACTATTTCCTCCCATGTGTTGTGTATTGTGTGATCTCAGTGTGTTTAAACCTGACTTGTCATCCATGGTCTCATCCCAATCATCACTGTCTTCAGTGATATCAGATTCAGAATAGTGTGAAGAGCGAAGCTGGTCATCACTAGTTGGTTGTGATGTTCCACAGTCCTCTACATCAGCTTGTGTGTCCATGTGTTGAGATGAGGTGCTGGCTACAGGTTCTGTTTGTATGTTTTCATAATGTTCATGTTTCACTGACAGTAATATCTCTGTTGATCCACCATCCACCTCTGATCTTTGAAGTGGCTCATCATGTTCCTCTTTAATCTATGGAGACTCTTGTTCCTCTTGGACCAGACTGGAGGTTCTGTCCTGCTGCTCAGGGAATACCTCCTCTTTACACACAAGGAGGTGTATGGCGTCTAGACAGAATATATAAAAGAGAAACCCATTATTACATGTTTTAACATGACCTACATTATATCATGTCTTTGTAATGTATAATGGAAATCAATCAATAATCAATAATAGGATAGTTCATGATTCATTCAATAATAAGTTAGATGTGTGCAAACAAAGATAACATGTACCTTAGTGAGTGATTAAAAAGATGATTTAATATGTCCTGGTGAAATATATTTCTGCACATGGCTGGAAATTAGGGAGGAAATTAGGTGTGGACAGAAAATCTATTCAACCCTGTCATGAGTTTAAACATGCCTGTGTGAGATGTCTATGACCATGAAAGAATAACTTCATATATATTGCTGTGTGCAGTTGGTACAGTGATCTAGTGATGCTTAACCTTGTAAAGTCTAAATGTAGGGATGACATATAGCTCAAGTTGTTGTTGTCACCTTTCAGAAGTGGAGCAGGATTTTTCAGTCTAAATTATTTGAATGCAAATGATTCCCGATCCTATACATGTTCCACTCCATTCACACTATACTGTAGGAGTAGGCTACATTCAGCAATAGGGTTTACACGCCCTAACCTGTCCGTTAACAATGGGACAGACTTCCCCCAAAACATTCCACAACAATCACAACCAGGGTCGTCTAACGCATTTAATATTAGTATTGGTTTAAAAAAAAATCACATACAAATAAAGCAAATACATACTTTACAAATATCTGTATCTAACTAGTTGGAATCTAACTAGTTAGATACAGCTATTTGTAAAGTATGACCCAGTCTGGCAAATAGGCCCTCATCTCGCCCATAGTCATTTTTCAGTTTTGTACAGATTATTAAAGTACAGAATGTAAGCTTTCATAATGATGTATCATTCAATGCAATTGGAAAATATTTGAAGGAGATATGAGCATTTTAAAGTGATTGTACTATTTTCCCCAAAGCTGAGAAAAGCTCCTTTGAATGTTCACTACATTCTGACACCTAGAGCTGTCTAGAAGTGGATGTGTCAATGGGAGGAACAATAGGTACTTAACTCCACCCATAATGACTCACTAATCACCCAAACCACCCCCACATGTAGCTGCATGTCAAGGGAAGAAGATAGGAACAACATTAAAAATACATGTTAAGATCTTACACCTTAGGCAGGGTTGGGAAGGTTACTTAAAAAGTAATCCCCTACAGTTACAAGTTACTTGCTAAAAATTGTAGTCAGCAACGCCTATGAAATTAAGAAAAGGACAACCGAAATATGGTTAAATCAGTGGTTCTCAACCTTTTTACAACAAGCAGAACCTCCACCTTATTATGATTCATGTTAAAATACAGTCCTATTCGGCTAGGCAAGGCACGTGTTCACACAAAAGGCTAATTCATTCCAAATCATAATATATACAAATATAAAGAATATAGGCCCTAGCCAAAGTCATGCTGTAGGGCACTGTAGACTACAAAATGATATTGATTAAAAAAAAGAAGGAAAACACTAGCACTTTAACACCAAGTTGTCACAGGCAGACGCGCGCACACACACAACTTTCTAGCACAACGTTACGGAGCTGATGAGTTTCATACTGTTTCACTTTGCAATGCGCGACCCAGTGCATTGCAAATGGTCACAGCTGAAATGAATCACAGATTTAATTACAACTGATTCAACTGAAACTATAGATAGAGTTATGGTTTTTAGCGAGCCTACTACTACAGTGTTAAATTTAACTAACAGATTTTTCTGATGTGTATTTAGACAATCCGTCTAAAGCCTTTTCCACAAACTTTACACTCAAATTGCTTTTCCCCAAATAGGTCAATGATGATGGCTGTATGGATGAACCGAGACCATTTTACACCTATATGACTCTGATGGGTTTCAGCAAAACTACCGAAACAGGCCTATCACTTGGACATTATTATTACTATCCTTTGTGAAATGTTAAAGGTGCTGTAAATAGATATGTTTAACAAATTAATACAATTAAAATGAATAATAGAATTGGTCAACAGTGATATGAGGAGAGGAAGGCTCTACAATTTAGGAACGTATGTCTGCAAAATATTTCTTTCACAAGTTTTAATTAAACAAAATCTTCATGTGTGCTTACAACATATGTCAATATAAAATACATGATATACAAACAAGTTGTGCTAATTTCTTCACTCTCAGTTGGAATACAGACAAGCCTGAAATGGTAACCAGAGAACTGGCCATTTGAGACATGATCTGAGCATGAAAGAGTGATAATACATCTTATAAGGTGCATTGGTCAAGTAGAGTATCATTTGCAACATAAATGAATAGCAGTATAATTTGCAACAGATATGAATAGCAGCATACTATAGAATCAGTATTTTGTGCAGGTGAGAGACAATACTATCGGAGATGTAAGTGTACACACAGCATCTATTAGCAGTGGTGTAAAGTACATTTTATTTAAGTACAATGTTGAGGTATTTATACTTTACTTGAGTATTTCCAGTAAAACATTTGAGTCTTTTTCCACTACAGCACTGTGAGCAGCAGCAGTGTGTAGTATAATACTAAGTTGTAACAGTGAGTGATAGTGCTGTTCTTAAAGAATCTACAGTGAAGGGTCTTAGGTAGCATTAGTGTCCTGTCTGGATCAGTGTTGTCCGACATCACCATCTTGCGGCGTTGTCATTGTCAAACACGTACTGTACACCAAATCCAATACCTTGGAGTGCATTACATTATAATTGTTGGCCCCCAAGAAACCTTGAGGTGGTCATATGTGAGACATGGTGATGAAGGGATGGTCCAACACCTGGTCAGGTGTTATCCTCTCCTCTGGATCCAGATGAAGCATTCGTTTCCAAAGGTCCATGAAGAGGTCACAAAATGTTTCATCAGCACCGTAATGCAGGGAGAACACTTCTTCCAATGAGCAGGTATCATCCAAAAATAGGTCTTTGTCTTCTGCCTTGAACTCCTGCAGTGTGTAATACTCCTCTGGTTCCTAGAAGATACAAAACATTTAGATTTGTATTGATCTGACTGAATGACATGCAAAGATAGCCTATACTCGAACATTTCAGATATGATGTTATTACTCCACTATTAAGCTGCAGTCATACCTTAAATCTCCATGTATCGTCGTCCTGAATGAAAAAGCTGCAGGTTGTTTGTCCAGCATCCAAGAGAGATTGCTCTGGCATACCAAGCGTGAAGAGGATGGCTCGAATCTGCAGAAAAATACAGGACATTTCACATATTGAGAATATTTAATTAACAGTGGGTAGTTAGGGTATAACTATGGATTGATGAACATGTAACTACTGCATGGTTCATTCAGAGTATAATCAGAATGCATGTTGTAATATGCAGTGCATCAGTACAATACTCACCACATCATATTCAGTCTTCTTGTTGAAGAGATCATGGAACAGCATCCCATTAGCCACCATACAGCCCAGTGACCACATATCAATTGCCTCTGTGATTGGGAGGCCCAGGAAGAGTTCTGGTGCTCTGTGGGATGTAAAATAAAAGGATAACGTTAGCAACATTCAAGCGTCTTCTCAATTGCACTCCTGGCACTTTATATTTGAATATGTGCTTGCATTGTGCTTTCAGTGAAGCAGATAATAAGGCAATGATGAATACATTAATAACAACAGAGTAGCTCAATAGAACTCACCTATACCAAAGAGGCGGCCTGATCCTCCGTTGATTAGTCTCAGAGACAGGAACAGCCAGACCAAAGTCAATGAGTTTGACTTTGAGGGGTTGTTGGTTCACCAGCATGATGTTATCTAGTTTGATGTCTGTATGGATCAGACCTATTCCCTTCAGGGCATGGAGTGCAATGGCAAGCTGCAAGTTAAGAACAAAGAGCATGATTAATATTAATTTGAGCACAAGGTGGTGAGAAAATGAACAGAATATATTTACCATCACTTTCAAATACAAGTGTCAAACCCATACCTGCTGTATGATGCGTCTCATCTCCATCATGGACAGAGGATAACGTCTCTCGTTCAAGAAATCCAGGAGGTCAACATCCAGAGACTCAAACACCAGGCATGTAAATCCTTCATAAATGAAACTGTGGTAAAATCTCACTATTCCACACGTGTCAGGGTCCAGGACTTTCAGCGTTTGCAACACAGCCATCTCACGTGCTGCCACTTCATCATAATCACTGCAACTCTTCAAGATCTTGATGGCCACTGTATCACCGGTGAGTGTGCTGATGGCTTTGGCCACCGTCCCAAAGCTGCCCTCCCCCAGGATGCTCTGGACTTGGTACTGGCCTCTGTCCAGCAGGTCCATCTCAGATACCATGCAACTCTCTGGACCATCAGAGTGTTGGGAGGTCACAATGACCAGTGGACCAGAGTTGAGCACATTGTCCAAATCAAATCTGTCCCACTCTGGATCCGAGCAAGACATAATGCCGGGTCCGGGGGCGGTCAGGGTTAGGGTGTCAACGTTAACCGCTGGGACGTCATCATAGTTGATTATGTCCTGTTCAGCTGTGTCCAACTCTGAGCAATCAGAGCTAGTGGGGCTGGTGACCTCAACGGATTCACCACTGGTCACAATGACCAGTGGTGTTGGGGATGGGACGTCAGAGTTGAGCACATTGTCCAAATCAAATCTGTCCCACTCTGGATCCGAGCAAGACATAATGCCGGGTCCGGGGGCGGTCAGGGTTAGGGTGTCAACGTTAACCGCTGGGACGTCATCATAGTTGATTATGTCCTGTTCAGCTGTGTCCAACTCTGAGCAATCAGAGCTAGTGGGGCTGGTGACCTCAACGGATTTTTTAAATCTTTTTTTAAATGGCAGCTGCTTCTTCTTAGCACCTAGAGAGAAGAGATATAATTTAGAGTGACTCATGGAATATATCATACACAAAATAATACTTCACAAACTATGAAAGTTGTGATTGATACGCTCGGCTCAACAAATAGCCTACATGAGCTGAGCTACACATTAATTATATCCCCAACATACAATTGGTATGTTATGTTATGGTGTTGGGGATATAATTCATCACATTATTATAATTATGTACACGTTTGAATAGCAGGGATTTTTTCAGAAATCAAAATATAGAATATAGAATATTTTGTATTAGATATAAAACTGCTGATAAATTCAGATATTTATAATTTAGCCCAATTCTAGATATATCTGTTTTCACTAGACAATGTGTAGTGTTCATTGACCCTTACCTGTATATGTCCTTGAAAAGCGCTGGTATGGTTCAAAGCGATGCTTTTTCAGGCCTCCTACTTTTACTTTGAAAGTTTTGCTATCCTGTTGTCTCCTGGTCATTAATGTAGTCATGGTGAGTCCTCTTTCTTCAGCAGAATTGTTCCTAGAGTTGAGAGATTCCATCTTCACCTGGAGTCCACAGTCAGATCTGATCAGAAATGAGTGATATCCTGGAGGAGTTGTGGAGAACTGACAACTACAAACTCTTCTTATACTAGAGAGCCTGAGGTAGAACCACTAACTGCTTGGGATTGGTTGGCCAGAGAACAATAGAACTATCTCTCCACCAACCACAACCTAACGGGTTGAACCACTAACTGATTGGTCAAAGAGGGGAGGGGCACCAATTCAATGCTCTAAATTCTCAGTATTTATCATACTAAAAGGATCACATGCAAATTGGTTGGTCGATCCATTCAGCAATAGGGTTACACGCCCTAACCTGTCCGTTAACAATGGGACAGACTACCCCCAAAACATTCCACAACATTCACAATTCACAATAATAGGATAGTTCATGAATCATTCAATAATAAGTTAGATGTGTCCAAACGAAGATAACATGTACCTTAGTGAGTGATTAAAAAGATGATTTAATATGTCCTGGTGAAATATATTTCTGCACATGGCTGGAAATTAGGGAGGAAATTAGGTGTGGACAGAAAATCTATTCAACCCTGTCATGAGTTTGTATGAGTCCTCATGTGTCTTTTTAGATGAGCCGTGTGGCTACAGCCCTTTCCACAAACTGTGCAAGCAAATGGCTTTTTCCCTGAATTAATCATTGTGTGTGTCTTCAGATTTCCTCTGCGATTGAACATTTTGCCACAATCTGCACAACTAAAACGTTTCGTATCTATGTGACTCCTCGTGGAGTGACTTTGTTTTGGTGATTTGAGGTCATGGAGCATCTTGTTTCTCAAAGACAAACTATTTCCTCCCATGTGTTGTGTATTGTGTGATCTCAGTGTGTTTAAACCTGACTTGTCATCCATGGTCTCATCCCAATCATCACTGTCTTCAGTGATATCAGATTCAGAATAGTGTGAAGAGCGAAGCTGGTCATCACTAGTTGGTTGTGATGTTCCACAGTCCTCTACATCAGCTTGTGTGTCCATGTGTTGAGATGAGGTGCTGGCTACAGGTTCTGTTTGTATGTTTTCATAATGTCCATGTTTCACTGACAGTAATATCTCTGTTGATCCACCATCCACCTCTGATCTTTGAAGTGGCTCATCATGTTCCTCTTTAATCTATGGAGACTCTTGTTCCTCTTGGACCAGACTGGAGGTTCTGTCCTGCTGCTCAGGGAATACCTCCTCTTTACACACAAGGAGGTGTATGGCGTCTAGACAGAATATATAAAAGAGAAACCCATTATTACATGTTTTAACATGACCTACATTCTATCATGTCTTTGTAATGTATAATGGAAATCAATCAATAATCAATAATAGGATAGTTCATGATTCATTCAATAATAAGTTAGATGTGTCCAAACAAAGATAACATGTACCTTAGTGAGTGATTAAAAAGATGATTTAATATGTCCTGGTGAAATATATTTCTGCACATGGCTGGAAATTAGGGAGGAAATTAGGTGTGGACAGAAAATCTATTCAACCCTGTCATGAGTTTAAACATGCCTGTGTGAGATGTCTATGACCATGAAAGAATAACTTCATATATATTGCTGTGTGCAGTTGGTACAGTGATCTAGTGATGCTTAACCTTGTAAAGTCTAAATGTAGGGATGACATATAGCTCAAGTTGTTGTTGTCACCTTTCAGAAGTGGAGCAGGATTTTTCAGTCTAAATTATTTGAATGCAAATGATTCCCGATCCTATACATGTTCCACTCCATTCACACTATACTGTAGGAGTAGGCTACATTCAGCAATAGGGTTTACACGCCCTAACCTGTCCGTTAACAATGGGACAGACTTCCCCCAAAACATTCCACAACAATCACAACCAGGGTCGTCTAACGCATTTAATATTAGTATTGGTTTAAAAAAAAATCACATACAAATAAAGCAAATACATACTTTACAACTAGTTGGAATCTAACTAGTTAGATACAGCTATTTGTAAAGTATGACCCAGTCTGGCAAATAGGCCCTCATCTCGCCCATAGTCATTTTTCAGTTTTGTACAGATTATTAAAGTACAGAATGTAAGCTTTCATAATGATGTATCATTCAATGCAATTGGAAAATATTTGAAGGAGATATGAGCATTTTAAAGTGATTGTACTATTTTCCCCAAAGCTGAGAAAAGCTCCTTTGAATGTTCACTACATTCTGACACCTAGAGCTGTCTAGAAGTGGATGTGTCAATGGGAGGAACAATAGGTACTTAACTCCACCCATAATGACTCACTAATCACCCAAACCACCCCCACATGTAGCTGCATGTCAAGGGAAGAAGATAGGAACAACATTAAAAATACATGTTAAGATCTTACACCTTAGGCAGGGTTGGGAAGGTTACTTAAAAAGTAATCCCCTACAGTTACAAGTTACTTGCTAAAAATTGTAGTCAGCAACGCCTATGAAATTAAGAAAAGGACAACCGAAATATGGTTAAATCAGTGGTTCTCAACCTTTTTACAACAAGCAGAACCTCCACCTTATTATGATTCATGTTAAAATGCAGTCCTATTCGGCTAGGCAAGGCACGTGTTCACACAAAAGGCTAATTCATTCCAAATCATAATATATACAAATATAAAGAATATAGGCCCTAGCCAAAGTCATGCTGTAGGGCACTGTAGACTACAAAATGATATTGATTAAAAAAAAGAAGGAAAACACTAGCACTTTAACACCAAGTTGTCACAGGCAGACGCGCGCACACACACAACTTTCTAGCACAACATTACGGAGCTGATGAGTTTCATACTGTTTCACTTTGCAATGCGCGACCCAGTGCATTGCAAATGGTCACAGCTGAAATGAATCACAGATTTAATTACAACTGATTCAACTGAAACTATAGATAGAGTTATGGTTTTTAGCGAGCCTACTACTACAGTGTTAAATTTAACTAACAGATTTTTCTGATGTGTATTTAGACAATCCGTCTAAAGCCTTTTCCACAAACTTTACACTCAAATTGCTTTTCCCCAAATAGGTCAATGATGATGGCTGTATGGATGAACCGAGACCATTTTACACCTATATGACTCTGATGGGTTTCAGCAAAACTACCGAAACAGGCCTATCACTTGGACATTATTATTACTATCCTTTGTGAAATGTTAAAGGTGCTGTAAATAGATATGTTTAACAAATTAATACAATTAAAATGAATAATAGAATTGGTCAACAGTGATATGAGGAGAGGAAGGCTCTACAATTTAGGAACGTATGTCTGCAAAATATTTCTTTCACAAGTTTTAATTAAACAAAATCCTCATGTGTGCTTACAACATATGTCAATATAAAATACATGATATACAAACAAGTTGTGCTAATTTCTTCACTCTCAGTTGGAATACAGACAAGCCTGAAATGGTAACCAGAGAACTGGCCATTTGAGACATGATCTGAGCATGAAAGAGTGATAATACATCTTATAAGGTGCATTGGTCAAGTAGAGTATCATTTGCAACATAAATGAATAGCAGTATAATTTGCAACAGATATGAATAGCAGCATACTATAGAATCAGTATTTTGTGCAGGTGAGAGACAATACTATCGGAGATGTAAGTGTACACACAGCATCTATTAGCAGTGGTGTAAAGTACATTTTATTTAAGTACAATGTTGAGGTATTTATACTTTACTTGAGTATTTCCAGTAAAACATTTGAGTCTTTTTCCACTACAGCACTGTGAGCAGCAGCAGTGTGTAGTATAATACTAAGTTGTAACAGTGAGTGATAGTGCTGTTCTTAAATAATCTACAGTGAAGGGTCTTAGGTAGCATTAGTGTCCTGTCTGGATCAGTGTTGTCCGACATCACCATCTTGCGGCGTTGTCATTGTCAAACACGTACTGTACACCAAATCCAATACCTTGGAGTGCATTACATTATAATTGTTGGCCCCCAAGAAACCTTGAGGTGGTCATATGTGAGACATGGTGATGAAGGGATGGTCCAACACCTGGTCAGGTGTTATCCTCTCCTCTGGATCCAGATGAAGCATTCGTTTCCAAAGGTCCATGAAGAGGTCACAAAATGTTTCATCAGCACCGTAATGCAGGGAGAACACTTCTTCCAATGAGCAGGTATCATCCAAAAATAGGTCTTTGTCTTCTGCCTTGAACTCCTGCAGTGTGTAATACTCCTCTGGTTCCTAGAAGATACAAAACATTTAGATTTGTATTGATCTGACTGAATGACATGCAAAGATAGCCTATACTCGAACATTTCAGATATGATGTTATTACTCCAATATTAAGCTGCAGTCATACCTTAAATCTCCATGTATCGTCGTCCTGAATGAAAAAGCTGCAGGTTGTTTGTCCAGCATCCAAGAGAGATTGCTCTGGCATACCAAGCGTGAAGAGGATGGCTCGAATCTGCAGAAAAATACAGGACATTTCACATATTGAGAATATTTAATTAACAGTGGGTAGTTAGGGTATAACTATGGATTGATGAACATGTAACTACTGCATGGTTCATTCAGAGTATAATCAGAATGCATGTTGTAATATGCAGTGCATCAGTACAATACTCACCACATCATATTCAGTCTTCTTGTTGAAGAGATCATGGAACAGCATCCCATTAGCCACCATACAGCCCAGTGACCACATATCAATTGCCTCTGTGATTGGGAGGCCCAGGAAGAGTTCTGGTGCTCTGTGGGATGTAAAATAAAAGGATAACGTTAGCAACATTCAAGCGTCTTCTCAATTGCACTCCTGGCACTTTATATTTGAATATGTGCTTGCATTGTGCTTTCAGTGAAGCAGATAATAAGGCAATGATGAATACATTAATAACAACAGAGTAGCTCAATAGAACTCACCTATACCAAAGAGGCGGCCTGATCCTCCGTTGATTAGTCTCAGAGACAGGAACAGCCAGACCAAAGTCAATGAGTTTGACTTTGAGGGGTTGTTGGTTCACCAGCATGATGTTATCTAGTTTGATGTCTGTATGGATCAGACCTATTCCCTTCAGGGCATGGAGTGCAATGGCAAGCTGCAAGTTAAGAACAAAGAGCATGATTAATATTAATTTGAGCACAAGGTGGTGAGAAAATGAACAGAATATATTTACCATCACTTTCAAATACAAGTGTCAAACCCATACCTGCTGTATGATGCGTCTCATCTCCATCATGGACAGAGGATAACGTCTCTCGTTCAAGAAATCCAGGAGGTCAACATCCAGAGACTCAAACACCAGACATGTAAATCCTTCATAAATGAAACTGTGGTAAAATCTCACTATTCCACACGTGTCAGGGTCCAGGACTTTCAGCGTTTGCAACACAGCCATCTCACGTGCTGCCACTTCATCATAATCACTGCAACTCTTCAAGATCTTGATGGCCACTGTATCACCGGTGAGTGTGCTGATGGCTTTGGCCACCGTCCCAAAGCTGCCCTCCCCCAGGATGCTCTGGACTTGGTACTGGCCTCTGTCCAGCAGGTCCATCTCAGATACCATGCAACTCTCTGGACCATCAGAGTGTTGGGAGGTCACAATGACCAGTGGACCAGAGTTGAGCACATTGTCCAAATCAAATCTGTCCCACTCTGGATCCGAGCAAGACATAATGCCGGGTCCGGGGGCGGTCAGGGTTAGGGTGTCAACGTTAACCGCTGGGACGTCATCATAGTTGATTATGTCCTGTTCAGCTGTGTCCAACTCTGAGCAATCAGAGCTAGTGGGGCTGGTGACCTCAACGGATTCACCACTGGTCACAATGACCAGTGGTGTTGGGGATGGGACGTCAGAGTTGAGCACATTGTCCAAATCAAATCTGTCCCACTCTGGATCCGAGCAAGACATAATGCCGGGTCCGGGGGCGGTCAGGGTTAGGGTGTCAACGTTAACCGCTGGGACGTCATCATAGTTGATTATGTCCTGTTCAGCTGTGTCCAACTCTGAGCAATCAGAGCTAGTGGGGCTGGTGACCTCAACGGATTTTTTAAATCTTTTTTTAAATGGCAGCTGCTTCTTCTTAGCACCTAGAGAGAAGAGATATAATTTAGAGTGACTCATGGAATATATCATACACAAAATAATACTTCACAAACTATGAAAGTTGTGATTGATACGCTCGGCTCAACAAATAGCCTACATGAGCTGAGCTACACATTAATTATATCCCCAACATACAATTGGTATGTTATGTTATGGTGTTGGGGATATAATTCATCACATTATTATAATTATGTACACGTTTGAATAGCAGGGATTTTTTCAGAAATCAAAATATAGAATATAGAATATTTTGTATTAGATATAAAACTGCTGATAAATTCAGATATTTATAATTTAGCCCAATTCTAGATATATCTGTTTTCACTAGACAATGTGTAGTGTTCATTGACCCTTACCTGTATATGTCCTTGAAAAGCGCTGGTATGGTTCAAAGCGATGCTTTTTCAGGCCTCCTACTTTTACTTTGAAAGTTTTGCTATCCTGTTGTCTCCTGGTCATTAATGTAGTCATGGTGAGTCCTCTTTCTTCAGCAGAATTGTTCCTAGAGTTGAGAGATTCCATCTTCACCTGGAGTCCACAGTCAGATCTGATCAGAAATGAGTGATATCCTGGAGGAGTTGTGGAGAACTGACAACTACAAACTCTTCTTATACTAGAGAGCCTGAGGTAGAACCACTAACTGCTTGGGATTGGTTGGCCAGAGAACAATAGAACTATCTCTCCACCAACCACAACCTAACGGGTTGAACCACTAACTGATTGGTCAAAGAGGGGAGGGGCACCAATTCAATGCTCTAAATTCTCAGTATTTATCATACTAAAAGGATCACATGCAAATTGGTTGGTCGATCCATTCAGCAATAGGGTTACACGCCCTAACCTGTCCGTTAACAATGGGACAGACTACCCCCAAAACATTCCACAACATTCACAATTCACAATAATAGGATAGTTCATGAATCATTCAATAATAAGTTAGATGTGTCCAAACGAAGATAACATGTACCTTAGTGAGTGATTAAAAAGATGATTTAATATGTCCTGGTGAAATATATTTCTGCACATGGCTGGAAATTAGGGAGGAAATTAGGTGTGGACAGAAAATCTATTCAACCCTGTCATGAGTTTGTATGAGTCCTCATGTGTCTTTTTAGATGAGCCGTGTGGCTACAGCCCTTTCCACAAACTGTGCAAGCAAATGGCTTTTTCCCTGAATTAATCATTGTGTGTGTCTTCAGATTTCCTCTGCGATTGAACATTTTGCCACAATCTGCACAACTAAAACGTTTCGTATCTATGTGACTCCTCGTGGAGTGACTTTGTTTTGGTGATTTGAGGTCATGGAGCATCTTGTTTCTCAAAGACAAACTATTTCCTCCCATGTGTTGTGTATTGTGTGATCTCAGTGTGTTTAAACCTGACTTGTCATCCATGGTCTCATCCCAATCATCACTGTCTTCAGTGATATCAGATTCAGAATAGTGTGAAGAGCGAAGCTGGTCATCACTAGTTGGTTGTGATGTTCCACAGTCCTCTACATCAGCTTGTGTGTCCATGTGTTGAGATGAGGTGCTGGCTACAGGTTCTGTTTGTATGTTTTCATAATGTCCATGTTTCACTGACAGTAATATCTCTGTTGATCCACCATCCACCTCTGATCTTTGAAGTGGCTCATCATGTTCCTCTTTAATCTATGGAGACTCTTGTTCCTCTTGGACCAGACTGGAGGTTCTGTCCTGCTGCTCAGGGAATACCTCCTCTTTACACACAAGGAGGTGTATGGCGTCTAGACAGAATATATAAAAGAGAAACCCATTATTACATGTTTTAACATGACCTACATTCTATCATGTCTTTGTAATGTATAATGGAAATCAATCAATAATCAATAATAGGATAGTTCATGATTCATTCAATAATAAGTTAGATGTGTCCAAACAAAGATAACATGTACCTTAGTGAGTGATTAAAAAGATGATTTAATATGTCCTGGTGAAATATATTTCTGCACATGGCTGGAAATTAGGGAGGAAATTAGGTGTGGACAGAAAATCTATTCAACCCTGTCATGAGTTTAAACATGCCTGTGTGAGATGTCTATGACCATGAAAGAATAACTTCATATATATTGCTGTGTGCAGTTGGTACAGTGATCTAGTGATGCTTAACCTTGTAAAGTCTAAATGTAGGGATGACATATAGCTCAAGTTGTTGTTGTCACCTTTCAGAAGTGGAGCAGGATTTTTCAGTCTAAATTATTTGAATGAAAATGATTCCCGATCCTATACATGTTCCACTCCATTCACACTATACTGTAGGAGTAGGCTACATTCAGCAATAGGGTTTACACGCCCTAACCTGTCCGTTAACAATGGGACAGACTTCCCCCAAAACATTCCACAACAATCACAACCAGGGTCGTCTAACGCATTTAATATTAGTATTGGTTTAAAAAAAAAATCACATACAAATAAAGCAAATACATACTTTACAACTAGTTGGAATCTAACTAGTTAGATACAGCTATTTGT
The DNA here is from genome assembly GCF_951216825.1 of Electrona antarctica. Lineage (NCBI taxonomy): Eukaryota > Metazoa > Chordata > Actinopteri > Myctophiformes > Myctophidae > Electrona > Electrona antarctica. Next base: position 47,360,183 of record NC_136799.1, on the reverse strand, counting down.
AAAGTATGACCCAGTCTGGCAAATAGGCCCTCATCTCGCCCATAGTCATTTTTCAGTTTTGTACAGATTATTAAAGTACAGAATGTAAGCTTTCATAATGATGTATCATTCAATGCAATTGGAAAATATTTGAAGGAGATATGAGCATTTTAAAGTGATTGTACTATTTTCCCCAAAGCTGAGAAAAGCTCCTTTGAATGTTCACTACATTCTGACACCTAGAGCTGTCTAGAAGTGGATGTGTCAATTGGGAGGAACAATAGGTACTTAACTCCACCCATAATGACTCACTAATCACCCAAACCACCCCCACATGTAGCTGCATGTCAAGGGAAGAAGTTAGGAACAACATTAAAAATACATGTTAAGATCTTACACCTTAGGCAGGGTTGGGAAGGTTACTTAAAAAGTAATCCCCTACAGTTACAAGTTACTTGCTAAAAATTGTAGTCAGCAACGCCTATGAAATTAAGAAAAGGACAACCGAAATATGGTTAAATCAGTGGTTCTCAACCTTTTTACAACAAGCAGAACCTCCACCTTATTATGATTCATGTTAAAATGCAGTCCTATTCGGCTAGGCAAGGCACGTGTTCACACAAAAGGCTAATTCATTCCAAATCATAATATATACAAATATAAAGAATATAGGCCCTAGCCAAAGTCATGCTGTAGGGCACTGTAGACTACAAAATGATATTGATTAAAAAAAAGAAGGAAAACACTAGCACTTTAACACCAAGTTGTCACAGGCAGACGCGCGCACACACACAACTTTCTAGCACAACATTACGGAGCTGATGAGTTTCATACTGTTTCACTTTGCAATGCGCGACCCAGTGCATTGCAAATGGTCACAGCTGAAATGAATCACAGATTTAATTACAACTGATTCAACTGAAACTATAGATAGAGTTATGGTTTTTAGCGAGCCTACTACTACAGTGTTAAATTTAACTAACAGATTTTTCTGATGTGTATTTAGACAATCCGTCTAAAGCCTTTTCCACAAACTTTACACTCAAATTGCTTTTCCCCAAATAGGTCAATGATGATGGCTGTATGGATGAACCGAGACCATTTTACACCTATATGACTCTGATGGGTTTCAGCAAAACTACCGAAACAGGCCTATCACTTGGACACAGGGCAGGAATTTCACGGCGGCCACGGCGGCCATGGCCGTCGTTGCCCCTCTCTTTGGCCGTGTGCCCCTCGAAAAAGTATATGCCCATACGGCCACAGTGGCCGTGGTGCCCCGACCGGCGCCCACAGAAGTTCATTTTACCGTTTATCGCAATTTTCCAGTCATTACGGTAACCAATGTTCCCCTCACGTCCCGCGCAGAACAAATTTGTGTTGTAGTTGTGTTGCCATTTGCAAAGTGGTTTGATTATTTTGCGGTACTTTGCCTTAATAACTACCCCCGCTGCCGCTGGTCGTCATGACGCGCGCATACACACACACACACACACACACACACACACACACACACCCGCACGCCTCCTCCTCCGCGCCACACATACACGCACTGACAGAGTAAACAGAGGGCATTTAGCCCACACGCTGCCTACTAGTGTAGCTAATCTAGCTATCCGGTCAAACTGCAACTATCACTCAAAACAAAACAATGTTTCCTACAGTTGCGACAGTGTGGCGGTCCTACGTCACATGTATTAACGTTGGTCGGACATGGTCCAGCTGATTTCCTTTTGTCTAATGCGAAACAGCGTGGCTGTCCATACAAGGAGGAGATCTACCGAATCTATCTAGCCCACCAAAACAAACATAAATGTACTTTTGCGTCGCATTATGGATAGCGACAGAAAGACACCATGGATATAATTAAACAATTGTTCCCCTGTGCACAGCACACACTGTCTCCAGGTAAGAACAAAAAACTGATTTGAAGCTGCACTTTCACTTTGTGTTGACTTACTGCAGAGTCCTCAGTCCTGCAGCGGTGCAGCCCCACAATGGAGAAATTATCTTATCTGTCACTAACCTCTCTACAATGCCATGTTATTCAATATATTAGTTTAGCACAAAATATAGGCTTTTCTAAACCAAGCCCTTATTCAAAAGTTATGTAGGCTGTCATTGTATTTTATGTGAATTAACTCAGTTTAACCCAATGATCCTCAGCCATTTAAATTTCAAGGACCCCCAAATTAAATTTATATTAATTAGCCTAGGGTGACAGCCTGACAGGGTCCTAGGCCATTTCATTATGATTTTCATCTCTGGACTGGGTCCCCAAAACATGTTTACAATATTTTACAACAGTAGCTACTTATATTTTGTTATTTAAAGCTGTGATTATTTATTTAAGAAGCACTGTTCTGAACCAATGTTCATCGGAAAATCATTTTTTAATTGATGGCCTTCATGCCCTGGCACTTGGCCTTGTGCCCTTAAAAAGTTGACCACACTAAAGGCCAAGTGGCCTTGCCCCTAAAAGGATGAAATTCCAGGCCTGCTTGGACATTATTATTACTATCCTTTGTGAAATGTTAAAGGTGCTGTAAATAGATATGTTTAACAAATTAATACAATTAAAATGAATAATAGAATTGGTCAACAGTGATATGAGGAGAGGAAGGCTCTACAATTTAGGAACGTATGTCTGCAAAATATTTCTTTCACAAGTTTTAATTAAACAAAATCCTCATGTGTGCTTACAACATATGTCAATATAAAATACATGATATACAAACAAGTTGTGCTAATTTCTTCACTCTCAGTTGGAATACAGACAAGCCTGAAATGGTAACCAGAGAACTGGCCATTTGAGACATGATCTGAGCATGAAAGAGTGATAATACATCTTATAAGGTGCATTGGTCAAGTAGAGTATCATTTGCAACATAAATGAATAGCAGTATAATTTGCAACAGATATGAATAGCAGCATACTATAGAATCAGTATTTTGTGCAGGTGAGAGACAATACTATCGGAGATGTAAGTGTACACACAGCATCTATTAGCAGTGGTGTAAAGTACATTTTATTTAAGTACAATGTTGAGGTATTTATACTTTACTTGAGTATTTCCAGTAAAACATTTGAGTCTTTTTCCACTACAGCACTGTGAGCAGCAGCAGTGTGTAGTATAATACTAAGTTGTAACAGTGAGTGATAGTGCTGTTCTTAAATAATCTACAGTGAAGGGTCTTAGGTAGCATTAGTGTCCTGTCTGGATCAGTGTTGTCCGACATCACCATCTTGCGGCGTTGTCATTGTCAAACACGTACTGTACACCAAATCCAATACCTTGGAGTGCATTACATTATAATTGTTGGCCCCCAAGAAACCTTGAGGTGGTCATATGTGAGACATGGTGATGAAGGGATGGTCCAACACCTGGTCAGGTGTTATCCTCTCCTCTGGATCCAGATGAAGCATTCGTTTCCAAAGGTCCATGAAGAGGTCACAAAATGTTTCATCAGCACCGTAATGCAGGGAGAACACTTCTTCCAATGAGCAGGTATCATCCAAAAATAGGTCTTTGTCTTCTGCCTTGAACTCCTGCAGTGTGTAATACTCCTCTGGTTCCTAGAAGATACAAAACATTTAGATTTGTATTGATCTGACTGAATGACATGCAAAGATAGCCTATACTCGAACATTTCAGATATGATGTTATTACTCCAATATTAAGCTGCAGTCATACCTTAAATCTCCATGTATCGTCGTCCTGAATGAAAAAGCTGCAGGTTGTTTGTCCAGCATCCAAGAGAGATTGCTCTGGCATACCAAGCGTGAAGAGGATGGCTCGAATCTGCAGAAAAATACAGGACATTTCACATATTGAGAATATTTAATTAACAGTGGGTAGTTAGGGTATAACTATGGATTGATGAACATGTAACTACTGCATGGTTCATTCAGAGTATAATCAGAATGCATGTTGTAATATGCAGTGCATCAGTACAATACTCACCACATCATATTCAGTCTTCTTGTTGAAGAGATCATGGAACAGCATCCCATTAGCCACCATACAGCCCAGTGACCACATATCAATTGCCTCTGTGATTGGGAGGCCCAGGAAGAGTTCTGGTGCTCTGTGGGATGTAAAATAAAAGGATAACGTTAGCAACATTCAAGCGTCTTCTCAATTGCACTCCTGGCACTTTATATTTGAATATGTGCTTGCATTGTGCTTTCAGTGAAGCAGATAATAAGGCAATGATGAATACATTAATAACAACAGAGTAGCTCAATAGAACTCACCTATACCAAAGAGGCGGCCTGATCCTCCGTTGATTAGTCTCAGAGACAGGAACAGCCAGACCAAAGTCAATGAGTTTGACTTTGAGGGGTTGTTGGTTCACCAGCATAATGTTATCTAGTTTGATGTCTGTATGGATCAGACCTATTCCCTTCAGGGCATGGAGTGCAATGGCAAGCTGCAAGTTAAGAACAAAGAGCATGATTAATATTAATTTGAGCACAAGGTGGTGAGAAAATGAACAGAATATATTTACCATCACTTTCAAATACAAGTGTCAAACCCATACCTGCTGTATGATGCGTCTCATCTCCATCATGGACAGAGGATAACGTCTCTCGTTCAAGAAATCCAGGAGGTCAACATCCAGAGACTCAAACACCAGACATGTAAATCCTTCATAAATGAAACTGTGGTAAAATCTCACTATTCCACACGTGTCAGGGTCCAGGACTTTCAGCGTTTGCAACACAGCCATCTCACGTGCTGCCACTTCATCATAATCACTGCAACTCTTCAAGATCTTGATGGCCACTGTATCACCGGTGAGTGTGCTGATGGCTTTGGCCACCGTCCCAAAGCTGCCCTCCCCCAGGATGCTCTGGACTTGGTACTGGCCTCTGTCCAGCAGGTCCATCTCAGATACCATGCAACTCTCTGGACCATCAGAGTGTTGGGAGGTCACAATGACCAGTGGACCAGAGTTGAGCACATTGTCCAAATCAAATCTGTCCCACTCTGGATCCGAGCAAGACATAATGCCGGGTCCGGGGGCGGTCAGGGTTAGGGTGTCAACGTTAACCGCTGGGACGTCATCATAGTTGATTATGTCCTGTTCAGCTGTGTCCAACTCTGAGCAATCAGAGCTAGTGGGGCTGGTGACCTCAACGGATTCACCACTGGTCACAATGACCAGTGGTGTTGGGGATGGGACGTCAGAGTTGAGCACATTGTCCAAATCAAATCTGTCCCACTCTGGATCCGAGCAAGACATAATGCCGGGTCCGGGGGCGGTCAGGGTTAGGGTGTCAACGTTAACCGCTGGGACGTCATCATAGTTGATTATGTCCTGTTCAGCTGTGTCCAACTCTGAGCAATCAGAGCTAGTGGGGCTGGTGACCTCAACGGATTTTTTAAATCTTTTTTTAAATGGCAGCTGCTTCTTCTTAGCACCTAGAGAGAAGAGATATAATTTAGAGTGACTCATGGAATATATCATACACAAAATAATACTTCACAAACTATGAAAGTTGTGATTGATACGCTCGGCTCAACAAATAGCCTACATGAGCTGAGCTACACATTAATTATATCCCCAACATACAATTGGTATGTTATGTTATGGTGTTGGGGATATAATTCATCACATTATTATAATTATGTACACGTTTGAATAGCAGGGATTTTTTCAGAAATCAAAATATAGAATATAGAATATTTTGTATCAGATATAAAACTGCTGATAAATTCAGATATTTATAATTTAGCCCAATTCTAGATATATCTGTTTTCACTAGACAATGTGTAGTGTTCATTGACCCTTACCTGTATATGTCCTTGAAAAGCGCTGGTATGGTTCAAAGCGATGCTTTTTCAGGCCTCCTACTTTTACTTTGAAAGTTTTGCTATCCTGTTGTCTCCTGGTCATTAATGTAGTCATGGTGAGTCCTCTTTCTTCAGCAGAATTGTTCCTAGAGTTGAGAGATTCCATCTTCACCTGGAGTCCACAGTCAGATCTGATCAGAAATGAGTGATATCCTGGAGGAGTTGTGGAGAACTGACAACTACAAACTCTTCTTATACTAGAGAGCCTGAGGTAGAACCACTAACTGCTTGGGATTGGTTGGCCAGAGAACAATAGAACTATCTCTCCACCAACCACAACCTAACGGGTTGAACCACTAACTGATTGGTCAAAGAGGGGAGGGGCACCAATTCAATGCTCTAAATTCTCAGTATTTATCATACTAAAAGGATCACATGCAAATTGGTTGGTCGATCCATTCAGCAATAGGGTTACACGCCCTAACCTGTCCGTTAACAATGGGACAGACTACCCCCAAAACATTCCACAACATTCACAATTCACAATAATAGGATAGTTCATGAATCATTCAATAATAAGTTAGATGTGTCCAAACGAAGATAACATGTACCTTAGTGAGTGATTAAAAAGATGATTTAATATGTCCTGGTGAAATATATTTCTGCACATGGCTGGAAATTAGGGAGGAAATTAGGTGTGGACAGAAAATCTATTCAACCCTGTCATGAGTTTGTATGAGTCCTCATGTGTCTTTTTAGATGAGCCGTGTGGCTACAGCCCTTTCCACAAACTGTGCAAGCAAATGGCTTTTTCCCTGAATTAATCATTGTGTGTGTCTTCAGATTTCCTCTGCGATTGAACATTTTGCCACAATCTGCACAACTAAAACGTTTCGTATCTATGTGACTCCTCGTGGAGTGACTTTGTTTTGGTGATTTGAGGTCATGGAGCATCTTGTTTCTCAAAGACAAACTATTTCCTCCCATGTGTTGTGTATTGTGTGATCTCAGTGTGTTTAAACCTGACTTGTCATCCATGGTCTCATCCCAATCATCACTGTCTTCAGTGATATCAGATTCAGAATAGTGTGAAGAGCGAAGCTGGTCATCACTAGTTGGTTGTGATGTTCCACAGTCCTCTACATCAGCTTGTGTGTCCATGTGTTGAGATGAGGTGCTGGCTACAGGTTCTGTTTGTATGTTTTCATAATGTTCATGTTTCACTGACAGTAATATCTCTGTTGATCCACCATCCACCTCTGATCTTTGAAGTGGCTCATCATGTTCCTCTTTAATCTATGGAGACTCTTGTTCCTCTTGGACCAGACTGGAGGTTCTGTCCTGCTGCTCAGGGAATACCTCCTCTTTACACACAAGGAGGTGTATGGCGTCTAGACAGAATATATAAAAGAGAAACCCATTATTACATGTTTTAACATGACCTACATTCTATCATGTCTTTGTAATGTATAATGGAAATCAATCAATAATCAATAATAGGATAGTTCATGATTCATTCAATAATAAGTTAGATGTGTCCAAACAAAGATAACATGTACCTTAGTGAGTGATTAAAAAGATGATTTAATATGTCCTGGTGAAATATATTTCTGCACATGGCTGGAAATTAGGGAGGAAATTAGGTGTGGACAGAAAATCTATTCAACCCTGTCATGAGTTTAAACATGCCTGTGTGAGATGTCTATGACCATGAAAGAATAACTTCATATATATTGCTGTGTGCAGTTGGTACAGTGATCTAGTGATGCTTAACCTTGTAAAGTCTAAATGTAGGGATGACATATAGCTCAAGTTGTTGTTGTCACCTTTCAGAAGTGGAGCAGGATTTTTCAGTCTAAATTATTTGAATGCAAATGATTCCCGATCCTATACATGTTCCACTCCATTCACACTATACTGTAGGAGTAGGCTACATTCAGCAATAGGGTTTACACGCCCTAACCTGTCCGTTAACAATGGGACAGACTTCCCCCAAAACATTCCACAACAATCACAACCAGGGTCGTCTAACGCATTTAATATTAGTATTGGTTTAAAAAAAAATCACATACAAATAAAGCAAATACATACTTTACAACTAGTTGGAATCTAACTAGTTAGATACAGCTATTTGTAAAGTATGACCCAGTCTGGCAAATAGGCCCTCATCTCGCCCATAGTCATTTTTCAGTTTTGTACAGATTATTAAAGTACAGAATGTAAGCTTTCATAATGATGTATCATTCAATGCAATTGGAAAATATTTGAAGGAGATATGAGCATTTTAAAGTGATTGTACTATTTTCCCCAAAGCTGAGAATAGCTCCTTTGAATGTTCACTACATTCTGACACCTAGAGCTGTCTAGAAGTGGATGTGTCAATTGGGAGGAACAATAGGTACTTAACTCCACCCATAATGACTCACTAATCACCCAAACCACCCCCACATGTAGCTGCATGTCAAGGGAAGAAGATAGGAACAACATTAAAAATACATGTTAAGATCTTACACCTTAGGCAGGGTTGGGAAGGTTACTTAAAAAGTAATCCCCTACAGTTACAAGTTACTTGCTAAAAATTGTAGTCAGCAACGCCTATGAAATTAAGAAAAGGACAACCGAAATATGGTTAAATCAGTGGTTCTCAACCTTTTTACAACAAGCAGAACCTCCACCTTATTATGATTCATGTTAAAATGCAGTCCTATTCGGCTAGGCAAGGCACGTGTTCACACAAAAGGCTAATTCATTCCAAATCATAATATATACAAATATAAAGAATATAGGCCCTAGCCAAAGTCATGCTGTAGGGCACTGTAGACTACAAAATGATATTGATTAAAAAAAAGAAGGAAAACACTAGCACTTTAACACCAAGTTGTCACAGGCAGACGCGCGCACACACACAACTTTCTAGCACAACATTACGGAGCTGATGAGTTTCATACTGTTTCACTTTGCAATGCGCGACCCAGTGCATTGCAAATGGTCACAGCTGAAATGAATCACAGATTTAATTACAACTGATTCAACTGAAACTATAGATAGAGTTATGGTTTTTAGCGAGCCTACTACTACAGTGTTAAATTTAACTAACAGATTTTTCTGATGTGTATTTAGACAATCCGTCTAAAGCCTTTTCCACAAACTTTACACTCAAATTGCTTTTCCCCAAATAGGTCAATGATGATGGCTGTATGGATGAACCGAGACCATTTTACACCTATATGACTCTGATGGGTTTCAGCAAAACTACCGAAACAGGCCTATCACTTGGACATTATTATTACTATCCTTTGTGAAATGTTAAAGGTGCTGTAAATAGATATGTTTAACAAATTAATACAATTAAAATGAATAATAGAATTGGTCAACAGTGATATGAGGAGAGGAAGGCTCTACAATTTAGGAACGTATGTCTGCAAAATATTTCTTTCACAAGTTTTAATTAAACAAAATCCTCATGTGTGCTTACAACATATGTCAATATAAAATACATGATATACAAACAAGTTGTGCTAATTTCTTCACTCTCAGTTGGAATACAGACAAGCCTGAAATGGTAACCAGAGAACTGGCCATTTGAGACATGATCTGAGCATGAAAGAGTGATAATACATCTTATAAGGTGCATTGGTCAAGTAGAGTATCATTTGCAACATAAATGAATAGCAGTATAATTTGCAACAGATATGAATAGCAGCATACTATAGAATCAGTATTTTGTGCAGGTGAGAGACAATACTATCGGAGATGTAAGTGTACACACAGCATCTATTAGCAGTGGTGTAAAGTACATTTTATTTAAGTACAATGTTGAGGTATTTATACTTTACTTGAGTATTTCCAGTAAAACATTTGAGTCTTTTTCCACTACAGCACTGTGAGCAGCAGCAGTGTGTAGTATAATACTAAGTTGTAACAGTGAGTGATAGTGCTGTTCTTAAATAATCTACAGTGAAGGGTCTTAGGTAGCATTAGTGTCCTGTCTGGATCAGTGTTGTCCGACATCACCATCTTGCGGCGTTGTCATTGTCAAACACGTACTGTACACCAAATCCAATACCTTGGAGTGCATTACATTATAATTGTTGGCCCCCAAGAAACCTTGAGGTGGTCATATGTGAGACATGGTGATGAAGGGATGGTCCAACACCTGGTCAGGTGTTATCCTCTCCTCTGGATCCAGATGAAGCATTCGTTTCCAAAGGTCCATGAAGAGGTCACAAAATGTTTCATCAGCACCGTAATGCAGGGAGAACACTTCTTCCAATGAGCAGGTATCATCCAAAAATAGGTCTTTGTCTTCTGCCTTGAACTCCTGCAGTGTGTAATACTCCTCTGGTTCCTAGAAGATACAAAACATTTAGATTTGTATTGATCTGACTGAATGACATGCAAAGATAGCCTATACTCGAACATTTCAGATATGATGTTATTACTCCAATATTAAGCTGCAGTCATACCTTAAATCTCCATGTATCGTCGTCCTGAATGAAAAAGCTGCAGGTTGTTTGTCCAGCATCCAAGAGAGATTGCTCTGGCATACCAAGCGTGAAGAGGATGGCTCGAATCTGCAGAAAAATACAGGATATTTCACATATTGAGAATATTTAATTAACAGTGGGTAGTTACGGTATAACTATGGATTGATGAACATGTAACTACTGCATGGTTCATTCAGAGTATAATCAGAATGCATGTTGTAATATGCAGTGCATCAGTACAATACTCACCACATCATATTCAGTCTTCTTGTTGAAGAGATCATGGAACAGCATCCCATTAGCCACCATACAGCCCAGTGACCACATATCAATTGCCTCTGTGATTGGGAGGCCCAGGAAGAGTTCTGGTGCTCTGTGGGATGTAAAATAAAAGGATAACGTTAGCAACATTCAAGCGTCTTCTCAATTGCACTCCTGGCACTTTATATTTGAATATGTGCTTGCATTGTGCTTTCAGTGAAGCAGATAATAAGGCAATGATGAATACATTAATAACAACAGAGTAGCTCAATAGAACTCACCTATACCAAAGAGGCGGCCTGATCCTCCGTTGCTTAGTCTCAGAGACAGGAACAGCCAGACCAAAGTCAATGAGTTTGACTTTGAGGGGTTGTTGGTTCACCAGCATGATGTTATCTAGTTTGATGTCTGTATGGATCAGACCTATTCCCTTCAGGGCATGGAGTGCAATGGCAAGCTGCAAGTTAAGAACAAAGAGCATGATTAATATTAATTTGAGCACAAGGTGGTGAGAAAATGAACAGAATATATTTACCATCACTTTCAAATACAAGTGTCAAACCCATACCTGCTGTATGATGCGTCTCATCTCCATCATGGACAGAGGATAACGTCTCTCGTTCAAGAAATCCAGGAGGTCAACATCCAGAGACTCAAACACCAGGCATGTAAATCCTTCATAAATGAAACTGTGGTAAAATCTCACTATTCCACACGTGTCAGGGTCCAGGACTTTCAGCGTTTGCAACACAGCCATCTCACGTGCTGCCACTTCATCATAATCACTGCAACTCTTCAAGATCTTGATGGCCACTGTATCACCGGTGAGTGTGCTGATGGCTTTGGCCACCGTCCCAAAGCTGCCCTCCCCCAGGATGCTCTGGACTTGGTACTGGCCTCTGTCCAGCAGGTCCATCTCAGATACCATGCAACTCTCTGGACCATCAGAGTGTTGGGAGGTCACAATGACCAGTGGACCAGAGTTGAGCACATTGTCCAAATCAAATCTGTCCCACTCTGGATCCGAGCAAGACATAATGCCGGGTCCGGGGGCGGTCAGGGTTAGGGTGTCAACGTTAACCGCTGGGACGTCATCATAGTTGATTATGTCCTGTTCAGCTGTGTCCAACTCTGAGCAATCAGAGCTAGTGGGGCTGGTGACCTCAACTGATTTTTTAAATATTTTTTTAAATGGCAGCTGCTTCTTCTTAGCACCTAGAGAGAAGAGATATAATTTAAAGTGACTCATGGAATATATCATACACAAAATAATACTTCACAAACTATGAAAGTTGTGATTGATACGCTCGGCTCAACAAATAGCCTACATGAGCTGAGCGACACATTAATTATATCCCCAACATACAATTGGTATGTTATGTTATGGTGTTGGGGATATAATTCATCACATTATTATAATTATGTACACGTTTGAATAGCAGGGATTTTTTCAGAAATCAAAATATAGAATATAGAATATTTTGTATTAGATATAAAACTGCTGATAAATTCAGATATTTATAATTTAGCCCAATTCTAGATATATCTGTTTTCACTAGACAATGTGTAGTGTTCATTGACCCTTACCTGTATATGTCCTTGAAAAGCGCTGGTATGGTTCAAAGCGATGCTTTTTCAGGCCTCCTACTTTTACTTTGAAAGTTTTGCTATCCTGTTGTCTCCTGGTCATTAATGTAGTCATGGTGAGTCCTCTTTCTTCAGCAGAATTGTTCCTAGAGTTGAGAGATTCCATCTTCACCTGGAGTCCACAGTCAGATCTGATCAGAAATGAGTGATATCCTGGAGGAGTTGTGGAGAACTGACAACTACAAACTCTTCTTATACTAGAGAGCCTGAGGTGGAACCACTAACTGCTTGGGATTGGTTGGCCAGAGAACAATAGAACTATCTCTCCACCAACCACAACCTAACGGGTTGAACCACTAACTGATTGGTCAAAGAGGGGAGGGGCACCAATTCAATGCTCTAAATTCTCAGTATTTATCATACTAAAAGGATCACATGCAAATTGGTTGGTCGATCCATTCAGCAATAGGGTTACACGCCCTAACCTGTCCGTTAACAATGGGACAGACTACCCCCAAAACATTCCACAACATTCACAATTCACAATAATAGGATAGTTCATGAATCATTCAATAATAAGTTAGATGTGTCCAAACGAAGATAACATGTACCTTAGTGAGTGATTAAAAAGATGATTTAATATGTCCTGGTGAAATATATTTCTGCACATGGCTGGAAATTAGGGAGGAAATTAGGTGTGGACAGAAAATCTATTCAACCCTGTCATGAGTTTGTATGAGTCCTCATGTGTCTTTTTAGATGAGCCGTGTGGCTACAGCCCTTTCCACAAACTGTGCAAGCAAATGGCTTTTCCCCTGAATTAATCATTGTGTGTCTTCAGATTTCCTCTGCGATTGAACATTTTGCCACAATCTGCACAACTAAAACGTTTCGTATCTATGTGACTCCTCGTGGAGTGACTTTGTTTTGGTGATTTGAGGTCATGGAGCATCTTGTTTCTCAAAGACAAACTATTTCCTCCCATGTGTTGTGTATTGTGTGATCTCAGTGTGTTTAAACCTGACTTGTCATCCATGGTCTCATCCCAATCATCACTGTCTTCAGTGATATCAGATTCAGAATAGTGTGAAGAGCGAAGCTGGTCATCACTAGTTGGTTGTGATGTTCCACAGTCCTCTACATCAGCTTGTGTGTCCATGTGTTGAGATGAGGTGCTGGCTACAGGTTCTGTTTGTATGTTTTCATAATGTTCATGTTTCACTGACAGTAATATCTCTGTTGATCCACCATCCACCTCTGATCTTTGAAGTGGCTCATCATGTTCCTCTTTAATCTATGGAGACTCTTGTTCCTCTTGGACCAGACTGGAGGTTCTGTCCTGCTGCTCAGGGAATACCTCCTCTTTACACACAAGGAGGTGTATGGCGTCTAGACAGAATATATAAAAGAGAAACCCATTATTACATGTTTTAACATGACCTACATTCTATCATGTCTTTGTAATGTATAATGGAAATCAATCAATAATCAATAATAGGATAGTTCATGATTCATTCAATAATAAGTTAGATGTGTCCAAACAAAGATAACATGTACCTTAGTGAGTGATTAAAAAGATGATTTAATATGTCCTGGTGAAATATATTTCTGCACATGGCTGGAAATTAGGGAGGAAATTAGGTGTGGACAGAAAATCTATTCAACCCTGTCATGAGTTTAAACATGCCTGTGTGAGATGTCTATGACCATGAAAGAATAACTTCATATATATTGCTGTGTGCAGTTGGTACAGTGATCTAGTGATGCTTAACCTTGTAAAGTCTAAATGTAGGGATGACATATAGCTCAAGTTGTTGTTGTCACCTTTCAGAAGTGGAGCAGGATTTTCCAGTCTAAATTATTTGAATGCAAATGATTCCCGATCCTATACATGTTCCACTCCATTCACACTATACTGTAGGAGTAGGCTACATTCAGCAATAGGGTTTACACGCCCTAACCTGTCCGTTAACAATGGGACAGACTTCCCCCAAAACATTCCACAACAATCACAACCAGGGTCGTCTAACGCATTTAATATTAGTATTGGTTTAAAAAAAAATCACATACAAATAAAGCAAATACATACTTTACAAATATCTGTATCTAACTAGTTGGAATCTAACTAGTTAGATACAGCTATTTGTAAAGTATGACCCAGTCTGGCAAATAGGCCCTCATCTCGCATTTTTCAGTTTTGTACAGATTATTAAAGTACAGAATGTAAGCTTTCATATGATGTATCATTCAATGCAATTGGAAAATATTTGAAGGAGATATGAGCATTTTAAAGTGATTGTACTATTTTCCCCAAAGCTGAGAAAAGCTCCTTTGAATGTTCACTACATTCTGACACCTAGAGCTGTCTAGAAGTGGATGTGTCAATGGGAGGAACAATAGGTACTTAACTCCACCCATAATGACTCACTAATCACCCAAACCACCCCCACATGTAGCTGCATGTCAAGGGAAGAAGATAGGAACAACATTAAAAATACATGTTAAGATCTTACACCTTAGGCAGGGTTGGGAAGGTTACTTAAAAAGTAATCCCCTACAGTTACAAGTTACTTGCTAAAAATTGTAGTCAGCAACGCCTATGAAATTAAGAAAAGGACAACCGAAATATGGTTAAATCAGTGGTTCTCAACCTTTTTACAACAAGCAGAACCTCCACCTTATTATGATTCATGTTAAAATACAGTCCTATTCGGCTAGGCAAGGCATGTGTTCACACAAAAGGCTAATTCATTCCAAATCATAATATATACAAATATAAAGAATATAGGCCCTAGCCAAAGTCATGCTGTAGGGCACTGTAGACTACAAAATGATATTGATTAAAAAAAAGAAGGAAAACACTAGCACTTTAACACCAAGTTGTCACAGACAGACATGCAGACGCGCGCACACACACAACTTTCTAGCACAACGTTACGGAGCTGATGAGTTTCATACTGTTTCACTTTGCAATGCGCGACCCAGTGCATTGCAAATGGTCACAGCTGAAATGAATCACAGATTTAATTACAACTGATTCAACTGAAACTATAGATAGAGTTATGGTTTTTAGCGAGCCTACTACTACAGTGTTAAATTTAACTAACAGATTTTTCTGATGTGTATTTAGACAATCCATCTAAAGCCTTTTCCACAAACTTTACACTCAAATTGCTTTTCCCCAAATAGGTCAATGATGATGGCTGTATGGATGAACCGAGACCATTTTACACCTATATGACTCTGATGGGTTTCAGCAAAACTACCGAAACAGGCCTATCACTTGGACATTATTATTACTATCCTTTGTGAAATGTTAAAGGTGCTGTAAATAGATATGTTTAACAAATTAATACAATTAAAATGAATATTAGAATTGGTCAACAGTGATATGAGGAGAGGAAGGCTCTACAATTTAGGAACGTATGTCTGCAAAATATTTCTTTCACAAGTTTTAATTAAACAAAATCCTCATGTGTGCTTACAACATATGTCAATATAAAATACATGATATACAAACAAGTTGTGCTAATTTCTTCACTCTCAGTTGGAATACAGACAAGCCTGAAATGGTAAACAGAGAACTGGCCATTTGAGACATGATCTGAGCATGAAAGAGTGATAATACATCTTATAAGGTGCATTGGTCAAGTAGAGTATCATTTGCAACATAAATGAATAGCAGTATAATTTGCAACAGATATGAATAGCAGCATAATATAGAATCAGTATTTTGTGCAGGTGAGAGACAATACTATCGGAGATGTAAGTGTACACACAGCATCTATTAGCAGTGGTGTAAAGTACATTTTATTTAAGTACAATGTTGAGGTATTTATACTTTACTTGAGTATTTCCAGTAAAACATTTGAGTCTTTTTCCACTACAGCACTGTGAGCAGCAGCAGTGTGTAGTATAATACTAAGTTGTAACAGTGAGTGATAGTGCTGTTCTTAAAGAATCTACAGTGAAGGGTCTTAGGTAGCATTAGTGTCCTGTCTGGATCAGTGTTGTCCGAAATCACCATCTTGCGGCGTTGTCATTGTCAAACACGTACTGTACACCAAATCCAATACCTTGGAGTGCATTACATTATAATTGTTGGCCCCCAAGAAACCTTGAGGTGGTCATATGTGAGACATGGTGATGAAGGGATGGTCCAACACCTGGTCAGGTGTTATCCTCTCCTCTGGATCCAGATGAAGCATTCGTTTCCAAAGGTCCATGAAGAGGTCACAAAATGTTTCATCAGCACCGTAATGCAGGGAGAACACTTCTTCCAATGAGCAGGTATCATCCAAAAATAGGTCTTTGTCTTCTGCCTTGAACTCCTGCAGTGTGTAATACTCCTCTGGTTCCTAGAAGATACAAAACATTTAGATTTGTATTGATCTGACTGAATGACATGCAAAGATAGCCTATACTCGAACATTTCAGATATGATGTTATTACTCCAATATTAGCTGCAGTCATACCTTAAATCTCCATGTATCGTCGTCCTGAATGAAAAAGCTGCAGGTTGTTTGTCCAGCATCCAAGAGAGATTGCTCTGGCATACCAAGCGTGAAGAGGATGGCTCGAATCTGCAGAAAAATACAGGATATTTCACATATTGAGAATATTTAATTAACAGTGGGTAGTTAGGGTATAACTATGGATTGATGAACATGTAACTACTGCATGGTTCATTCAGAGTATAATCAGAATGCATGTTGTAATATGCAGTGCATCAGTACAATACTCACCACATCATATTCAGTCTTCTTGTTGAAGAGATCATGGAACAGCATCCCATTAGCCACCATACAGCCCAGTGACCACATATCAATTGCCTCTGTGATTGGGAGGCCCAGGAAGAGTTCTGGTGCTCTGTGGGATGTAAAATAAAAGGATAACGTTAGCAACATTCAAGCGTCTTCTCAATTGCACTCCTGGCACTTTATATTTGAATATGTGCTTGCATTGTGCTTTCAGTGAAGCAGATAATAAGGCAATGATGAATACATTAATAACAACAGAGTAGCTCAATAGAACTCACCTATACCAAAGAGGCGGCCTGATCCTCCGTTGCTTAGTCTCAGAGACAGGAACAGCCAGACCAAAGTCAATGAGTTTGACTTTGAGGGGTTGTTGGTTCACCAGCATGATGTTATCTAGTTTGATGTCTGTATGGATCAGACCTATTCCCTTCAGGGCATGGAGTGCAATGGCAAGCTGCAAGTTAAGAACAAAGAGCATGATTAATATTAATTTGAGCACAAGGTGGTGAGAAAATGAACAGAATATATTTACCATCACTTTCAAATACAAGTGTCAAACCCATACCTGCTGTATGATGCGTCTCATCTCCATCATGGACAGAGGATAACGTCTCTCGTTCAAGAAATCCAGGAGGTCAACATCCAGAGACTCAAACACCAGGCATGTAAATCCTTCATAAATGAAACTGTGGTAAAATCTCACTATTCCACACGTGTCAGGGTCCAGGACTTTCAGCGTTTGCAACACAGCCATCTCACGTGCTGCCACTTCATCATAATCACTGCAACTCTTCAAGATCTTGATGGCCACTGTATCACCGGTGAGTGTGCTGATGGCTTTGGCCACCGTCCCAAAGCTGCCCTCCCCCAGGATGCTCTGGACTTGGTACTGGCCTCTGTCCAGCAGGTCCATCTCAGATACCATGCAACTCTCTGGACCATCAGAGTGTTGGGAGGTCACAATGACCAGTGGACCAGAGTTGAGCACATTGTCCAAATCAAATCTGTCCCACTCTGGATCCGAGCAAGACATAATGCCGGGTCCGGGGGCGGTCAGGGTTAGGGTGTCAACGTTAACCGCTGGGACGTCATCATAGTTGATTATGTCCTGTTCAGCTGTGTCCAACTCTGAGCAATCAGAGCTAGTGGGGCTGGTGACCTCAACGGATTCACCACTGGTCACAATGACCAGTGGTGTTGGGGAAGGGACGTCAGAGTTGAGCACATTGTCCAAATCAAATCTGTCCCACTCTGGATCCGAGCAAGACATAATGCCGGGTCCGGGGGCGGTCAGGGTTAGGGTGTCAACGTTAACCGCTGGGACGTCATCATAGTTGATTATGTCCTGTTCAGCTGTGTCCAACTCTGAGCAATCAGAGCTAGTGGGGCTGGTGACCTCAACTGATTTTTTAAATCTTTTTTTAAATGGCAGCTGCTTCTTCTTAGCACCTAGAGAGAAGAGATATAATTTAAAGTGACTCATGGAATATATCATACACAAAATAATACTTCACAAACTATGAAAGTTGTGATTGATACGCTCGGCTCAACAAATAGCCTACATGAGCTGAGCTAAACATTAATTATATCCCCAACATACAATTGGTATGTTATGTTATGGTGTTGGGGATATAATTAATCACATTATTATAATTATGTACACGTTTGAATAGCAGGGATTTTTTCAGAAATCAAAATATAGAATATAGAATATTTTGTATTAGATATAAAACTGCTGATAAATTCAGATATTTATAATTTAGCCCAATTCTAGATATATCTGTTTTCACTAGACAATGTGTAGTGTTCATTGACCCTTACCTGTATATGTCCTTGAAAAGCGCTGGTATGGTTCAAAGCGATGCTTTTTCAGGCCTCCTACTTTTACTTTGAAAGTTTTGCTATCCTGTTGTCTCCTGGTCATTAATGTAGTCATGGTGAGTCCTCTTTCTTCAGCAGAATTGTTCCTAGAGTTGAGAGATTCCATCTTCACCTGGAGTCCACAGTCAGATCTGATCAGAAATGAGTGATATCCTGGAGGAGTTGTGGAGAACTGACAACTACAAACTCTTCTTATACTAGAGAGCCTGAGGTGGAACCACTAACTGCTTGGGATTGGTTGGCCAGAGAACAATAGAACTATCTCTCCACCAACCACAACCTAACGGGTTGAACCACTAACTGATTGGTCAAAGAGGGGAGGGGCACCAATTCAATGCTCTAAATTCTCAGTATTTATCATACTAAAAGGATCACATGCAAATTGGTTGGTCGATCCATTCAGCAATAGGGTTACACGCCCTAACCTGTCCGTTAACAATGGGACAGACTACCCCCAAAACATTCCACAACATTCACAATTCACAATAATAGGATAGTTCATGAATCATTCAATAATAAGTTAGATGTGTCCAAACGAAGATAACATGTACCTTAGTGAGTGATTAAAAAGATGATTTAATATGTCCTGGTGAAATATATTTCTGCACATGGCTGGAAATTAGGGAGGAAATTAGGTGTGGACAGAAAATCTATTCAACCCTGTCATGAGTTTGTATGAGTCCTCATGTGTCTTTTTAGATGAGCCGTGTGGCTACAGCCCTTTCCACAAACTGTGCAAGCAAATGGCTTTTCCCCTGAATTAATCATTGTGTGTGTCTTCAGATTTCCTCTGCGATTGAACATTTTGCCACAATCTGCACAACTAAAACGTTTCGTATCTATGTGACTCCTCGTGGAGTGACTTTGTTTTGGTGATTTGAGGTCATGGAGCATCTTGTTTCTCAAAGACAAACTATTTCCTCCCATGTGTTGTGTATTGTGTGATCTCAGTGTGTTTAAACCTGACTTGTCATCCATGGTCTCATCCCAATCATCACTGTCTTCAGTGATATCAGATTCAGAATAGTGTGAAGAGCGAAGCTGGTCATCACTAGTTGGTTGTGATGTTCCACAGTCCTCTACATCAGCTTGTGTGTCCATGTGTTGAGATGAGGTGCTGGCTACAGGTTCTGTTTGTATGTTTTCATAATGTTCATGTTTCACTGACAGTAATATCTCTGTTGATCCACCATCCACCTCTGATCTTTGAAGTGGCTCATCATGTTCCTCTTTAATCTATGGAGACTCTTGTTCCTCTTGGACCAGACTGGAGGTTCTGTCCTGCTGCTCAGGGAATACCTCCTCTTTACACACAAGGAGGTGTATGGCGTCTAGACAGAATATATAAAAGAGAAACCCATTATTACATGTTTTAACATGACCTACATTATATCATGTCTTTGTAATGTATAATGGAAATCAATCAATAATCAATAATAGGATAGTTCATGATTCATTCAATAATAAGTTAGATGTGTCCAAACAAAGATAACATGTACCTTTGTGAGTGATTAAAAAGATGATTTAATATGTCCTGGTGAAATATATTTCTGCACATGGCTGGAAATTAGGGAGGAAATTAGGTGTGGACAGAAAATCTATTCAACCCTGTCATGAGTTTAAACATGCCTGTGTGAGATGTCTATGACCATGAAAGAATAACTTCATATATATTGCTGTGTGCAGTTGGTACAGTGATCTAGTGATGCTTAACCTTGTAAAGTCTAAATGTAGGGATGACATATAGCTCAAGTTGTTGTTGTCACCTTTCAGAAGTGGAGCAGGATTTTTCAGTCTAAATTATTTGAATGCAAATGATTCCCGATCCTATACATGTTCCACTCCATTCACACTATACTGTAGGAGTAGGCTACATTCAGCAATAGGGTTTACACGCCCTAACCTGTCCGTTAACAATGGGACAGACTTCCCCCAAAACATTCCACAACAATCACAACCAGGGTCGTCTAACGCATTTAATATTAGTATTGGTTTAAAAAAAAATCACATACAAATAAAGCAAATACATACTTTACAAATATCTGTATCTAACTAGTTGGAATCTAACTAGTTAGATACAGCTATGTGTAAAGTATGACCCAGTCTGGCAAATAGGCCCTCATCTCGCCCATAGTCATTTTTCAGTTTTGTACAGATTATTAAAGTACAGAATGTAAGCTTTCATAATGATGTATCATTCAATGCAATTGGAAAATATTTGAAGGAGATATGAGCATTTTAAAGTGATTGTACTATTTTCCCCAAAGCTGAGAAAAGCTCCTTTGAATGTTCACTACATTCTGACACCTAGAGCTGTCTAGAAGTGGATGTGTCAATGGGAGGAACAATAGGTACTTAACTCCACCCATAATGACTCACTAATCACCCAAACCACCCCCACATGTAGCTGCATGTCAAGGGAAGAAGATAGGAACAACATTAAAAATACATGTTAAGATCTTACACCTTAGGCAGGGTTGGGAAGGTTACTTAAAAAGTAATCCCCTACAGTTACAAGTTACTTGCTAAAAATTGTAGTCAGCAACGCCTATGAAATTAAGAAAAGGACAACCGAAATATGGTTAAATCAGTGGTTCTCAACCTTTTTACAACAAGCAGAACCTCCACCTTATTATGATTCATGTTAAAATACAGTCCTATTCGGCTAGGCAAGGCACGTGTTCACACAAAAGGCTAATTCATTCCAAATCATAATATATACAAATATAAAGAATATAGGCCCTAGCCAAAGTCATGCTGTAGGGCACTGTAGACTACAAAATGATATTGATTAAAAAAAAGAAGGAAAACACTAGCACTTTAACACCAAGTTGTCACAGGCAGACGCGCGCACACACACAACTTTCTAGCACAACGTTACGGAGCTGATGAGTTTCATACTGTTTCACTTTGCAATGCGCGACCCAGTGCATTGCAAATGGTCACAGCTGAAATGAATCACAGATTTAATTACAACTGATTCAACTGAAACTATAGATAGAGTTATGGTTTTTAGCGAGCCTACTACTACAGTGTTAAATTTAACTAACAGATTTTTCTGATGTGTATTTAGACAATCCGTCTAAAGCCTTTTCCACAAACTTTACACTCAAATTGCTTTTCCCCAAATAGGTCAATGATGATGGCTGTATGGATGAACCGAGACCATTTTACACCTATATGACTCTGATGGGTTTCAGCAAAACTACCGAAACAGGCCTATCACTTGGACATTATTATTACTATCCTTTGTGAAATGTTAAAGGTGCTGTAAATAGATATGTTTAACAAATTAATACAATTAAAATGAATAATAGAATTGGTCAACAGTGATATGAGGAGAGGAAGGCTCTACAATTTAGGAACGTATGTCTGCAAAATATTTCTTTCACAAGTTTTAATTAAACAAAATCCTCATGTGTGCTTACAACATATGTCAATATAAAATACATGATATACAAACAAGTTGTGCTAATTTCTTCACTCTCAGTTGGAATACAGACAAGCCTGAAATAGTAACCAGAGAACTGGCCATTTGAGACATGATCTGAGCATGAAAGAGTGATAATACATCTTATAAGGTGCATTGGTCAAGTAGAGTATCATTTGCAACATAAATGAATAGCAGTATAATTTGCAACAGATATGAATAGCAGCATAATATAGAATCAGTATTTTGTGCAGGTGAGAGACAATACTATCGGAGATGTAAGTGTACACACAGCATCTATTAGCAGTGGTGTAAAGTACATTTTATTTAAGTACAATGTTGAGGTATTTATACTTTACTTGAGTATTTCCAGTAAAACATTTGAGTCTTTTTCCACTACAGCACTGTGAGCAGCAGCAGTGTGTAGTATAATACTAAGTTGTAACAGTGAGTGATAGTGCTGTTCTTAAAGAATCTACAGTGAAGGGTCTTAGGTAGCATTAGTGTCCTGTCTGGATCAGTGTTGTCCGACATCACCATCTTGCGGCGTTGTCATTGTCAAACACGTACTGTACACCAAATCCAATACCTTGGAGTGCATTACATTATAATTGTTGGCCCCCAAGAAACCTTGAGGTGGTCATATGTGAGACATGGTGATGAAGGGATGGTCCAACACCTGGTCAGGTGTTATCCTCTCCTCTGGATCCAGATGAAGCATTCGTTTCCAAAGGTCCATGAAGAGGTCACAAAATGTTTCATCAGCACCGTAATGCAGGGAGAACACTTCTTCCAATGAGCAGGTATCATCCAAAAATAGGTCTTTGTCTTCTGCCTTGAACTCCTGCAGTGTGTAATACTCCTCTGGTTCCTAGAAGATACAAAACATTTAGATTTGTATTGATCTGACTGAATGACATGCAAAGATAGCCTATACTCGAACATTTCAGATATGATGTTATTACTCCAATATTAGCTGCAGTCATACCTTAAATCTCCATGTATCGTCGTCCTGAATGAAAAAGCTGCAGGTTGTTTGTCCAGCATCCAAGAGAGATTGCTCTGGCATACCAAGCATGAAGAGGATGGCTCGAATCTGCAGAAAAATACAGGATATTTCACATATTGAGAATATTTAATTAACAGTGGGTAGTTAGGGTATAACTATGGATTGATGAACATGTAACTACTGCATGGTTCACCACATCATATTCAGTCTTCTTGTTGAAGAGATCATGGAACAGCATCCCATTAGCCACCATACAGCCCAGTGACCACATATCAATTGCCTCTGTGATTGGGAGGCCCAGGAAGAGTTCTGGTGCTCTGTGGGATGTAAAATAAAAGGATAACGTTAGCAACATTCAAGCGTCTTCTCAATTGCACTCCTGGCACTTTATATTTGAATATGTGCTTGCATTGTGCTTTCAGTGAAGCAGATAATAAGGCAATGATGAATACATTAATAACAACAGAGTAGCTCAATAGAACTCACCTATACCAAAGAGGCGGCCTGATCCTCCGTTGCTTAGTCTCAGAGACAGGAACAGCCAGACCAAAGTCAATGAGTTTGACTTTGAGGGGTTGTTGGTTCACCAGCATGATGTTATCTAGTTTGATGTCTGTATGGATCAGACCTATTCCCTTCAGGGCATGGAGTGCAATGGCAAGCTGCAAGTTAAGAACAAAGAGCATGATTAATATTAATTTGAGCACAAGGTGGTGAGAAAATGAACATGAAATGAAGTGTCAAACCCATACCTGCTGTATGATGCGTCTCATCTCCATCATGGACAGAGGATAACGTCTCTCGTTCAAGAAATCCAGGAGGTCAACATCCAGAGACTCAAACACCAGGCATGTAAATCCTTCATAAATGAAACTGTGGTAAAATCTCACTATTCCACACGTGTCAGGGTCCAGGACTTTCAGCGTTTGCAACACAGCCATCTCACGTGCTGCCACTTCATCATAATCACTGCAACTCTTCAAGATCTTGATGGCCACTGTATCACCGGTGAGTGTGCTGATGGCTTTGGCCACCGTCCCAAAGCTGCCCTCCCCCAGGATGCTCTGGACTTGGTACTGGCCTCTGTCCAGCAGGTCCATCTCAGATACCATGCAACTCTCTGGACCATCAGAGTGTTGGGAGGTCACAATGACCAGTGGACCAGAGTTGAGCACATTGTCCAAATCAAATCTGTCCCACTCTGGATCCGAGCAAGACATAATGCCGGGTCCGGGGGCGGTCAGGGTTAGGGTGTCAACGTTAACCGCTGGGACGTCATCATAGTTGATTATGTCCTGTTCAGCTGTGTCCAACTCTGAGCAATCAGAGCTAGTGGGGCTGGTGACCTCAACGGATTCACCACTGGTCACAATGACCAGTGGTGTTGGGGATGGGACGTCAGAGTTGAGCACATTGTCCAAATCAAATCTGTCCCACTCTGGATCCGAGCAAGACATAATGCCGGGTCCGGGGGCGGTCAGGGTTAGGGTGTCAACGTTAACCGCTGGGACGTCATCATAGTTGATTATGTCCTGTTCAGCTGTGTCCAACTCTGAGCAATCAGAGCTAGTGGGGCTGGTGACCTCAACGGATTTTTTAAATCTTTTTTGAAATGGCAGCTGCTTCTTCTTAGCACCTAGAGAGAAGAGATATAATTTAGAGTGACTCATGGAATATATCATACACAAAATAATACTTCACAAACTATGAAAGTTGTGATTGATACGCTCGGCTCAACAAATAGCCTACATGAGCTGAGCTACACATTAATTATATCCCCAACATACAATTGGTATGTTATGTTATGGTGTTGGGGATATAATTCATCACATTATTATAATTATGTACACGTTTGAATAGCAGGGATTTTTTCAGAAATCAAAATATAGAATATAGAATATTTTGTATTAGATATAAAACTGCTGATAAATTCAGATATTTATAATTTAGCCCAATTCTAGATATATCTGTTTTCACTAGACAATGTGTAGTGTTCATTGACCCTTACCTGTATATGTCCTTGAAAAGCGCTGGTATGGTTCAAAGCGATGCTTTTTCAGGCCTCCTACTTTTACTTTGAAAGTTTTGCTATCCTGTTGTCTCCTGGTCATTAATGTAGTCATGGTGAGTCCTCTTTCTTCAGCAGAATTGTTCCTAGAGTTGAGAGATTCCATCTTCACCTGGAGTCCACAGTCAGATCTGATCAGAAATGAGTGATATCCTGGAGGAGTTGTGGAGAACTGACAACTACAAACTCTTCTTATACTAGAGAGCCTGAGGTAGAACCACTAACTGCTTGGGATTGGTTGGCCAGAGAACAATAGAACTATCTCTCCACCAACCACAACCTAACGGGTTGAACCACTAACTGATTGGTCAAAGAGGGGAGGGGCACCAATTCAATGCTCTAAATTCTCAGTATTTATCATACTAAAAGGATCACATGCAAATTGGTTGGTCGATCCATTCAGCAATAGGGTTACACGCCCTAACCTGTCCGTTAACAATGGGACAGACTACCCCCAAAACATTCCACAACATTCACAATTCACAATAATAGGATAGTTCATGAATCATTCAATAATAAGTTAGATGTGTCCAAACGAAGATAACATGTACCTTAGTGAGTGATTAAAAAGATGATTTAATATGTCCTGGTGAAATATATTTCTGCACATGGCTGGAAATTAGGGAGGAAATTAGGTGTGGACAGAAAATCTATTCAACCCTGTCATGAGTTTGTATGAGTCCTCATGTGTCTTTTTAGATGAGCCGTGTGGCTACAGCCCTTTCCACAAACTGTGCAAGCAAATGGCTTTTTCCCTGAATTAATCATTGTGTGTGTCTTCAGATTTCCTCTGCGATTGAACATTTTGCCACAATCTGCACAACTAAAACGTTTCGTATCTATGTGACTCCTCGTGGAGTGACTTTGTTTTGGTGATTTGAGGTCATGGAGCATCTTGTTTCTCAAAGACAAACTATTTCCTCCCATGTGTTGTGTATTGTGTGATCTCAGTGTGTTTAAACCTGACTTGTCATCCATGGTCTCATCCCAATCATCACTGTCTTCAGTGATATCAGATTCAGAATAGTGTGAAGAGCGAAGCTGGTCATCACTAGTTGGTTGTGATGTTCCACAGTCCTCTACATCAGCTTGTGTGTCCATGTGTTGAGATGAGGTGCTGGCTACAGGTTCTGTTTGTATGTTTTCATAATGTTCATGTTTCACTGACAGTAATATCTCTGTTGATCCACCATCCACCTCTGATCTTTGAAGTGGCTCATCATGTTCCTCTTTAATCTATGGAGACTCTTGTTCCTCTTGGACCAGACTGGAGGTTCTGTCCTGCTGCTCAGGGAATACCTCCTCTTTACACACAAGGAGGTGTATGGCGTCTAGACAGAATATATAAAAGAGAAACCCATTATTACATGTTTTAACATGACCTACATTCTATCATGTCTTTGTAATGTATAATGGAAATCAATCAATAATCAATAATAGGATAGTTCATGATTCATTCAATAATAAGTTAGATGTGTCCAAACAAAGATAACATGTACCTTAGTGAGTGATTAAAAAGATGATTTAATATGTCCTGGTGAAATATATTTCTGCACATGGCTGGAAATTAGGGAGGAAATTAGGTGT
Organism: Electrona antarctica; assembly: GCF_951216825.1. Taxonomy (NCBI): domain Eukaryota; kingdom Metazoa; phylum Chordata; class Actinopteri; order Myctophiformes; family Myctophidae; genus Electrona; species Electrona antarctica. The sequence goes on along the minus strand of NC_136799.1, from coordinate 47,333,334 downwards.
GGACAGAAAATCTATTCAACCCTGTCATGAGTTTAAACATGCCTGTGTGAGATGTCTATGACCATGAAAGAATAACTTCATATATATTGCTGTGTGCAGTTGGTACAGTGATCTAGTGATGCTTAACCTTGTAAAGTCTAAATGTAGGGATGACATATAGCTCAAGTTGTTGTTGTCACCTTTCAGAAGTGGAGCAGGATTTTTCAGTCTAAATTATTTGAATGCAAATGATTCCCGATCCTATACATGTTCCACTCCATTCACACTATACTGTAGGAGTAGGCTACATTCAGCAATAGGGTTTACACGCCCTAACCTGTCCGTTAACAATGGGACAGACTTCCCCCAAAACATTCCACAACAATCACAACCAGGGTCGTCTAACGCATTTAATATTAGTATTGGTTTAAAAAAAAATCACATACAAATAAAGCAAATACATACTTTACAACTAGTTGGAATCTAACTAGTTAGATACAGCTATTTGTAAAGTATGACCCAGTCTGGCAAATAGGCCCTCATCTCGCCCATAGTCATTTTTCAGTTTTGTACAGATTATTAAAGTACAGAATGTAAGCTTTCATAATGATGTATCATTCAATGCAATTGGAAAATATTTGAAGGAGATATGAGCATTTTAAAGTGATTGTACTATTTTCCCCAAAGCTGAGAAAAGCTCCTTTGAATGTTCACTACATTCTGACACCTAGAGCTGTCTAGAAGTGGATGTGTCAATTGGGAGGAACAATAGGTACTTAACTCCACCCATAATGACTCACTAATCACCCAAACCACCCCCACATGTAGCTGCATGTCAAGGGAAGAAGATAGGAACAACATTAAAAATACATGTTAAGATCTTACACCTTAGGCAGGGTTGGGAAGGTTACTTAAAAAGTAATCCCTTACAGTTACAAGTTACTTGCTAAAAATTGTAGTCAGCAACGCCTATGAAATTAAGAAAAGGACAACCGAAATATGGTTAAATCAGTGGTTCTCAACCTTTTTACAACAAGCAGAACCTCCACCTTATTATGATTCATGTTAAAATGCAGTCCTATTCGGCTAGGCAAGGCACGTGTTCACACAAAAGGCTAATTCATTCCAAATCATAATATATACAAATATAAAGAATATAGGCCCTAGCCAAAGTCATGCTGTAGGGCACTGTAGACTACAAAATGATATTGATTAAAAAAAAGAAGGAAAACACTAGCACTTTAACACCAAGTTGTCACAGGCAGACGCGCGCACACACACAACTTTCTAGCACAACATTACGGAGCTGATGAGTTTCATACTGTTTCACTTTGCAATGCGCGACCCAGTGCATTGCAAATGGTCACAGCTGAAATGAATCACAGATTTAATTACAACTGATTCAACTGAAACTATAGATAGAGTTATGGTTTTTAGCGAGCCTACTACTACAGTGTTAAATTTAACTAACAGATTTTTCTGATGTGTATTTAGACAATCCGTCTAAAGCCTTTTCCACAAACTTTACACTCAAATTGCTTTTCCCCAAATAGGTCAATGATGATGGCTGTATGGATGAACCGAGACCATTTTACACCTATATGACTCTGATGGGTTTCAGCAAAACTACCGAAACAGGCCTATCACTTGGACATTATTATTACTATCCTTTGTGAAATGTTAAAGGTGCTGTAAATAGATATGTTTAACAAATTAATACAATTAAAATGAATAATAGAATTGGTCAACAGTGATATGAGGAGAGGAAGGCTCTACAATTTAGGAACGTATGTCTGCAAAATATTTCTTTCACAAGTTTTAATTAAACAAAATCCTCATGTGTGCTTACAACATATGTCAATATAAAATACATGATATACAAACAAGTTGTGCTAATTTCTTCACTCTCAGTTGGAATACAGACAAGCCTGAAATGGTAACCAGAGAACTGGCCATTTGAGACATGATCTGAGCATGAAAGAGTGATAATACATCTTATAAGGTGCATTGGTCAAGTAGAGTATCATTTGCAACATAAATGAATAGCAGTATAATTTGCAACAGATATGAATAGCAGCATACTATAGAATCAGTATTTTGTGCAGGTGAGAGACAATACTATCGGAGATGTAAGTGTACACACAGCATCTATTAGCAGTGGTGTAAAGTACATTTTATTTAAGTACAATGTTGAGGTATTTATACTTTACTTGAGTATTTCCAGTAAAACATTTGAGTCTTTTTCCACTACAGCACTGTGAGCAGCAGCAGTGTGTAGTATAATACTAAGTTGTAACAGTGAGTGATAGTGCTGTTCTTAAATAATCTACAGTGAAGGGTCTTAGGTAGCATTAGTGTCCTGTCTGGATCAGTGTTGTCCGACATCACCATCTTGCGGCGTTGTCATTGTCAAACACGTACTGTACACCAAATCCAATACCTTGGAGTGCATTACATTATAATTGTTGGCCCCCAAGAAACCTTGAGGTGGTCATATGTGAGACATGGTGATGAAGGGATGGTCCAACACCTGGTCAGGTGTTATCCTCTCCTCTGGATCCAGATGAAGCATTCGTTTCCAAAGGTCCATGAAGAGGTCACAAAATGTTTCATCAGCACCGTAATGCAGGGAGAACACTTCTTCCAATGAGCAGGTATCATCCAAAAATAGGTCTTTGTCTTCTGCCTTGAACTCCTGCAGTGTGTAATACTCCTCTGGTTCCTAGAAGATACAAAACATTTAGATTTGTATTGATCTGACTGAATGACATGCAAAGATAGCCTATACTCGAACATTTCAGATATGATGTTATTACTCCAATATTAAGCTGCAGTCATACCTTAAATCTCCATGTATCGTCGTCCTGAATGAAAAAGCTGCAGGTTGTTTGTCCAGCATCCAAGAGAGATTGCTCTGGCATACCAAGCGTGAAGAGGATGGCTCGAATCTGCAGAAAAATACAGGATATTTCACATATTGAGAATATTTAATTAACAGTGGGTAGTTACGGTATAACTATGGATTGATGAACATGTAACTACTGCATGGTTCATTCAGAGTATAATCAGAATGCATGTTGTAATATGCAGTGCATCAGTACAATACTCACCACATCATATTCAGTCTTCTTGTTGAAGAGATCATGGAACAGCATCCCATTAGCCACCATACAGCCCAGTGACCACATATCAATTGCCTCTGTGATTGGGAGGCCCAGGAAGAGTTCTGGTGCTCTGTGGGATGTAAAATAAAAGGATAACGTTAGCAACATTCAAGCGTCTTCTCAATTGCACTCCTGGCACTTTATATTTGAATATGTGCTTGCATTGTGCTTTCAGTGAAGCAGATAATAAGGCAATGATGAATACATTAATAACAACAGAGTAGCTCAATAGAACTCACCTATACCAAAGAGGCGGCCTGATCCTCCGTTGATTAGTCTCAGAGACAGGAACAGCCAGACCAAAGTCAATGAGTTTGACTTTGAGGGGTTGTTGGTTCACCAGCATGATGTTATCTAGTTTGATGTCTGTATGGATCAGACCTATTCCCTTCAGGGCATGGAGTGCAATGGCAAGCTGCAAGTTAAGAACAAAGAGCATGATTAATATTAATTTGAGCACAAGGTGGTGAGAAAATGAACAGAATATATTTACCATCACTTTCAAATACAAGTGTCAAACCCATACCTGCTGTATGATGCGTCTCATCTCCATCATGGACAGAGGATAACGTCTCTCGTTCAAGAAATCCAGGAGGTCAACATCCAGAGACTCAAACACCAGGCATGTAAATCCTTCATAAATGAAACTGTGGTAAAATCTCACTATTCCACACGTGTCAGGGTCCAGGACTTTCAGCGTTTGCAACACAGCCATCTCACGTGCTGCCACTTCATCATAATCACTGCAACTCTTCAAGATCTTGATGGCCACTGTATCACCGGTGAGTGTGCTGATGGCTTTGGCCACCGTCCCAAAGCTGCCCTCCCCCAGGATGCTCTGGACTTGGTACTGGCCTCTGTCCAGCAGGTCCATCTCAGATACCATGCAACTCTCTGGACCATCAGAGTGTTGGGAGGTCACAATGACCAGTGGACCAGAGTTGAGCACATTGTCCAAATCAAATCTGTCCCACTCTGGATCCGAGCAAGACATAATGCCGGGTCCGGGGGCGGTCAGGGTTAGGGTGTCAACGTTAACCGCTGGGACGTCATCATAGTTGATTATGTCCTGTTCAGCTGTGTCCAACTCTGAGCAATCAGAGCTAGTGGGGCTGGTGACCTCAACGGATTCACCACTGGTCACAATGACCAGTGGTGTTGGGGAAGGGACGTCAGAGTTGAGCACATTGTCCAAATCAAATCTGTCCCACTCTGGATCCGAGCAAGACATAATGCCGGGTCCGGGGGCGGTCAGGGTTAGGGTGTCAACGTTAACCGCTGGGACGTCATCATAGTTGATTATGTCCTGTTCAGCTGTGTCCAACTCTGAGCAATCAGAGCTAGTGGGGCTGGTGACCTCAACGGATTTTTTAAATCTTTTTTTAAATGGCAGCTGCTTCTTCTTAGCACCTAGAGAGAAGAGATATAATTTAGAGTGACTCATGGAATATATCATACACAAAATAATACTTCACAAACTATGAAAGTTGTGATTGATACGCTCGGCTCAACAAATAGCCTACATGAGCTGAGCGACACATTAATTATATCCCCAACATACAATTGGTATGTTATGTTATGGTGTTGGGGATATAATTCATCACATTATTATAATTATGTACACGTTTGAATAGCAGGGATTTTTTCAGAAATCAAAATATAGAATATAGAATATTTTGTATTAGATATAAAACTGCTGATAAATTCAGATATTTATAATTTAGCCCAATTCTAGATATATCTGTTTTCACTAGACAATGTGTAGTGTTCATTGACCCTTACCTGTATATGTCCTTGAAAAGCGCTGGTATGGTTCAAAGCGATGCTTTTTCAGGCCTCCTACTTTTACTTTGAAAGTTTTGCTATCCTGTTGTCTCCTGGTCATTAATGTAGTCATGGTGAGTCCTCTTTCTTCAGCAGAATTGTTCCTAGAGTTGAGAGATTCCATCTTCACCTGGAGTCCACAGTCAGATCTGATCAGAAATGAGTGATATCCTGGAGGAGTTGTGGAGAACTGACAACTACAAACTCTTCTTATACTAGAGAGCCTGAGGTGGAACCACTAACTGCTTGGGATTGGTTGGCCAGAGAACAATAGAACTATCTCTCCACCAACCACAACCTAACGGGTTGAACCACTAACTGATTGGTCAAAGAGGGGAGGGGCACCAATTCAATGCTCTAAATTCTCAGTATTTATCATACTAAAAGGATCACATGCAAATTGGTTGGTCGATCCATTCAGCAATAGGGTTACACGCCCTAACCTGTCCGTTAACAATGGGACAGACTACCCCCAAAACATTCCACAACATTCACAATTCACAATAATAGGATAGTTCATGAATCATTCAATAATAAGTTAGATGTGTCCAAACGAAGATAACATGTACCTTAGTGAGTGATTAAAAAGATGATTTAATATGTCCTGGTGAAATATATTTCTGCACATGGCTGGAAATTAGGGAGGAAATTAGGTGTGGACAGAAAATCTATTCAACCCTGTCATGAGTTTGTATGAGTCCTCATGTGTCTTTTTAGATGAGCCGTGTGGCTACAGCCCTTTCCACAAACTGTGCAAGCAAATGGCTTTTCCCCTGAATTAATCATTGTGTGTGTCTTCAGATTTCCTCTGCGATTGAACATTTTGCCACAATCTGCACAACTAAAACGTTTCGTATCTATGTGACTCCTCGTGGAGTGACTTTGTTTTGGTGATTTGAGGTCATGGAGCATCTTGTTTCTCAAAGACAAACTATTTCCTCCCATGTGTTGTGTATTGTGTGATCTCAGTGTGTTTAAACCTGACTTGTCATCCATGGTCTCATCCCAATCATCACTGTCTTCAGTGATATCAGATTCAGAATAGTGTGAAGAGCGAAGCTGGTCATCACTAGTTGGTTGTGATGTTCCACAGTCCTCTACATCAGCTTGTGTGTCCATGTGTTGAGATGAGGTGCTGGCTACAGGTTCTGTTTGTATGTTTTCATAATGTTCATGTTTCACTGACAGTAATATCTCTGTTGATCCACCATCCACCTCTGATCTTTGAAGTGGCTCATCATGTTCCTCTTTAATCTATGGAGACTCTTGTTCCTCTTGGACCAGACTGGAGGTTCTGTCCTGCTGCTCAGGGAATACCTCCTCTTTACACACAAGGAGGTGTATGGCGTCTAGACAGAATATATAAAAGAGAAACCCATTATTACATGTTTTAACATGACCTACATTCTATCATGTCTTTGTAATGTATAATGGAAATCAATCAATAATCAATAATAGGATAGTTCATGATTCATTCAATAATAAGTTAGATGTGTCCAAACAAAGATAACATGTACCTTAGTGAGTGATTAAAAAGATGATTTAATATGTCCTGGTGAAATATATTTCTGCACATGGCTGGAAATTAGGGAGGAAATTAGGTGTGGACAGAAAATCTATTCAACCCTGTCATGAGTTTAAACATGCCTGTGTGAGATGTCTATGACCATGAAAGAATAACTTCATATATATTGCTGTGTGCAGTTGGTACAGTGATCTAGTGATGCTTAACCTTGTAAAGTCTAAATGTAGGGATGACATATAGCTCAAGTTGTTGTTGTCACCTTTCAGAAGTGGAGCAGGATTTTCCAGTCTAAATTACGTTAGTATGAAACTCATTACGGAGCTGATGAGTTTCATACTGTTTCACTTTGCAATGCGCGACCCAGTGCATTGCAAATGGTCACAGCTGAAATGAATCACAGATTTAATTACAACTGATTCAACTGAAACTATAGATAGAGTTATGGTTTTTAGCGAGCCTACTACTACAGTGTTAAATTTAACTAACAGATTTTTCTGATGTGTATTTAGACAATCCGTCTAAAGCCTTTTCCACAAACTTTACACTCAAATTGCTTTTCCCCAAATAGGTCAATGATGATGGCTGTATGGATGAACCGAGACCATTTTACACCTATATGACTCTGATGGGTTTCAGCAAAACTACCGAAACAGGCCTATCACTTGGACATTATTATTACTATCCTTTGTGAAATGTTAAAGGTGCTGTAAATAGATATGTTTAACAAATTAATACAATTAAAATGAATAATAGAATTGGTCAACAGTGATATGAGGAGAGGAAGGCTCTACAATTTAGGAACGTATGTCTGCAAAATATTTCTTTCACAAGTTTTAATTAAACAAAATCCTCATGTGTGCTTACAACATATGTCAATATAAAATACATGATATACAAACAAGTTGTGCTAATTTCTTCACTCTCAGTTGGAATACAGACAAGCCTGAAATGGTAACCAGAGAACTGGCCATTTGAGACATGATCTGAGCATGAAAGAGTGATAATACATCTTATAAGGTGCATTGGTCAAGTAGAGTATCATTTGCAACATAAATGAATAGCAGTATAATTTGCAACAGATATGAATAGCAGCATACTATAGAATCAGTATTTTGTGCAGGTGAGAGACAATACTATCGGAGATGTAAGTGTACACACAGCATCTATTAGCAGTGGTGTAAAGTACATTTTATTTAAGTACAATGTTGAGGTATTTATACTTTACTTGAGTATTTCCAGTAAAACATTTGAGTCTTTTTCCACTACAGCACTGTGAGCAGCAGCAGTGTGTAGTATAATACTAAGTTGTAACAGTGAGTGATAGTGCTGTTCTTAAATAATCTACAGTGAAGGGTCTTAGGTAGCATTAGTGTCCTGTCTGGATCAGTGTTGTCCGACATCACCATCTTGCGGCGTTGTCATTGTCAAACACGTACTGTACACCAAATCCAATACCTTGGAGTGCATTACATTATAATTGTTGGCCCCCAAGAAACCTTGAGGTGGTCATATGTGAGACATGGTGATGAAGGGATGGTCCAACACCTGGTCAGGTGTTATCCTCTCCTCTGGATCCAGATGAAGCATTCGTTTCCAAAGGTCCATGAAGAGGTCACAAAATGTTTCATCAGCACCGTAATGCAGGGAGAACACTTCTTCCAATGAGCAGGTATCATCCAAAAATAGGTCTTTGTCTTCTGCCTTGAACTCCTGCAGTGTGTAATACTCCTCTGGTTCCTAGAAGATACAAAACATTTAGATTTGTATTGATCTGACTGAATGACATGCAAAGATAGCCTATACTCGAACATTTCAGATATGATGTTATTACTCCAATATTAAGCTGCAGTCATACCTTAAATCTCCATGTATCGTCGTCCTGAATGAAAAAGCTGCAGGTTGTTTGTCCAGCATCCAAGAGAGATTGCTCTGGCATACCAAGCGTGAAGAGGATGGCTCGAATCTGCAGAAAAATACAGGATATTTCACATATTGAGAATATTTAATTACCAGTGGGTAGTTACGGTATAACTATGGATTGATGAACATGTAACTACTGCATGGTTCATTCAGAGTATAATCAGAATGCATGTTGTAATATGCAGTGCATCAGTACAATACTCACCACATCATATTCAGTCTTCTTGTTGAAGAGATCATGGAACAGCATCCCATTAGCCACCATACAGCCCAGTGACCACATATCAATTGCCTCTGTGATTGGGAGGCCCAGGAAGAGTTCTGGTGCTCTGTGGGATGTAAAATAAAAGGATAACGTTAGCAACATTCAAGCGTCTTCTCAATTGCACTCCTGGCACTTTATATTTGAATATGTGCTTGCATTGTGCTTTCAGTGAAGCAGATAATAAGGCAATGATGAATACATTAATAACAACAGAGTAGCTCAATAGAACTCACCTATACCAAAGAGGCGGCCTGATCCTCCGTTGCTTAGTCTCAGAGACAGGAACAGCCAGACCAAAGTCAATGAGTTTGACTTTGAGGGGTTGTTGGTTCACCAGCATGATGTTATCTAGTTTGATGTCTGTATGGATCAGACCTATTCCCTTCAGGGCATGGAGTGCAATGGCAAGCTGCAAGTTAAGAACAAAGAGCATGATTAATATTAATTTGAGCACAAGGTGGTGAGAAAATGAACAGAATATATTTACCATCACTTTCAAATACAAGTGTCAAACCCATACCTGCTGTATGATGCGTCTCATCTCCATCATGGACAGAGGATAACGTCTCTCGTTCAAGAAATCCAGGAGGTCAACATCCAGAGACTCAAACACCAGGCATGTAAATCCTTCATAAATGAAACTGTGGTAAAATCTCACTATTCCACACGTGTCAGGGTCCAGGACTTTCAGCGTTTGCAACACAGCCATCTCACGTGCTGCCACTTCATCATAATCACTGCAACTCTTCAAGATCTTGATGGCCACTGTATCACCGGTGAGTGTGCTGATGGCTTTGGCCACCGTCCCAAAGCTGCCCTCCCCCAGGATGCTCTGGACTTGGTACTGGCCTCTGTCCAGCAGGTCCATCTCAGATACCATGCAACTCTCTGGACCATCAGAGTGTTGGGAGGTCACAATGACCAGTGGACCAGAGTTGAGCACATTGTCCAAATCAAATCTGTCCCACTCTGGATCTGAGCAAGACATAATGCCGGGTCCGGGGGCGGTCAGGGTTAGGGTGTCAACGTTAACCGCTGGGACGTCATCATAGTTGATTATGTCCTGTTCAGCTGTGTCCAACTCTGAGCAATCAGAGCTAGTGGGGCTGGTGACCTCAACGGATTCACCACTGGTCACAATGACCAGTGGTGTTGGGGAAGGGACGTCAGAGTTGAGCACATTGTCCAAATCAAATCTGTCCCACTCTGGATCCGAGCAAGACATAATGCCGGGTCCGGGGGCGGTCAGGGTTAGGGTGTCAACGTTAACCGCTGGGACGTCATCATAGTTGATTATGTCCTGTTCAGCTGTGTCCAACTCTGAGCAATCAGAGCTAGTGGGGCTGGTGACCTCAACGGATTTTTTAAATCTTTTTTTAAATGGCAGCTGCTTCTTCTTAGCACCTAGAGAGAAGAGATATAATTTAGAGTGACTCATGGAATATATCATACACAAAATAATACTTCACAAACTATGAAAGTTGTGATTGATACGCTCGGCTCAACAAATAGCCTACATGAGCTGAGCGACACATTAATTATATCCCCAACATACAATTGGTATGTTATGTTATGGTGTTGGGGATATAATTCATCACATTATTATAATTATGTACACGTTTGAATAGCAGGGATTTTTTCAGAAATCAAAATATAGAATATAGAATATTTTGTATTAGATATAAAACTGCTGATAAATTCAGATATTTATAATTTAGCCCAATTCTAGATATATCTGTTTTCACTAGACAATGTGTAGTGTTCATTGACCCTTACCTGTATATGTCCTTGAAAAGCGCTGGTATGGTTCAAAGCGATGCTTTTTCAGGCCTCCTACTTTTACTTTGAAAGTTTTGCTATCCTGTTGTCTCCTGGTCATTAATGTAGTCATGGTGAGTCCTCTTTCTTCAGCAGAATTGTTCCTAGAGTTGAGAGATTCCATCTTCACCTGGAGTCCACAGTCAGATCTGATCAGAAATGAGTGATATCCTGGAGGAGTTGTGGAGAACTGACAACTACAAACTCTTCTTATACTAGAGAGCCTGAGGTGGAACCACTAACTGCTTGGGATTGGTTGGCCAGAGAACAATAGAACTATCTCTCCACCAACCACAACCTAACGGGTTGAACCACTAACTGATTGGTCAAAGAGGGGAGGGGCACCAATTCAATGCTCTAAATTCTCAGTATTTATCATACTAAAAGGATCACATGCAAATTGGTTGGTCGATCCATTCAGCAATAGGGTTACACGCCCTAACCTGTCCGTTAACAATGGGACAGACTACCCCCAAAACATTCCACAACATTCACAATTCACAATAATAGGATAGTTCATGAATCATTCAATAATAAGTTAGATGTGTCCAAACGAAGATAACATGTACCTTAGTGAGTGATTAAAAAGATGATTTAATATGTCCTGGTGAAATATATTTCTGCACATGGCTGGAAATTAGGGAGGAAATTAGGTGTGGACAGAAAATCTATTCAACCCTGTCATGAGTTTGTATGAGTCCTCATGTGTCTTTTTAGATGAGCCGTGTGGCTACAGCCCTTTCCACAAACTGTGCAAGCAAATGGCTTTTCCCCTGAATTAATCATTGTGTGTCTTCAGATTTCCTCTGCGATTGAACATTTTGCCACAATCTGCACAACTAAAACGTTTCGTATCTATGTGACTCCTCGTGGAGTGACTTTGTTTTGGTGATTTGAGGTCATGGAGCATCTTGTTTCTCAAAGACAAACTATTTCCTCCCATGTGTTGTGTATTGTGTGATCTCAGTGTGTTTAAACCTGACTTGTCATCCATGGTCTCATCCCAATCATCACTGTCTTCAGTGATATCAGATTCAGAATAGTGTGAAGAGCGAAGCTGGTCATCACTAGTTGGTTGTGATGTTCCACAGTCCTCTACATCAGCTTGTGTGTCCATGTGTTGAGATGAGGTGCTGGCTACAGGTTCTGTTTGTATGTTTTCATAATGTTCATGTTTCACTGACAGTAATATCTCTGTTGATCCACCATCCACCTCTGATCTTTGAAGTGGCTCATCATGTTCCTCTTTAATCTATGGAGACTCTTGTTCCTCTTGGACCAGACTGGAGGTTCTGTCCTGCTGCTCAGGGAATACCTCCTCTTTACACACAAGGAGGTGTATGGCGTCTAGACAGAATATATAAAAGAGAAACCCATTATTACATGTTTTAACATGACCTACATTCTATCATGTCTTTGTAATGTATAATGGAAATCAATCAATAATCAATAATAGGATAGTTCATGATTCATTCAATAATAAGTTAGATGTGTCCAAACAAAGATAACATGTACCTTAGTGAGTGATTAAAAAGATGATTTAATATGTCCTGGTGAAATATATTTCTGCACATGGCTGGAAATTAGGGAGGAAATTAGGTGTGGACAGAAAATCTATTCAACCCTGTCATGAGTTTAAACATGCCTGTGTGAGATGTCTATGACCATGAAAGAATAACTTCATATATATTGCTGTGTGCAGTTGGTACAGTGATCTAGTGATGCTTAACCTTGTAAAGTCTAAATGTAGGGATGACATATAGCTCAAGTTGTTGTTGTCACCTTTCAGAAGTGGAGCAGGATTTTCCAGTCTAAATTATTTGAATGCAAATGATTCCCGATCCTATACATGTTCCACTCCATTCACACTATACTGTAGGAGTAGGCTACATTCAGCAATAGGGTTTACACGCCCTAACCTGTCCGTTAACAATGGGACAGACTTCCCCCAAAACATTCCACAACAATCACAACCAGGGTCGTCTAACGCATTTAATATTAGTATTGGTTTAAAAAAAAATCACATACAAATAAAGCAAATACATACTTTACAAATATCTGTATCTAACTAGTTGGAATCTAACTAGTTAGATACAGCTATTTGTAAAGTATGACCCAGTCTGGCAAATAGGCCCTCATCTCGCATTTTTCAGTTTTGTACAGATTATTAAAGTACAGAATGTAAGCTTTCATATGATGTATCATTCAATGCAATTGGAAAATATTTGAAGGAGATATGAGCATTTTAAAGTGATTGTACTATTTTCCCCAAAGCTGAGAAAAGCTCCTTTGAATGTTCACTACATTCTGACACCTAGAGCTGTCTAGAAGTGGATGTGTCAATGGGAGGAACAATAGGTACTTAACTCCACCCATAATGACTCACTAATCACCCAAACCACCCCCACATGTAGCTGCATGTCAAGGGAAGAAGATAGGAACAACATTAAAAATACATGTTAAGATCTTACACCTTAGGCAGGGTTGGGAAGGTTACTTAAAAAGTAATCCCCTACAGTTACAAGTTACTTGCTAAAAATTGTAGTCAGCAACGCCTATGAAATTAAGAAAAGGACAACCGAAATATGGTTAAATCAGTGGTTCTCAACCTTTTTACAACAAGCAGAACCTCCACCTTATTATGATTCATGTTAAAATACAGTCCTATTCGGCTAGGCAAGGCATGTGTTCACACAAAAGGCTAATTCATTCCAAATCATAATATATACAAATATAAAGAATATAGGCCCTAGCCAAAGTCATGCTGTAGGGCACTGTAGACTACAAAATGATATTGATTAAAAAAAAGAAGGAAAACACTAGCACTTTAACACCAAGTTGTCACAGACAGACAGGCAGACGCGCGCACACACACAACTTTCTAGCACAACGTTACGGAGCTGATGAGTTTCATACTGTTTCACTTTGCAATGCGCGACCCAGTGCATTGCAAATGGTCACAGCTGAAATGAATCACAGATTTAATTACAACTGATTCAACTGAAACTATAGATAGAGTTATGGTTTTTAGCGAGCCTACTACTACAGTGTTAAATTTAACTAACAGATTTTTCTGATGTGTATTTAGACAATCCATCTAAAGCCTTTTCCACAAACTTTACACTCAAATTGCTTTTCCCCAAATAGGTCAATGATGATGGCTGTATGGATGAACCGAGACCATTTGTGACCAGATTTGACCGAGGGGCTGCCATTGGATTTTTTTGAATTTCGGTTTGGAGATATGGCTTATAGAAAAATGTCTTGCAGGAGTAGTGGAAAAAAGACCAAGCAGAGAAAATGGACTTTAGTTCAGTGATCTGTGACTTTAGGGGGCGCTGTTTTCCCTTCATTTCTCCATTAGTCAACCAGCAGTGTTGCCATGTCTGCTTATTATAATTAGTTGGCCTTGTTTCTAAAGAAAAATAATGCATAGGCCTACTGTACCAATTTTATAATAATTTATAACCTGTTAATAAAAATGTATTTGACAAAAATAAAGTGTAGTTGATTATTTGGGCTTGTTTTTAAAGTGTAGTTGATTATGGAGAGTTGGTAACCAAGTGGACCCTTATTAGATCTTTAACTATCAAGTGTAAATAGAAACCTTAAAAAGGTCCATTTTGTTTCATTTTACACTCTCAAGATATACATAATTGTTAAACATCTGCATTACTTAATTTACAATAAGTCTACACAATTAGAGAATGTTGTTATCTTGATCGTTTGCCTGTTATCTCTCCTTTTTAAAATAGGCTACTGTATTTATTTGGCCTTTTGTAGTATGAAAAAGGGAAAATAACAGTGGCAGATAAATTAGGCCTATGTAAATGTTCCAGATGAGTACAAATAAAAGAGCTATATGAATGCAATAAATAAAAAAATAAAAAAACAGTAACCAACAGACAACAGGACAGTTTGCTCTCAAACCCTCCCAGCACAAATTGTGCCCTCTTGGCTCTTCTCTTAATTCCTCTGTTTCATTAGCCTGTTATTATTATTATTTGTCTGCAGACCCCCATCTGAAAATAATTTATGCCAGACACAAGATTTGTGTTGTTTGTATGCATGTAGATCCGCTATTTTCGCTTATTTTGGGCTTGTTTTCATATACCGGGTTGCTTATTTCTCTCGCAGAAACTGGCAACCCCACAATGATAGCCGTTAGCTACATTTAGCTAATATATTGATATCAATCCTGTAAGCTAAAACAAGTACATTATCGCGCTATATTACATATCGATGCGATCTGCGTTATTATGACCTTAATTTTCATGGCAGGTACATTCCAAAGCAACTAATAATAACCACGTTATGGTGACATAATGTTACAATGTTTACAATACATTCATTCGAGTCTTCTTCTTCTGCTATTGGAAATAGGAAGCCATTTCCGCTTTTTCCATTGTTGTGGTCAACAGTGCCCCCAGCTGGAACATTAGCATGAATTAGCTTTAGGCGGACCAAAATAAACACACTTTTTACAAAATATCGTTGTTAATACTTATTTCTGTGCTATTTCTGTTAGCCAGTTAGTAAAAGACTAGTATTATCTTCCAAAACGATTGTGTACAAAAAGGCGGATTTTAGCGGAATTTGCATACTATAGCAGGGAAGCCGTATGTCTAGTTAGCATTGGTTAACCCAATGGTTATAACATTAGACATAGTGACATGTTTAAGCATTTATTTCATATTTATATGTCGATATCAGCTCTGACATTTATTACAGACCTGCTCTAACATGACATGAATAATAATATAGCTTCAGATTATTTTAGACAGAAAAATAAAAAAGGACAAAGAAAATAGTCTTTCAGCTGTCCTCAACAATTGCCACCCCCGCGATGGCAGGCTCTATATCGCGTGTGGTCACATTTTACACCTATATGACTCTGATGGGTTTCAGCAAAACTACCGAAACAGGCCTATCACGTGGACATTATTATTACTATCCTTTGTGAAATGTTAAAGGTGCTGTAAATAGATATGTTTAACAAATTAATACAATTAAAATGAATATTAGAATTGGTCAACAGTGATATGAGGAGAGGAAGGCTCTACAATTTAGGAACGTATGTCTGCAAAATATTTCTTTCACAAGTTTTAATTAAACAAAATCCTCATGTGTGCTTACAACATATGTCAATATAAAATACATGATATACAAACAAGTTGTGCTAATTTCTTCACTCTCAGTTGGAATACAGACAAGCCTGAAATGGTAAACAGAGAACTGGCCATTTGAGACATGATCTGAGCATGAAAGAGTGATAATACATCTTATAAGGTGCATTGGTCAAGTAGAGTATCATTTGCAACATAAATGAATAGCAGTATAATTTGCAACAGATATGAATAGCAGCATAATATAGAATCAGTATTTTGTGCAGGTGAGAGACAATACTATCGGAGATGTAAGTGTACACACAGCATCTATTAGCAGTGGTGTAAAGTACATTTTATTTAAGTACAATGTTGAGGTATTTATACTTTACTTGAGTATTTCCAGTAAAACATTTGAGTCTTTTTCCACTACAGCACTGTGAGCAGCAGCAGTGTGTAGTATAATACTAAGTTGTAACAGTGAGTGATAGTGCTGTTCTTAAAGAATCTACAGTGAAGGGTCTTAGGTAGCATTAGTGTCCTGTCTGGATCAGTGTTGTCCGACATCAACATCTTGCGGCATTGTCATTGTCAAACACGTACTGTACACCAAATCCAATACCTTGGAGTGCATTACATTATAATTGTTGGCCCCCAAGAAACCTTGAGGTGGTCATATGTGAGACATGGTGATGAAGGGATGGTCCAACACCTGGTCAGGTGTTATCCTCTCCTCTGGATCCAGATGAAGCATTCGTTTCCAAAGGTCCATGAAGAGGTCACAAAATGTTTCATCAGCACCGTAATGCAGGGAGAACACTTCTTCCAATGAGCAGGTATCATCCAAAAATAGGTCTTTGTCTTCTGCCTTGAACTCCTGCAGTGTGTAATACTCCTCTGGTTCCTAGAAGATACAAAACATTTAGATTTGTATTGATCTGACTGAATGACATGCAAAGATAGCCTATACTCGAACATTTCAGATATGATGTTATTACTCCAATATTAAGCTGCAGTCATACCTTAAATCTCCATGTATCGTCGTCCTGAATGAAAAAGCTGCAGGTTGTTTGTCCAGCATCCAAGAGAGATTGCTCTGGCATACCAAGCGTGAAGAGGATGGCTCGAATCTGCAGAAAAATACAGGATATTTCACATATTGAGAATATTTAATTAACAGTGGGTAGTTACGGTATAACTATGGATTGATGAACATGTAACTACTGCATGGTTCATTCAGAGTATAATCAGAATGCATGTTGTAATATGCAGTGCATCAGTACAATACTCACCACATCATATTCAGTCTTCTTGTTGAAGAGATCATGGAACAGCATCCCATTAGCCACCATACAGCCCAGTGACCACATATCAATTGCCTCTGTGATTGGGAGGCCCAGGAAGAGTTCTGGTGCTCTGTGGGATGTAAAATAAAAGGATAACGTTAGCAACATTCAAGCGTCTTCTCAATTGCACTCCTGGCACTTTATATTTGAATATGTGCTTGCATTGTGCTTTCAGTGAAGCAGATAATAAGGCAATGATGAATACATTAATAACAACAGAGTAGCTCAATAGAACTCACCTATACCAAAGAGGCGGCCTGATCCTCCGTTGCTTAGTCTCAGAGACAGGAACAGCCAGACCAAAGTCAATGAGTTTGACTTTGAGGGGTTGTTGGTTCACCAGCATGATGTTATCTAGTTTGATGTCTGTATGGATCAGACCTATTCCCTTCAGGGCATGGAGTGCAATGGCAAGCTGCAAGTTAAGAACAAAGAGCATGATTAATATTAATTTGAGCACAAGGTGGTGAGAAAATGAACAGAATATATTTACCATCACTTTCAAATACAAGTGTCAAACCCATACCTGCTGTATGATGCGTCTCATCTCCATCATGGACAGAGGATAACGTCTCTCGTTCAAGAAATCCAGGAGGTCAACATCCAGAGACTCAAACACCAGGCATGTAAATCCTTCATAAATTAAACTGTGGTAAAATCTCACTATTCCACACGTGTCAGGGTCCAGGACTTTCAGCGTTTGCAACACAGCCATCTCACGTGCTGCCACTTCATCATAATCACTGCAACTCTTCAAGATCTTGATGGCCACTGTATCACCGGTGAGTGTGCTGATGGCTTTGGCCACCGTCCCAAAGCTGCCCTCCCCCAGGATGCTCTGGACTTGGTACTGGCCTCTGTCCAGCAGGTCCATCTCAGATACCATGCAACTCTCTGGACCATCAGAGTGTTGGGAGGTCACAATGACCAGTGGACCAGAGTTGAGCACATTGTCCAAATCAAATCTGTCCCACTCTGGATCCGAGCAAGACATAATGCCGGGTCCGGGGGCGGTCAGGGTTAGGGTGTCAACGTTAACCGCTGGGACGTCATCATAGTTGATTATGTCCTGTTCAGCTGTGTCCAACTCTGAGCAATCAGAGCTAGTGGGGCTGGTGACCTCAACGGATTCACCACTGGTCACAATGACCAGTGGTGTTGGGGAAGGGACGTCAGAGTTGAGCACATTGTCCAAATCAAATCTGTCCCACTCTGGATCCGAGCAAGACATAATGCCGGGTCCGGGGGCGGTCAGGGTTAGGGTGTCAACGTTAACCGCTGGGACGTCATCATAGTTGATTATGTCCTGTTCAGCTGTGTCCAACTCTGAGCAATCAGAGCTAGTGGGGCTGGTGACCTCAACTGATTTTTTAAATCTTTTTTTAAATGGCAGCTGCTTCTTCTTAGCACCTAGAGAGAAGAGATATAATTTAAAGTGACTCATGGAATATATCATACACAAAATAATACTTCACAAACTATGAAAGTTGTGATTGATACGCTCGGCTCAACAAATAGCCTACATGAGCTGAGCTAAACATTAATTATATCCCCAACATACAATTGGTATGTTATGTTATGGTGTTGGGGATATAATTCATCACATTATTATAATTATGTACACGTTTGAATAGCAGGGATTTTTTCAGAAATCAAAATATAGAATATAGAATATTTTGTATTAGATATAAAACTGCTGATAAATTCAGATATTTATAATTTAGCCCAATTCTAGATATATCTGTTTTCACTAGACAATGTGTAGTGTTCATTGACCCTTACCTGTATATGTCCTTGAAAAGCGCTGGTATGGTTCAAAGCGATGCTTTTTCAGGCCTCCTACTTTTACTTTGAAAGTTTTGCTATCCTGTTGTCTCCTGGTCATTAATGTAGTCATGGTGAGTCCTCTTTCTTCAGCAGAATTGTTCCTAGAGTTGAGAGATTCCATCTTCACCTGGAGTCCACAGTCAGATCTGATCAGAAATGAGTGATATCCTGGAGGAGTTGTGGAGAACTGACAACTACAAACTCTTCTTATACTAGAGAGCCTGAGGTGGAACCACTAACTGCTTGGGATTGGTTGGCCAGAGAACAATAGAACTATCTCTCCACCAACCACAACCTAACGGGTTGAACCACTAACTGATTGGTCAAAGAGGGGAGGGGCACCAATTCAATGCTCTAAATTCTCAGTATTTATCATACTAAAAGGATCACATGCAAATTGGTTGGTCGATCCATTCAGCAATAGGGTTACACGCCCTAACCTGTCCGTTAACAATGGGACAGACTACCCCCAAAACATTCCACAACATTCACAATTCACAATAATAGGATAGTTCATGAATCATTCAATAATAAGTTAGATGTGTCCAAACGAAGATAACATGTACCTTAGTGAGTGATTAAAAAGATGATTTAATATGTCCTGGTGAAATATATTTCTGCACATGGCTGGAAATTAGGGAGGAAATTAGGTGTGGACAGAAAATCTATTCAACCCTGTCATGAGTTTGTATGAGTCCTCATGTGTCTTTTTAGATGAGCCGTGTGGCTACAGCCCTTTCCACAAACTGTGCAAGCAAATGGCTTTTCCCCTGAATTAATCATTGTGTGTGTCTTCAGATTTCCTCTGCGATTGAACATTTTGCCACAATCTGCACAACTAAAACGTTTCGTATCTATGTGACTCCTCGTGGAGTGACTTTGTTTTGGTGATTTGAGGTCATGGAGCATCTTGTTTCTCAAAGACAAACTATTTCCTCCCATGTGTTGTGTATTGTGTGATCTCAGTGTGTTTAAACCTGACTTGTCATCCATGGTCTCATCCCAATCATCACTGTCTTCAGTGATATCAGATTCAGAATAGTGTGAAGAGCGAAGCTGGTCATCACTAGTTGGTTGTGATGTTCCACAGTCCTCTACATCAGCTTGTGTGTCCATGTGTTGAGATGAGGTGCTGGCTACAGGTTCTGTTTGTATGTTTTCATAATGTTCATGTTTCACTGACAGTAATATCTCTGTTGATCCACCATCCACCTCTGATCTTTGAAGTGGCTCATCATGTTCCTCTTTAATCTATGGAGACTCTTGTTCCTCTTGGACCAGACTGGAGGTTCTGTCCTGCTGCTCAGGGAATACCTCCTCTTTACACACAAGGAGGTGTATGGCGTCTAGACAGAATATATAAAAGAGAAACCCATTATTACATGTTTTAACATGACCTACATTATATCATGTCTTTGTAATGTATAATGGAAATCAATCAATAATCAATAATAGGATAGTTCATGATTCATTCAATAATAAGTTAGATGTGTCCAAACAAAGATAACATGTACCTTAGTGAGTGATTAAAAAGATGATTTAATATGTCCTGGTGAAATATATTTCTGCACATGGCTGGAAATTAGGGAGGAAATTAGGTGTGGACAGAAAATCTATTCAACCCTGTCATGAGTTTAAACATGCCTGTGTGAGATGTCTATGACCATGAAAGAATAACTTCATATATATTGCTGTGTGCAGTTGGTACAGTGATCTAGTGATGCTTAACCTTGTAAAGTCTAAATGTAGGGATGACATATAGCTCAAGTTGTTGTTGTCACCTTTCAGAAGTGGAGCAGGATTTTTCAGTCTAAATTATTTGAATGCAAATGATTCCCGATCCTATACATGTTCCACTCCATTCACACTATACTGTAGGAGTAGGCTACATTCAGCAATAGGGTTTACACGCCCTAACCTGTCCGTTAACAATGGGACAGACTTCCCCCAAAACATTCCACAACAATCACAACCAGGGTCGTCTAACGCATTTAATATTAGTATTGGTTTAAAAAAAAATCACATACAAATAAAGCAAATACATACTTTACAAATATCTGTATCTAACTAGTTGGAATCTAACTAGTTAGATACAGCTATTTGTAAAGTATGACCCAGTCTGGCAAATAGGCCCTCATCTCGCCCATAGTCATTTTTCAGTTTTGTACAGATTATTAAAGTACAGAATGTAAGCTTTCATAATGATGTATCATTCAATGCAATTGGAAAATATTTGAAGGAGATATGAGCATTTTAAAGTGATTGTACTATTTTCCCCAAAGCTGAGAAAAGCTCCTTTGAATGTTCACTACATTCTGACACCTAGAGCTGTCTAGAAGTGGATGTGTCAATGGGAGGAACAATAGGTACTTAACTCCACCCATAATGACTCACTAATCACCCAAACCACCCCCACATGTAGCTGCATGTCAAGGGAAGAAGATAGGAACAACATTAAAAATACATGTTAAGATCTTACACCTTAGGCAGGGTTGGGAAGGTTACTTAAAAAGTAATCCCCTACAGTTACAAGTTACTTGCTAAAAATTGTAGTCAGCAACGCCTATGAAATTAAGAAAAGGACAACCGAAATATGGTTAAATCAGTGGTTCTCAACCTTTTTACAACAAGCAGAACCTCCACCTTATTATGATTCATGTTAAAATACAGTCCTATTCGGCTAGGCAAGGCACGTGTTCACACAAAAGGCTAATTCATTCCAAATCATAATATATACAAATATAAAGAATATAGGCCCTAGCCAAAGTCATGCTGTAGGGCACTGTAGACTACAAAATGATATTGATTAAAAAAAAGAAGGAAAACACTAGCACTTTAACACCAAGTTGTCACAGGCAGACGCGCGCACACACACAACTTTCTAGCACAACGTTACGGAGCTGATGAGTTTCATACTGTTTCACTTTGCAATGCGCGACCCAGTGCATTGCAAATGGTCACAGCTGAAATGAATCACAGATTTAATTACAACTGATTCAACTGAAACTATAGATAGAGTTATGGTTTTTAGCGAGCCTACTACTACAGTGTTAAATTTAACTAACAGATTTTTCTGATGTGTATTTAGACAATCCGTCTAAAGCCTTTTCCACAAACTTTACACTCAAATTGCTTTTCCCCAAATAGGTCAATGATGATGGCTGTATGGATGAACCGAGACCATTTTACACCTATATGACTCTGATGGGTTTCAGCAAAACTACCGAAACAGGCCTATCACTTGGACATTATTATTACTATCCTTTGTGAAATGTTAAAGGTGCTGTAAATAGATATGTTTAACAAATTAATACAATTAAAATGAATAATAGAATTGGTCAACAGTGATATGAGGAGAGGAAGGCTCTACAATTTAGGAACGTATGTCTGCAAAATATTTCTTTCACAAGTTTTAATTAAACAAAATCCTCATGTGTGCTTACAACATATGTCAATATAAAATACATGATATACAAACAAGTTGTGCTAATTTCTTCACTCTCAGTTGGAATACAGACAAGCCTGAAATGGTAACCAGAGAACTGGCCATTTGAGACATGATCTGAGCATGAAAGAGTGATAATACATCTTATAAGGTGCATTGGTCAAGTAGAGTATCATTTGCAACATAAATGAATAGCAGTATAATTTGCAACAGATATGAATAGCAGCATACTATAGAATCAGTATTTTGTGCAGGTGAGAGACAATACTATCGGAGATGTAAGTGTACACACAGCATCTATTAGCAGTGGTGTAAAGTACATTTTATTTAAGTACAATGTTGAGGTATTTATACTTTACTTGAGTATTTCCAGTAAAACATTTGAGTCTTTTTCCACTACAGCACTGTGAGCAGCAGCAGTGTGTAGTATAATACTAAGTTGTAACAGTGAGTGATAGTGCTGTTCTTAAAGAATCTACAGTGAAGGGTCTTAGGTAGCATTAGTGTCCTGTCTGGATCAGTGTTGTCCGACATCACCATCTTGCGGCATTGTCATTGTCAAACACGTACTGTACACCAAATCCAATACCTTGGAGTGCATTACATTATAATTGTTGGCCCCCAAGAAACCTTGAGGTGGTCATATGTGAGACATGGTGATGAAGGGATGGTCCAACACCTGGTCAGGTGTTATCCTCTCCTCTGGATCCAGATGAAGCATTCGTTTCCAAAGGTCCATGAAGAGGTCACAAAATGTTTCATCAGCACCGTAATGCAGGGAGAACACTTCTTCCAATGAGCAGGTATCATCCAAAAATAGGTCTTTGTCTTCTGCCTTGAACTCCTGCAGTGTGTAATACTCCTCTGGTTCCTAGAAGATACAAAACATTTAGATTTGTATTGATCTGACTGAATGACATGCAAAGATAGCCTATACTCGAACATTTCAGATATGATGTTATTACTCCAATATTAAGCTGCAGTCATACCTTAAATCTCCATGTATCGTCGTCCTGAATGAAAAAGCTGCAGGTTGTTTGTCCAGCATCCAAGAGAGATTGCTCTGGCATACCAAGCGTGAAGAGGATGGCTCGAATCTGCAGAAAAATACAGGATATTTCACATATTGAGAATATTTAATTAACAGTGGGTAGTTACGGTATAACTATGGATTGATGAACATGTAACTACTGCATGGTTCATTCAGAGTATAATCAGAATGCATGTTGTAATATGCAGTGCATCAGTACAATACTCACCACATCATATTCAGTCTTCTTGTTGAAGAGATCATGGAACAGCATCCCATTAGCCACCATACAGCCCAGTGACCACATATCAATTGCCTCTGTGATTGGGAGGCCCAGGAAGAGTTCTGGTGCTCTGTGGGATGTAAAATAAAAGGATAACGTTAGCAACATTCAAGCGTCTTCTCAATTGCACTCCTGGCACTTTATATTTGAATATGTGCTTGCATTGTGCTTTCAGTGAAGCAGATAATAAGGCAATGATGAATACATTAATAACAACAGAGTAGCTCAATAGAACTCACCTATACCAAAGAGGCGGCCTGATCCTCCGTTGCTTAGTCTCAGAGACAGGAACAGCCAGACCAAAGTCAATGAGTTTGACTTTGAGGGGTTGTTGGTTCACCAGCATGATGTTATCTAGTTTGATGTCTGTATGGATCAGACCTATTCCCTTCAGGGCATGGAGTGCAATGGCAAGCTGCAAGTTAAGAACAAAGAGCATGATTAATATTAATTTGAGCACAAGGTGGTGAGAAAATGAACAGAATATATTTCACTTTTTCACTTTCAAATACAAGTGTCAAACCCATACCTGCTGTATGATGCGTCTCATCTCCATCATGGACAGAGGATAACGTCTCTCGTTCAAGAAATCCAGGAGGTCAACATCCAGAGACTCAAACACCAGGCATGTAAATCCTTCATAAATGAAACTGTGGTAAAATCTCACTATTCCACACGTGTCAGGGTCCAGGACTTTCAGCGTTTGCAACACAGCCATCTCACGTGCTGCCACTTCATCATAATCACTGCAACTCTTCAAGATCTTGATGGCCACTGTATCACCGGTGAGTGTGCTGATGGCTTTGGCCACCGTCCCAAAGCTGCCCTCCCCCAGGATGCTCTGGACTTGGTACTGGCCTCTGTCCAGCAGGTCCATCTCAGATACCATGCAACTCTCTGGACCATCAGAGTGTTGGGAGGTCACAATGACCAGTGGACCAGAGTTGAGCACATTGTCCAAATCAAATCTGTCCCACTCTGGATCCGAGCAAGACATAATGCCGGGTCCGGGGGCGGTCAGGGTTAGGGTGTCAACGTTAACCGCTGGGACGTCATCATAGTTGATTATGTCCTGTTCAGCTGTGTCCAACTCTGAGCAATCAGAGCTAGTGGGGCTGGTGACCTCAACGGATTCACCACTGGTCACAATGACCAGTGGTGTTGGGGAAGGGACGTCAGAGTTGAGCACATTGTCCAAATCAAATCTGTCCCACTCTGGATCCGAGCAAGACATAATGCCGGGTCCGGGGGCGGTCAGGGTTAGGGTGTCAACGTTAACCGCTGGGACGTCATCATAGTTGATTATGTCCTGTTCAGCTGTGTCCAACTCTGAGCAATCAGAGCTAGTGGGGCTGGTGACCTCAACGGATTTTTTAAATCTTTTTTTAAATGGCAGCTGCTTCTTCTTAGCACCTAGAGAGAAGAGATATAATTTAGAGTGACTCATGGAATATATCATACACAAAATAATACTTCACAAACTATGAAAGTTGTGATTGATACGCTCGGCTCAACAAATAGCCTACATGAGCTGAGCGACACATTAATTATATCCCCAACATACAATTGGTATGTTATGTTATGGTGTTGGGGATATAATTCATCACATTATTATAATTATGTACACGTTTGAATAGCAGGGATTTTTTCAGAAATCAAAATATAGAATATAGAATATTTTGTATTAGATATAAAACTGCTGATAGATTCAGATATTTATAATTTAGCCCAATTCTAGATATATCTGTTTTCACTAGACAATGTGTAGTGTTCATTGACCCTTACCTGTATATGTCCTTGAAAAGCGCTGGTATGGTTCAAAGCGATGCTTTTTCAGGCCTCCTACTTTTACTTTGAAAGTTTTGCTATCCTGTTGTCTCCTGGTCATTAATGTAGTCATGGTGAGTCCTCTTTCTTCAGCAGAATTGTTCCTAGAGTTGAGAGATTCCATCTTCACCTGGAGTCCACAGTCAGATCTGATCAGAAATGAGTGATATCCTGGAGGAGTTGTGGAGAACTGACAACTACAAACTCTTCTTATACTAGAGAGCCTGAGGTGGAACCACTAACTGCTTGGGATTGGTTGGCCAGAGAACAATAGAACTATCTCTCCACCAACCACAACCTAACGGGTTGAACCACTAACTGATTGGTCAAAGAGGGGAGGGGCACCAATTCAATGCTCTAAATTCTCAGTATTTATCATACTAAAAGGATCACATGCAAATTGGTTGGTCGATCCATTCAGCAATAGGGTTACACGCCCTAACCTGTCCGTTAACAATGGGACAGACTACCCCCAAAACATTCCACAACATTCACAATTCACAATAATAGGATAGTTCATGAATCATTCAATAATAAGTTAGATGTGTCCAAACGAAGATAACATGTACCTTAGTGAGTGATTAAAAAGATGATTTAATATGTCCTGGTGAAATATATTTCTGCACATGGCTGGAAATTAGGGAGGAAATTAGGTGTGGACAGAAAATCTATTCAACCCTGTCATGAGTTTGTATGAGTCCTCATGTGTCTTTTTAGATGAGCCGTGTGGCTACAGCCCTTTCCACAAACTGTGCAAGCAAATGGCTTTTCCCCTGAATTAATCATTGTGTGTGTCTTCAGATTTCCTCTGCGATTGAACATTTTGCCACAATCTGCACAACTAAAACGTTTCGTATCTATGTGACTCCTCGTGGAGTGACTTTGTTTTGGTGATTTGAGGTCATGGAGCATCTTGTTTCTCAAAGACAAACTATTTCCTCCCATGTGTTGTGTATTGTGTGATCTCAGTGTGTTTAAACCTGACTTGTCATCCATGGTCTCATCCCAATCATCACTGTCTTCAGTGATATCAGATTCAGAATAGTGTAAAGAGCGAAGCTGGTCATCACTAGTTGGTTGTGATGTTCCACAGTCCTCTACATCAGCTTGTGTGTCCATGTGTTGAGATGAGGTGCTGGCTACAGGTTCTGTTTGTATGTTTTCATAATGTTCATGTTTCACTGACAGTAATATCTCTGTTGATCCACCATCCACCTCTGATCTTTGAAGTGGCTCATCATGTTCCTCTTTAATCTATGGAGACTCTTGTTCCTCTTGGACCAGACTGGAGGTTCTGTCCTGCTGCTCAGGGAATACCTCCTCTTTACACACAAGGAGGTGTATGGCGTCTAGACAGAATATATAAAAGAGAAACCCATTATTACATGTTTTAACATGACCTACATTCTATCATGTCTTTGTAATGTATAATGGAAATCAATCAATAATCAATAATAGGATAGTTCATGATTCATTCAATAATAAGTTAGATGTGTCCAAACAAAGATAACATGTACCTTAGTGAGTGATTAAAAAGATGATTTAATATGTCCTGGTGAAATATATTTCTGCACATGGCTGGAAATTAGGGAGGAAATTAGGTGTGGACAGAAAATCTATTCAACCCTGTCATGAGTTTAAACATGCCTGTGTGAGATGTCTATTTGACCATGAAAGAATAACTTCATATATATTGCTGTGTGCAGTTGGTACAGTGATCTAGTGATGCTTAACCTTGTAAAGTCTAAATGTAGGGATAACAATTTAGGCATTTAGCAGACGCTCTTAATCCAGAGCGACTTACAATAGGCAAGAACAAAAAGCATGGGAATACATCACATATGTAAAAAAAAAAAAAATGCATTTATCGCGAAACATGCGTAAGCAAGACCGTGACTAGAACATATCTATATAATGACACTATACATATAAACTATAACTAGAACATATCTATATAATGACACTATACATATAAACTACACATATATGCTATACTATGCTGTACATATATACTATGAAGTGCTATGACTACATACAATGCACTTATTGTGCTGTCTACATGACATGCTATAAGTCTGTTTCAAATGCTATATAAGTCTAAGAAGTGCTGTCTAAGGGGGTAGGGTAAGTGCTATGGGCCATGATGGAGTCTGAAAAGGTGGGTTTTCAGACTACGGCGGAAGATCGGGAGTGATGCTGCAGTTCTGATTGCAACGGGAAGTGCATTCCACAGTTTTGGGGCCAGAAGGGAGAAGAGTTTGGGACGTGTGGAGCGTTGTCCCGGCGTTTTTAGTGAGGGTACTTCCAGCTTCCCTGCGTTGGCTGATCTGAGTGCGCGGGAGGGTTTGTAGGGTTCAATCATGCTGGCAAGATATGGGGGAGCCATACCTTTGGTTGCTTTAAATGCCAACATCAGAGTTTTGTATTCTGTGCGGGCAGCGACCGGGAGCCAGTGCAGGGAGCGGAGCAGGGGGGAGACATGTGAGAATTTTGGCTGGTTGAAGACCAAGCGAGCTGCGGCATTTTGGATCAGTTGGAGAGGCTTCAGTGCACATGCCGGTAGGCCAGTAAGGAGAGAGTTACAATAGTCAAGTTTTGACAGGACTGTTGTCTGGATTAGGAGCTGGGATGATTCCTGGGTGAGGAACGGTCTAATTCGTCGTATGTTATAGAGTGTGAACCTACAGGATCGAGTGACAGCTGTGATGTGAGTTTTGAACGAGAGCTGACTGTCCAGGACAACACCAAGGTTCCTGGCTGTTGGGACAGACGTTACCAGGGCGTTGTCTACGGAAATAGTTAGCTCCCGCATCGGGCAGGACTTAGCTGGGAAGAAGAGAAGCTCAGTCTTGTCTGGGTTCAGCTTGAGGTGGTTGGAGGACATCCACTGTGAGATGTCAGCCAGGCAAGCAGTGAAGCGCTCTTCCACCTGGGTGGCAGAGGGGGGGAAGGATAGAAACAGTTGTGTGTCATCGGCATAACAGTGATAGGATATATTGTGGGCAGAGATGATAGTGCCAAGGGATTTAGTGTACAGTGAGAAAAGGAGGGGACCAAGTACAGATCCCTGTGGGACCCCAGTTTGGAGGGTTCGGGGGGATGATAACAGACCTTTCCAGGAGACCTGGTAGGTCCGGTCGGTGAGGTAAGAGGAGAACCACTTTAGTGCCGTCCCGCCGATGCCTAGATCCGCTAGGGTGTCTAGGAGCAGCTGGTGGTTCACTGTGTCAAATGCTGCTGATAGGTCTAGGAGAATCAGGACTGCAGAGTGGGAAGCAGCCTGGGCAGCATGTAGTGCTTCTGTGACTGCCAGCAGGGCAGTTTCTGTGGAGTGGGCTTTTTTGAATCCGGACTGGTTGGGATCTAGCAGGTTGTTATGTGAGAGATGGAGAGAGAGCTGGTTGGAGACAACACGTTCAATGCTTTTTGATAGAAATGAAAGGAGTGATACCGGTCTGTAGTTCTTGACATCTGAGGGGTCAAGGGTTGACATATAGCTCAAGTTGTTGTTGTCACCTTTCAGAAGTGGAGCAGGATTTTCCAGTCTAAATTATTTGAATGCAAATGATTCCCGATCCTATACATGTTCCACTCCATTCACACTATACTGTAGGAGTAGGCTACATTCAGCAATAGGGTTTACACGCCCTAACCTGTCCGTTAACAATGGGACAGACTTCCCCCAAAACATTCCACAACAATCACAACCAGGGTCGTCTAACGCATTTAATATTAGTATTGGTTTAAAAAAAAATCACATACAAATAAAGCAAATACATACTTTACAAATATCTGTATCTAACTAGTTGGAATCTAACTAGTTAGATACAGCTATTTGTAAAGTATGACCCAGTCTGGCAAATAGGCCCTCATCTCGCCCATAGTCATTTTTCAGTTTTGTACAGATTATTAAAGTACAGAATGTAAGCTTTCATAATGATGTATCATTCAATGCAATTGGAAAATATTTGAAGGAGATATGAGCATTTTAAAGTGATTGTACTATTTTCCCCAAAGCTGAGAAAAGCTCCTTTGAATGTTCACTACATTCTGACACCTAGAGCTGTCTAGAAGTGGATGTGTCAATGGGAGGAACAATAGGTACTTAACTCCACCCATAATGACTCACTAATCACCCAAACCACCCCCACATGTAGCTGCATGTCAAGGGAAGAAGATAGGAACAACATTAAAAATACATGTTAAGATCTTACACCTTAGGCAGGGTTGGGAAGGTTACTTAAAAAGTAATCCCCTACAGTTACAAGTTACTTGCTAAAAATTGTAGTCAGCAACGCCTATGAAATTAAGAAAAGGACAACCGAAATATGGTTAAATCAGTGGTTCTCAACCTTTTTACAACAAGCAGAACCTCCACCTTATTATGATTCATGATTAAAATACAGTCCTATTCGGCTAGACCAGAGAACTGGCCATTTGAGACATGATCTGAGCATGAAAGAGTGATAATACATCTTATAAGGTGCATTGGTCAAGTAGAGTATCATTTGCAACATAAATGAATAGCAGTATAATTTGCAACAGATATGAATAGCAGCATAATATAGAATCAGTATTTTGTGCAGGTGAGAGACAATACTATCGGAGATGTAAGTGTACACACAGCATCTATTAGCAGTGGTGTAAAGTACATTTTATTTAAGTACAATGTTGAGGTATTTATACTTTACTTGAGTATTTCCAGTAAAACATTTGAGTCTTTTTCCACTACAGCACTGTGAGCAGCAGCAGTGTGTAGTATAATACTAAGTTGTAACAGTGAGTGATAGTGCTGTTCTTAAAGAATCTACAGTGAAGGGTCTTAGGTAGCATTAGTGTCCTGTCTGGATCAGTGTTGTCCGACATCACCATCTTGCGGCGTTGTCATTGTCAAACACGTACTGTACACCAAATCCAATACCTTGGAGTGCATTACATTATAATTGTTGGCCCCCAAGAAACCTTGAGGTGGTCATATGTGAGACATGGTGATGAAGGGATGGTCCAACACCTGGTCAGGTGTTATCCTCTCCTCTGGATCCAGATGAAGCATTCGTTTCCAAAGGTCCATGAAGAGGTCACAAAATGTTTCATCAGCACCGTAATGCAGGGAGAACACTTCTTCCAATGAGCAGGTATCATCCAAAAATAGGTCTTTGTCTTCTGCCTTGAACTCCTGCAGTGTGTAATACTCCTCTGGTTCCTAGAAGATACAAAACATTTAGATTTGTATTGATCTGACTGAATGACATGCAAAGATAGCCTATACTCGAACATTTCAGATATGATGTTATTACTCCAATATTAAGCTGCAGTCATACCTTAAATCTCCATGTATCGTCGTCCTGAATGAAAAAGCTGCAGGTTGTTTGTCCAGCATCCAAGAGAGATTGCTCTGGCATACCAAGCGTGAAGAGGATGGCTCGAATCTGCAGAAAAATACAGGATATTTCACATATTGAGAATATTTAATTAACAGTGGGTAGTTACGGTATAACTATGGATTGATGAACATGTAACTACTGCATGGTTCATTCAGAGTATAATCAGAATGCATGTTGTAATATGCAGTGCATCAGTACAATACTCACCACATCATATTCAGTCTTCTTGTTGAAGAGATCATGGAACAGCATCCCATTAGCCACCATACAGCCCAGTGACCACATATCAATTGCCTCTGTGATTGGGAGGCCCAGGAAGAGTTCTGGTGCTCTGTGGGATGTAAAATAAAAGGATAACGTTAGCAACATTCAAGCGTCTTCTCAATTGCACTCCTGGCACTTTATATTTGAATATGTGCTTGCATTGTGCTTTCAGTGAAGCAGATAATAAGGCAATGATGAATACATTAATAACAACAGAGTAGCTCAATAGAACTCACCTATACCAAAGAGGCGGCCTGATCCTCCGTTGCTTAGTCTCAGAGACAGGAACAGCCAGACCAAAGTCAATGAGTTTGACTTTGAGGGGTTGTTGGTTCACCAGCATGATGTTATCTAGTTTGATGTCTGTATGGATCAGACCTATTCCCTTCAGGGCATGGAGTGCAATGGCAAGCTGCAAGTTAAGAACAAAGAGCATGATTAATATTAATTTGAGCACAAGGTGGTGAGAAAATGAACAGAATATATTTACCATCACTTTCAAATACAAGTGTCAAACCCATACCTGCTGTATGATGCGTCTCATCTCCATCATGGACAGAGGATAACGTCTCTCGTTCAAGAAATCCAGGAGGTCAACATCCAGAGACTCAAACACCAGGCATGTAAATCCTTCATAAATGAAACTGTGGTAAAATCTCACTATTCCACACGTGTCAGGGTCCAGGACTTTCAGCGTTTGCAACACAGCCATCTCACGTGCTGCCACTTCATCATAATCACTGCAACTCTTCAAGATCTTGATGGCCACTGTATCACCGGTGAGTGTGCTGATGGCTTTGGCCACCGTCCCAAAGCTGCCCTCCCCCAGGATGCTCTGGACTTGGTACTGGCCTCTGTCCAGCAGGTCCATCTCAGATACCATGCAACTCTCTGGACCATCAGAGTGTTGGGAGGTCACAATGACCAGTGGACCAGAGTTGAGCACATTGTCCAAATCAAATCTGTCCCACTCTGGATCCGAGCAAGACATAATGCCGGGTCCGGGGGCGGTCAGGGTTAGGGTGTCAACGTTAACCGCTGGGACGTCATCATAGTTGATTATGTCCTGTTCAGCTGTGTCCAACTCTGAGCAATCAGAGCTAGTGGGGCTGGTGACCTCAACGGATTCACCACTGGTCACAATGACCAGTGGTGTTGGGGAAGGGACGTCAGAGTTGAGCACATTGTCCAAATCAAATCTGTCCCACTCTGGATCCGAGCAAGACATAATGCCGGGTCCGGGGGCGGTCAGGGTTAGGGTGTCAACGTTAACCGCTGGGACGTCATCATAGTTGATTATGTCCTGTTCAGCTGTGTCCAACTCTGAGCAATCAGAGCTAGTGGGGCTGGTGACCTCAACGGATTTTTTAAATATTTTTTTAAATGGCAGCTGCTTCTTCTTAGCACCTAGAGAGAAGAGATATAATTTAGAGTGACTCATGGAATATATCATACACAAAATAATACTTCACAAACTATGAAAGTTGTGATTGATACGCTCGGCTCAACAAATAGCCTACATGAGCTGAGCGACACATTAATTATATCCCCAACATACAATTGGTATGTTATGTTATGGTGTTGGGGATATAATTCATCACATTATTATAATTATGTACACGTTTGAATAGCAGGGATTTTTTCAGAAATCAAAATATAGAATATAGAATATTTTGTATTAGATATAAAACTGCTGATAGATTCAGATATTTATAATTTAGCCCAATTCTAGATATATCTGTTTTCACTAGACAATGTGTAGTGTTCATTGACCCTTACCTGTATATGTCCTTGAAAAGCGCTGGTATGGTTCAAAGCGATGCTTTTTCAGGCCTCCTACTTTTACTTTGAAAGTTTTGCTATCCTGTTGTCTCCTGGTCATTAATGTAGTCATGGTGAGTCCTCTTTCTTCAGCAGAATTGTTCCTAGAGTTGAGAGATTCCATCTTCACCTGGAGTCCACAGTCAGATCTGATCAGAAATGAGTGATATCCTGGAGGAGTTGTGGAGAACTGACAACTACAAACTCTTCTTATACTAGAGAGCCTGAGGTGGAACCACTAACTGCTTGGGATTGGTTGGCCAGAGAACAATAGAACTATCTCTCCACCAACCACAACCTAACGGGTTGAACCACTAACTGATTGGTCAAAGAGGGGAGGGGCACCAATTCAATGCTCTAAATTCTCAGTATTTATCATACTAAAAGGATCACATGCAAATTGGTTGGTCGATCCATTCAGCAATAGGGTTACACGCCCTAACCTGTCCGTTAACAATGGGACAGACTACCCCCAAAACATTCCACAACATTCACAATTCACAATAATAGGATAGTTCATGAATCATTCAATAATAAGTTAGATGTGTCCAAACGAAGATAACATGTACCTTAGTGAGTGATTAAAAAGATGATTTAATATGTCCTGGTGAAATATATTTCTGCACATGGCTGGAAATTAGGGAGGAAATTAGGTGTGGACAGAAAATCTATTCAACCCTGTCATGAGTTTGTATGAGTCCTCATGTGTCTTTTTAGATGAGCCGTGTGGCTACAGCCCTTTCCACAAACTGTGCAAGCAAATGGCTTTTCCCCTGAATTAATCATTGTGTGTGTCTTCAGATTTCCTCTGCGATTGAACATTTTGCCACAATCTGCACAACTAAAACGTTTCGTATCTATGTGACTCCTCGTGGAGTGACTTTGTTTTGGTGATTTGAGGTCATGGAGCATCTTGTTTCTCAAAGACAAACTATTTCCTCCCATGTGTTGTGTATTGTGTGATCTCAGTGTGTTTAAACCTGACTTGTCATCCATGGTCTCATCCCAATCATCACTGTCTTCAGTGATATCAGATTCAGAATAGTGTAAAGAGCGAAGCTGGTTATCACTAGTTGGTTGTGATGTTCCACAGTCCTCTACATCAGCTTGTGTGTCCATGTGTTGAGATGAGGTGCTGGCTACAGGTTCTGTTTGTATGTTTTCATAATGTTCATGTTTCACTGACAGTAATATCTCTGTTGATCCACCATCCACCTCTGATCTTTGAAGTGGCTCATCATGTTCCTCTTTAATCTATGGAGACTCTTGTTCCTCTTGGACCAGACTGGAGGTTCTATCCTGCTGCTCAGGGAATACCTCCTCTTTACACACAAGGAGGTGTATGGCGTCTAGACAGAATATATAAAAGAGAAACCCATTATTACATGTTTTAACATGACCTACATTCTATCATGTCTTTGTAATGTATAATGGAAATCAATCAATAATCAATAATAGGATAGTTCATGATTCATTCAATAATAAGTTAGATGTGTCCAAACAAAGATAACATGTACCTTAGTGAGTGATTAAAAAGATGATTTAATATGTCCTGGTGAAATATATTTCTGCACATGGCTGGAAATTAGGGAGGAAATTAGGTGTGGACAGAAAATCTATTCAACCCTGTCATGAGTTTAAACATGCCTGTGTGAGATGTCTATTTGACCATGAAAGAATAACTTCATATATATTGCTGTGTGCAGTTGGTACAGTGATCTAGTGATGCTTAACCTTGTAAAGTCTAAATGTAGGGATAACAATTTAGGCATTTAGCAGACGCTCTTAATCCAGAGCGACTTACAATAGGCAAGAACAAAAAGCATGGGAATACATCACATATGTAAAAAAAAAAAAAAAAAAAAAAAAATGCATTTATCGCGAAACATGCGTAAGCAAGACCGTGACTAGAACATATCTATATAATGACACTATACATATAAACTATAACTAGAACATATCTATATAATGACACTATACATATAAACTACACATATATGCTATACTATGCTGTACATATATACTATGAAGTGCTATGACTACATACAATGCACTTATTGTGCTGTCTACATGACATGCTATAAGTCTGTTTCAAATGCTATATAAGTCTAAGAAGTGCTGTCTAAGGGGGTAGGGTAAGTGCTATGGGCCATGATGGAGTCTGAAAAGGTGGGTTTTCAGACTACGGCGGAAGATCGGGAGTGATGCTGCAGTTCTGATTGCAACGGGAAGTGCATTCCACAGTTTTGGGGCCAGAAGGGAGAAGAGTTTGGGACGTGTGGAGCGTTGTCCCGGCGTTTTTAGTGAGGGTACTTCCAGCTTCCCTGCGTTGGCTGATCTGAGTGCGCGGGAGGGTTTGTAGGGTTCAATCATGCTGGCAAGATATGGGGGAGCCATACCTTTGGTTGCTTTAAATGCCAACATCAGAGTTTTGTATTCTGTGCGGGCAGCGACCGGGAGCCAGTGCAGGGAGCGGAGCAGGGGGGAGACATGTGAGAATTTTGGCTGGTTGAAGACCAAGCGAGCTGCGGCATTTTGGATCAGTTGGAGAGGCTTCAGTGCACATGCCGGTAGGCCAGTAAGGAGAGAGTTACAATAGTCAAGTTTTGACAGGACTGTTGTCTGGATTAGGAGCTGGGATGATTCCTGGGTGAGGAACGGTCTAATTCGTCGTATGTTATAGAGTGTGAACCTACAGGATCGAGTGACAGCTGTGATGTGAGTTTTGAACGAGAGCTGACTGTCCAGGACAACACCAAGGTTCCTGGCTGTTGGGACAGACGTTACCAGGGCGTTGTCTACGGAAATAGTTAGCTCCCGCATCGGGCAGGACTTAGCTGGGAAGAAGAGAAGCTCAGTCTTGTCTGGGTTCAGCTTGAGGTGGTTGGAGGACATCCACTGTGAGATGTCAGCCAGGCAAGCAGTGAAGCGCTCTTCCACCTGGGTGGCAGAGGGGGGGAAGGATAGAAACAGTTGTGTGTCATCGGCATAACAGTGATAGGATATATTGTGGGCAGAGATGATAGTGCCAAGGGATTTAGTGTACAGTGAGAAAAGGAGGGGACCAAGTACAGATCCCTGTGGGACCCCAGTTTGGAGGGTTCGGGGGGATGATAACAGACCTTTCCAGGAGACCTGGTAGGTCCGGTCGGTGAGGTAAGAGGAGAACCACTTTAGTGCCGTCCCGCCGATGCCTAGATCCGCTAGGGTGTCTAGGAGCAGCTGGTGGTTCACTGTGTCAAATGCTGCTGATAGGTCTAGGAGAATCAGGACTGCAGAGTGGGAAGCAGCCTGGGCAGCATGTAGTGCTTCTGTGACTGCCAGCAGGGCAGTTTCTGTGGAGTGGGCTTTTTTGAATCCGGACTGGTTGGGATCTAGCAGGTTGTTATGTGAGAGATGGAGAGAGAGCTGGTTGGAGACAACACGTTCAATGCTTTTTGATAGAAATGAAAGGAGTGATACCGGTCTGTAGTTCTTGACATCTGAGGGGTCAAGGGTTGACATATAGCTCCAGGAGGTCAACATCCAGAGACTCAAACACCAGGCATGTAAATCCTTCATAAATGAAACTGTGGTAAAATCTCACTATTCCACACGTGTCAGGGTCCAGGACTTTCAGCGTTTGCAACACAGCCATCTCACGTGCTGCCACTTCATCATAATCACTGCAACTCTTCAAGATCTTGATGGCCACTGTATCACCGGTGAGTGTGCTGATGGCTTTGGCCACCGTCCCAAAGCTGCCCTCCCCCAGGATGCTCTGGACTTGGTACTGGCCTCTGTCCAGCAGGTCCATCTCAGATACCATGCAACTCTCTGGACCATCAGAGTGTTGGGAGGTCACAATGACCAGTGGACCAGAGTTGAGCACATTGTCCAAATCAAATCTGTCCCACTCTGGATCCGAGCAAGACATAATGCCGGGTCCGGGGGCGGTCAGGGTTAGGGTGTCAACGTTAACCGCTGGGACGTCATCATAGTTGATTATGTCCTGTTCAGCTGTGTCCAACTCTGAGCAATCAGAGCTAGTGGGGCTGGTGACCTCAACGGATTCACCACTGGTCACAATGACCAGTGGTGTTGGGGAAGGGACGTCAGAGTTGAGCACATTGTCCAAATCAAATCTGTCCCACTCTGGATCCGAGCAAGACATAATGCCGGGTCCGGGGGCGGTCAGGGTTAGGGTGTCAACGTTAACCGCTGGGACGTCATCATAGTTGATTATGTCCTGTTCAGCTGTGTCCAACTCTGAGCAATCAGAGCTAGTGGGGCTGGTGACCTCAACGGATTTTTTAAATATTTTTTTAAATGGCAGCTGCTTCTTCTTAGCACCTAGAGAGAAGAGATATAATTTAGAGTGACTCATGGAATATATCATACACAAAATAATACTTCACAAACTATGAAAGTTGTGATTGATACGCTCGGCTCAACAAATAGCCTACATGAGCTGAGCGACACATTAATTATATCCCCAACATACAATTGGTATGTTATGTTATGGTGTTGGGGATATAATTCATCACATTATTATAATTATGTACACGTTTGAATAGCAGGGATTTTTTCAGAAATCAAAATATAGAATATAGAATATTTTGTATTAGATATAAAACTGCTGATAGATTCAGATATTTATAATTTAGCCCAATTCTAGATATATCTGTTTTCACTAGACAATGTGTAGTGTTCATTGACCCTTACCTGTATATGTCCTTGAAAAGCGCTGGTATGGTTCAAAGCGATGCTTTTTCAGGCCTCCTACTTTTACTTTGAAAGTTTTGCTATCCTGTTGTCTCCTGGTCATTAATGTAGTCATGGTGAGTCCTCTTTCTTCAGCAGAATTGTTCCTAGAGTTGAGAGATTCCATCTTCACCTGGAGTCCACAGTCAGATCTGATCAGAAATGAGTGATATCCTGGAGGAGTTGTGGAGAACTGACAACTACAAACTCTTCTTATACTAGAGAGCCTGAGGTGGAACCACTAACTGCTTGGGATTGGTTGGCCAGAGAACAATAGAACTATCTCTCCACCAACCACAACCTAACGGGTTGAACCACTAACTGATTGGTCAAAGAGGGGAGGGGCACCAATTCAATGCTCTAAATTCTCAGTATTTATCATACTAAAAGGATCACATGCAAATTGGTTGGTCGATCCATTCAGCAATAGGGTTACACGCCCTAACCTGTCCGTTAACAATGGGACAGACTACCCCCAAAACATTCCACAACATTCACAATTCACAATAATAGGATAGTTCATGAATCATTCAATAATAAGTTAGATGTGTCCAAACGAAGATAACATGTACCTTAGTGAGTGATTAAAAAGATGATTTAATATGTCCTGGTGAAATATATTTCTGCACATGGCTGGAAATTAGGGAGGAAATTAGGTGTGGACAGAAAATCTATTCAACCCTGTCATGAGTTTGTATGAGTCCTCATGTGTCTTTTTAGATGAGCCGTGTGGCTACAGCCCTTTCCACAAACTGTGCAAGCAAATGGCTTTTCCCCTGAATTAATCATTGTGTGTGTCTTCAGATTTCCTCTGCGATTGAACATTTTGCCACAATCTGCACAACTAAAACGTTTCGTATCTATGTGACTCCTCGTGGAGTGACTTTGTTTTGGTGATTTGAGGTCATGGAGCATCTTGTTTCTCAAAGACAAACTATTTCCTCCCATGTGTTGTGTATTGTGTGATCTCAGTGTGTTTAAACCTGACTTGTCATCCATGGTCTCATCCCAATCATCACTGTCTTCAGTGATATCAGATTCAGAATAGTGTAAAGAGCGAAGCTGGTTATCACTAGTTGGTTGTGATGTTCCACAGTCCTCTACATCAGCTTGTGTGTCCATGTGTTGAGATGAGGTGCTGGCTACAGGTTCTGTTTGTATGTTTTCATAATGTTCATGTTTCACTGACAGTAATATCTCTGTTGATCCACCATCCACCTCTGATCTTTGAAGTGGCTCATCATGTTCCTCTTTAATCTATGGAGACTCTTGTTCCTCTTGGACCAGACTGGAGGTTCTATCCTGCTGCTCAGGGAATACCTCCTCTTTACACACAAGGAGGTGTATGGCGTCTAGACAGAATATATAAAAGAGAAACCCATTATTACATGTTTTAACATGACCTACATTCTATCATGTCTTTGTAATGTATAATGGAAATCAATCAATAATCAATAATAGGATAGTTCATGATTCATTCAATAATAAGTTAGATGTGTCCAAACAAAGATAACATGTACCTTAGTGAGTGATTAAAAAGATGATTTAATATGTCCTGGTGAAATATATTTCTGCACATGGCTGGAAATTAGGGAGGAAATTAGGTGTGGACAGAAAATCTATTCAACCCTGTCATGAGTTTAAACATGCCTGTGTGAGATGTCTATTTGACCATGAAAGAATAACTTCATATATATTGCTGTGTGCAGTTGGTACAGTGATCTAGTGATGCTTAACCTTGTAAAGTCTAAATGTAGGGATAACAATTTAGGCATTTAGCAGACGCTCTTAATCCAGAGCGACTTACAATAGGCAAGAACAAAAAGCATGGGAATACATCACATATGTAAAAAAAAAAAAAAAAAAAAAAAAATGCATTTATCGCGAAACATGCGTAAGCAAGACCGTGACTAGAACATATCTATATAATGACACTATACATATAAACTATAACTAGAACATATCTATATAATGACACTATACATATAAACTACACATATATGCTATACTATGCTGTACATATATACTATGAAGTGCTATGACTACATACAATGCACTTATTGTGCTGTCTACATGACATGCTATAAGTCTGTTTCAAATGCTATATAAGTCTAAGAAGTGCTGTCTAAGGGGGTAGGGTAAGTGCTATGGGCCATGATGGAGTCTGAAAAGGTGGGTTTTCAGACTACGGCGGAAGATCGGGAGTGATGCTGCAGTTCTGATTGCAACGGGAAGTGCATTCCACAGTTTTGGGGCCAGAAGGGAGAAGAGTTTGGGACGTGTGGAGCGTTGTCCCGGCGTTTTTAGTGAGGGTACTTCCAGCTTCCCTGCGTTGGCTGATCTGAGTGCGCGGGAGGGTTTGTAGGGTTCAATCATGCTGGCAAGATATGGGGGAGCCATACCTTTGGTTGCTTTAAATGCCAACATCAGAGTTTTGTATTCTGTGCGGGCAGCGACCGGGAGCCAGTGCAGGGAGCGGAGCAGGGGGGAGACATGTGAGAATTTTGGCTGGTTGAAGACCAAGCGAGCTGCGGCATTTTGGATCAGTTGGAGAGGCTTCAGTGCACATGCCGGTAGGCCAGTAAGGAGAGAGTTACAATAGTCAAGTTTTGACAGGACTGTTGTCTGGATTAGGAGCTGGGATGATTCCTGGGTGAGGAACGGTCTAATTCGTCGTATGTTATAGAGTGTGAACCTACAGGATCGAGTGACAGCTGTGATGTGAGTTTTGAACGAGAGCTGACTGTCCAGGACAACACCAAGGTTCCTGGCTGTTGGGACAGACGTTACCAGGGCGTTGTCTACGGAAATAGTTAGCTCCCGCATCGGGCAGGACTTAGCTGGGAAGAAGAGAAGCTCAGTCTTGTCTGGGTTCAGCTTGAGGTGGTTGGAGGACATCCACTGTGAGATGTCAGCCAGGCAAGCAGTGAAGCGCTCTTCCACCTGGGTGGCAGAGGGGGGGAAGGATAGAAACAGTTGTGTGTCATCGGCATAACAGTGATAGGATATATTGTGGGCAGAGATGATAGTGCCAAGGGATTTAGTGTACAGTGAGAAAAGGAGGGGACCAAGTACAGATCCCTGTGGGACCCCAGTTTGGAGGGTTCGGGGGGATGATAACAGACCTTTCCAGGAGACCTGGTAGGTCCGGTCGGTGAGGTAAGAGGAGAACCACTTTAGTGCCGTCCCGCCGATGCCTAGATCCGCTAGGGTGTCTAGGAGCAGCTGGTGGTTCACTGTGTCAAATGCTGCTGATAGGTCTAGGAGAATCAGGACTGCAGAGTGGGAAGCAGCCTGGGCAGCATGTAGTGCTTCTGTGACTGCCAGCAGGGCAGTTTCTGTGGAGTGGGCTTTTTTGAATCCGGACTGGTTGGGATCTAGCAGGTTGTTATGTGAGAGATGGAGAGAGAGCTGGTTGGAGACAACACGTTCAATGCTTTTTGATAGAAATGAAAGGAGTGATACCGGTCTGTAGTTCTTGACATCTGAGGGGTCAAGGGTTGACATATAGCTCCAGGAGGTCAACATCCAGAGACTCAAACACCAGGCATGTAAATCCTTCATAAATGAAACTGTGGTAAAATCTCACTATTCCACACGTGTCAGGGTCCAGGACTTTCAGCGTTTGCAACACAGCCATCTCACGTGCTGCCACTTCATCATAATCACTGCAACTCTTCAAGATCTTGATGGCCACTGTATCACCGGTGAGTGTGCTGATGGCTTTGGCCACCGTCCCAAAGCTGCCCTCCCCCAGGATGCTCTGGACTTGGTACTGGCCTCTGTCCAGCAGGTCCATCTCAGATACCATGCAACTCTCTGGACCATCAGAGTGTTGGGAGGTCACAATGACCAGTGGACCAGAGTTGAGCACATTGTCCAAATCAAATCTGTCCCACTCTGGATCCGAGCAAGACATAATGCCGGGTCCGGGGGCGGTCAGGGTTAGGGTGTCAACGTTAACCGCTGGGACGTCATCATAGTTGATTATGTCCTGTTCAGCTGTGTCCAACTCTGAGCAATCAGAGCTAGTGGGGCTGGTGACCTCAACGGATTCACCACTGGTCACAATGACCAGTGGTGTTGGGGAAGGGACGTCAGAGTTGAGCACATTGTCCAAATCAAATCTGTCCCACTCTGGATCCGAGCAAGACATAATGCCGGGTCCGGGGGCGGTCAGGGTTAGGGTGTCAACGTTAACCGCTGGGACGTCATCATAGTTGATTATGTCCTGTTCAGCTGTGTCCAACTCTGAGCAATCAGAGCTAGTGGGGCTGGTGACCTC
Source organism: Electrona antarctica (assembly GCF_951216825.1). Taxonomy (NCBI): domain Eukaryota; kingdom Metazoa; phylum Chordata; class Actinopteri; order Myctophiformes; family Myctophidae; genus Electrona; species Electrona antarctica. The sequence goes on along the minus strand of NC_136799.1, from coordinate 47,291,479 downwards.
AACGGATTTTTTAAATATTTTTTTAAATGGCAGCTGCTTCTTCTTAGCACCTAGAGAGAAGAGATATAATTTAGAGTGACTCATGGAATATATCATACACAAAATAATACTTCACAAACTATGAAAGTTGTGATTGATACGCTCGGCTCAACAAATAGCCTACATGAGCTGAGCGACACATTAATTATATCCCCAACATACAATTGGTATGTTATGTTATGGTGTTGGGGATATAATTCATCACATTATTATAATTATGTACACGTTTGAATAGCAGGGATTTTTTCAGAAATCAAAATATAGAATATAGAATATTTTGTATTAGATATAAAACTGCTGATAGATTCAGATATTTATAATTTAGCCCAATTCTAGATATATCTGTTTTCACTAGACAATGTGTAGTGTTCATTGACCCTTACCTGTATATGTCCTTGAAAAGCGCTGGTATGGTTCAAAGCGATGCTTTTTCAGGCCTCCTACTTTTACTTTGAAAGTTTTGCTATCCTGTTGTCTCCTGGTCATTAATGTAGTCATGGTGAGTCCTCTTTCTTCAGCAGAATTGTTCCTAGAGTTGAGAGATTCCATCTTCACCTGGAGTCCACAGTCAGATCTGATCAGAAATGAGTGATATCCTGGAGGAGTTGTGGAGAACTGACAACTACAAACTCTTCTTATACTAGAGAGCCTGAGGTGGAACCACTAACTGCTTGGGATTGGTTGGCCAGAGAACAATAGAACTATCTCTCCACCAACCACAACCTAACGGGTTGAACCACTAACTGATTGGTCAAAGAGGGGAGGGGCACCAATTCAATGCTCTAAATTCTCAGTATTTATCATACTAAAAGGATCACATGCAAATTGGTTGGTCGATCCATTCAGCAATAGGGTTACACGCCCTAACCTGTCCGTTAACAATGGGACAGACTACCCCCAAAACATTCCACAACATTCACAATTCACAATAATAGGATAGTTCATGAATCATTCAATAATAAGTTAGATGTGTCCAAACGAAGATAACATGTACCTTAGTGAGTGATTAAAAAGATGATTTAATATGTCCTGGTGAAATATATTTCTGCACATGGCTGGAAATTAGGGAGGAAATTAGGTGTGGACAGAAAATCTATTCAACCCTGTCATGAGTTTGTATGAGTCCTCATGTGTCTTTTTAGATGAGCCGTGTGGCTACAGCCCTTTCCACAAACTGTGCAAGCAAATGGCTTTTCCCCTGAATTAATCATTGTGTGTGTCTTCAGATTTCCTCTGCGATTGAACATTTTGCCACAATCTGCACAACTAAAACGTTTCGTATCTATGTGACTCCTCGTGGAGTGACTTTGTTTTGGTGATTTGAGGTCATGGAGCATCTTGTTTCTCAAAGACAAACTATTTCCTCCCATGTGTTGTGTATTGTGTGATCTCAGTGTGTTTAAACCTGACTTGTCATCCATGGTCTCATCCCAATCATCACTGTCTTCAGTGATATCAGATTCAGAATAGTGTAAAGAGCGAAGCTGGTTATCACTAGTTGGTTGTGATGTTCCACAGTCCTCTACATCAGCTTGTGTGTCCATGTGTTGAGATGAGGTGCTGGCTACAGGTTCTGTTTGTATGTTTTCATAATGTTCATGTTTCACTGACAGTAATATCTCTGTTGATCCACCATCCACCTCTGATCTTTGAAGTGGCTCATCATGTTCCTCTTTAATCTATGGAGACTCTTGTTCCTCTTGGACCAGACTGGAGGTTCTATCCTGCTGCTCAGGGAATACCTCCTCTTTACACACAAGGAGGTGTATGGCGTCTAGACAGAATATATAAAAGAGAAACCCATTATTACATGTTTTAACATGACCTACATTCTATCATGTCTTTGTAATGTATAATGGAAATCAATCAATAATCAATAATAGGATAGTTCATGATTCATTCAATAATAAGTTAGATGTGTCCAAACAAAGATAACATGTACCTTAGTGAGTGATTAAAAAGATGATTTAATATGTCCTGGTGAAATATATTTCTGCACATGGCTGGAAATTAGGGAGGAAATTAGGTGTGGACAGAAAATCTATTCAACCCTGTCATGAGTTTAAACATGCCTGTGTGAGATGTCTATTTGACCATGAAAGAATAACTTCATATATATTGCTGTGTGCAGTTGGTACAGTGATCTAGTGATGCTTAACCTTGTAAAGTCTAAATGTAGGGATAACAATTTAGGCATTTAGCAGACGCTCTTAATCCAGAGCGACTTACAATAGGCAAGAACAAAAAGCATGGGAATACATCACATATGTAAAAAAAAAAAAAAAAAAAAAAAAATGCATTTATCGCGAAACATGCGTAAGCAAGACCGTGACTAGAACATATCTATATAATGACACTATACATATAAACTATAACTAGAACATATCTATATAATGACACTATACATATAAACTACACATATATGCTATACTATGCTGTACATATATACTATGAAGTGCTATGACTACATACAATGCACTTATTGTGCTGTCTACATGACATGCTATAAGTCTGTTTCAAATGCTATATAAGTCTAAGAAGTGCTGTCTAAGGGGGTAGGGTAAGTGCTATGGGCCATGATGGAGTCTGAAAAGGTGGGTTTTCAGACTACGGCGGAAGATCGGGAGTGATGCTGCAGTTCTGATTGCAACGGGAAGTGCATTCCACAGTTTTGGGGCCAGAAGGGAGAAGAGTTTGGGACGTGTGGAGCGTTGTCCCGGCGTTTTTAGTGAGGGTACTTCCAGCTTCCCTGCGTTGGCTGATCTGAGTGCGCGGGAGGGTTTGTAGGGTTCAATCATGCTGGCAAGATATGGGGGAGCCATACCTTTGGTTGCTTTAAATGCCAACATCAGAGTTTTGTATTCTGTGCGGGCAGCGACCGGGAGCCAGTGCAGGGAGCGGAGCAGGGGGGAGACATGTGAGAATTTTGGCTGGTTGAAGACCAAGCGAGCTGCGGCATTTTGGATCAGTTGGAGAGGCTTCAGTGCACATGCCGGTAGGCCAGTAAGGAGAGAGTTACAATAGTCAAGTTTTGACAGGACTGTTGTCTGGATTAGGAGCTGGGATGATTCCTGGGTGAGGAACGGTCTAATTCGTCGTATGTTATAGAGTGTGAACCTACAGGATCGAGTGACAGCTGTGATGTGAGTTTTGAACGAGAGCTGACTGTCCAGGACAACACCAAGGTTCCTGGCTGTTGGGACAGACGTTACCAGGGCGTTGTCTACGGAAATAGTTAGCTCCCGCATCGGGCAGGACTTAGCTGGGAAGAAGAGAAGCTCAGTCTTGTCTGGGTTCAGCTTGAGGTGGTTGGAGGACATCCACTGTGAGATGTCAGCCAGGCAAGCAGTGAAGCGCTCTTCCACCTGGGTGGCAGAGGGGGGGAAGGATAGAAACAGTTGTGTGTCATCGGCATAACAGTGATAGGATATATTGTGGGCAGAGATGATAGTGCCAAGGGATTTAGTGTACAGTGAGAAAAGGAGGGGACCAAGTACAGATCCCTGTGGGACCCCAGTTTGGAGGGTTCGGGGGGATGATAACAGACCTTTCCAGGAGACCTGGTAGGTCCGGTCGGTGAGGTAAGAGGAGAACCACTTTAGTGCCGTCCCGCCGATGCCTAGATCCGCTAGGGTGTCTAGGAGCAGCTGGTGGTTCACTGTGTCAAATGCTGCTGATAGGTCTAGGAGAATCAGGACTGCAGAGTGGGAAGCAGCCTGGGCAGCATGTAGTGCTTCTGTGACTGCCAGCAGGGCAGTTTCTGTGGAGTGGGCTTTTTTGAATCCGGACTGGTTGGGATCTAGCAGGTTGTTATGTGAGAGATGGAGAGAGAGCTGGTTGGAGACAACACGTTCAATGCTTTTTGATAGAAATGAAAGGAGTGATACCGGTCTGTAGTTCTTGACATCTGAGGGGTCAAGGGTTGACATATAGCTCAAGTTGTTGTTGTCACCTTTCAGAAGTGGAGCAGGATTTTCCAGTCTAAATTATTTGAATGCAAATGATTCCCGATCCTATACATGTTCCACTCCATTCACACTATACTGTAGGAGTAGGCTACATTCAGCAATAGGGTTTACACGCCCTAACCTGTCCGTTAACAATGGGACAGACTTCCCCCAAAACATTCCACAACAATCACAACCAGGGTCGTCTAACGCATTTAATATTAGTATTGGTTTAAAAAAAAATCACATACAAATAAAGCAAATACATACTTTACAAATATCTGTATCTAACTAGTTGGAATCTAACTAGTTAGATACAGCTATTTGTAAAGTATGACCCAGTCTGGCAAATAGGCCCTCATCTCGCCCATAGTCATTTTTCAGTTTTGTACAGATTATTAAAGTACAGAATGTAAGCTTTCATAATGATGTATCATTCAATGCAATTGGAAAATATTTGAAGGAGATATGAGCATTTTAAAGTGATTGTACTATTTTCCCCAAAGCTGAGAAAAGCTCCTTTGAATGTTCACTACATTCTGACACCTAGAGCTGTCTAGAAGTGGATGTGTCAATGGGAGGAACAATAGGTACTTAACTCCACCCATAATGACTCACTAATCACCCAAACCACCCCCACATGTAGCTGCATGTCAAGGGAAGAAGATAGGAACAACATTAAAAATACATGTTAAGATCTTACACCTTAGGCAGGGTTGGGAAGGTTACTTAAAAAGTAATCCCCTACAGTTACAAGTTAATTGCTAAAAATTGTAGTCAGCAACGCCTATGAAATTAAGAAAAGGACAACCGAAATATGGTTAAATCAGTGGTTCTCAACCTTTTTACAACAAGCAGAACCTCCACCTTATTATGATTCATGTTAAAATACAGTCCTATTCGGCTAGGCAAGGCACGTGTTCACACAAAAGGCTAATTCATTCCAAATCATAATATATACAAATATAAAGAATATAGGCCCTAGCCAAAGTCATGCTGTAGGGCACTGTAGACTACAAAATGATATTGATTAAAAAAAAGAAGGAAAACACTAGCACTTTAACACCAAGTTGTCACAGGCAGACGCGCGCACACACACAACTTTCTAGCACAACGTTACGGAGCTGATGAGTTTCATACTGTTTCACTTTGCAATGCGCGACCCAGTGCATTGCAAATGGTCACAGCTGAAATGAATCACAGATTTAATTACAACTGATTCAACTGAAACTATAGATAGAGTTATGGTTTTTAGCGAGCCTACTACTACAGTGTTAAATTTAACTAACAGATTTTTCTGATGTGTATTTAGACAATCCGTCTAAAGCCTTTTCCACAAACTTTACACTCAAATTGCTTTTCCCCAAATAGGTCAATGATGATGGCTGTATGGATGAACCGAGACCATTTTACACCTATATGACTCTGATGGGTTTCAGCAAAACTACCGAAACAGGCCTATCACTTGGACATTATTATTACTATCCTTTGTGAAATGTTAAAGGTGCTGTAAATAGATATGTTTAACAAATTAATACAATTAAAATGAATAATAGAATTGGTCAACAGTGATATGAGGAGAGGAAGGCTCTACAATTTAGGAACGTATGTCTGCAAAATATTTCTTTCACAAGTTTTAATTAAACAAAATCCTCATGTGTGCTTACAACATATGTCAATATAAAATACATGATATACAAACAAGTTGTGCTAATTTCTTCACTCTCAGTTGGAATACAGACAAGCCTGAAATAGTAACCAGAGAACTGGCCATTTGAGACATGATCTGAGCATGAAAGAGTGATAATACATCTTATAAGGTGCATTGGTCAAGTAGAGTATCATTTGCAACATAAATGAATAGCAGTATAATTTGCAACAGATATGAATAGCAGCATAATATAGAATCAGTATTTTGTGCAGGTGAGAGACAATACTATCGGAGATGTAAGTGTACACACAGCATCTATTAGCAGTGGTGTAAAGTACATTTTATTTAAGTACAATGTTGAGGTATTTATACTTTACTTGAGTATTTCCAGTAAAACATTTGAGTCTTTTTCCACTACAGCACTGTGAGCAGCAGCAGTGTGTAGTATAATACTAAGTTGTAACAGTGAGTGATAGTGCTGTTCTTAAAGAATCTACAGTGAAGGGTCTTAGGTAGCATTAGTGTCCTGTCTGGATCAGTGTTGTCCGACATCACCATCTTGCGGCGTTGTCATTGTCAAACACGTACTGTACACCAAATCCAATACCTTGGAGTGCATTACATTATAATTGTTGGCCCCCAAGAAACCTTGAGGTGGTCATATGTGAGACATGGTGATGAAGGGATGGTCCAACACCTGGTCAGGTGTTATCCTCTCCTCTGGATCCAGATGAAGCATTCGTTTCCAAAGGTCCATGAAGAGGTCACAAAATGTTTCATCAGCACCGTAATGCAGGGAGAACACTTCTTCCAATGAGCAGGTATCATCCAAAAATAGGTCTTTGTCTTCTGCCTTGAACTCCTGCAGTGTGTAATACTCCTCTGGTTCCTAGAAGATACAAAACATTTAGATTTGTATTGATCTGACTGAATGACATGCAAAGATAGCCTATACTCGAACATTTCAGATATGATGTTATTACTCCAATATTAGCTGCAGTCATACCTTAAATCTCCATGTATCGTCGTCCTGAATGAAAAAGCTGCAGGTTGTTTGTCCAGCATCCAAGAGAGATTGCTCTGGCATACCAAGCGTGAAGAGGATGGCTCGAATCTGCAGAAAAATACAGGATATTTCACATATTGAGAATATTTAATTAACAGTGGGTAGTTAGGGTATAACTATGGATTGATGAACATGTAACTACTGCATGGTTCATTCAGAGTATAATCAGAATGCATGTTGTAATATGCAGTGCATCAGTACAATACTCACCACATCATATTCAGTCTTCTTGTTGAAGAGATCATGGAACAGCATCCCATTAGCCACCATACAGCCCAGTGACCACATATCAATTGCCTCTGTGATTGGGAGGCCCAGGAAGAGTTCTGGTGCTCTGTGGGATGTAAAATAAAAGGATAACGTTAGCAACATTCAAGCGTCTTCTCAATTGCACTCCTGGCACTTTATATTTGAATATGTGCTTGCATTGTGCTTTCAGTGAAGCAGATAATAAGGCAATGATGAATACATTAATAACAACAGAGTAGCTCAATAGAACTCACCTATACCAAAGAGGCGGCCTGATCCTCCGTTGCTTAGTCTCAGAGACAGGAACAGCCAGACCAAAGTCAATGAGTTTGACTTTGAGGGGTTGTTGGTTCACCAGCATGATGTTATCTAGTTTGATGTCTGTATGGATCAGACCTATTCCCTTCAGGGCATGGAGTGCAATGGCAAGCTGCAAGTTAAGAACAAAGAGCATGATTAATATTAATTTGAGCACAAGGTGGTGAGAAAATGAACAGAATATATTTACCATCACTTTCAAATACAAGTGTCAAACCCATACCTGCTGTATGATGCGTCTCATCTCCATCATGGACAGAGGATAACGTCTCTCGTTCAAGAAATCCAGGAGGTCAACATCCAGAGACTCAAACACCAGGCATGTAAATCCTTCATAAATGAAACTGTGGTAAAATCTCACTATTCCACACGTGTCAGGGTCCAGGACTTTCAGCGTTTGCAACACAGCCATCTCACGTGCTGCCACTTCATCATAATCACTGCAACTCTTCAAGATCTTGATGGCCACTGTATCACCGGTGAGTGTGCTGATGGCTTTGGCCACCGTCCCAAAGCTGCCCTCCCCCAGGATGCTCTGGACTTGGTACTGGCCTCTGTCCAGCAGGTCCATCTCAGATACCATGCAACTCTCTGGACCATCAGAGTGTTGGGAGGAGCTGGCGGTCACAATGACCAGTGGACCAGAGTTGAGCACATTGTCCAAATCAAATCTGTCCCACTCTGGATCCGAGCAAGACATAATGCCGTGTCCGGGGGCGGTCAGGGTTAGGGTGTCAACGTTAACCGCTGGGACGTCATCATAGTTGATTATGTCCTGTTCAGCTGTGTCCAACTCTGAGCAATCAGAGCTAGTGGGGCTGGTGACCTCAACGGATTTTTTAAATCTTTTTTTAAATGGCAGCTGCTTCTTCTTAGCACCTAGAGAGAAGAGATATAATTTAGAGTGACTCATGGAATATATCATACACAAAATAATACTTCACAAACTATGAAAGTTGTGATTGATACGCTCGGCTCAACAAATAGCCTACATGAGCTGAGCTACACATTAATTATATCCCCAACATACAATTGGTATGTTATGTTATTGGGGATATAATTCATCACATTATTATAATTATGTACACGTTTGAATAGCAGGGATTTTTTCAGAAATCAAAATATAGAATATAGAATATTTTGTATTAGATATAAAACTGCTGATAAATTCAGATATTTATAATTTAGCCCAATTCTAGATATATCTGTTTTCACTAGTCAATGTGTAGTGTTCATTGACCCTTACCTGTATATGTCCTTGAAAAGCGCTGGTATGGTTCAAAGCGATGCTTTTTCAGGCCTCCTACTTTGACTTTGAAAGTTTTGCTATCCTGTTGTCTCCTGGTCATTAATGTAGTCATGGTGAGTCCTCTTTCTTCAGCAGAATGGTTCCTAGAGTTGAGAGATTCCATCTTCACCTGGAGTCCATAGTCAGATCTGATCAGAAATGAGTGATATCCTGGAGGAGTTGTGGAGAACTGACAACTACAAACTCTTCTTATACTAGAGAGCCTGAGGTGGAACCACTAACTGCTTGGGATTGGTTGGCCAGAGAACAATAGAACTATCTCTCCACCAACCACAACCTAACGGGTTGAACCACTAACTGATTGGTCAAAGAGGGGAGGGGCACCAATTCAATGCTCTAAATTCTCAGTATTTATCATACTAAAAGGATCACATGCAAATTGGTTGGTCGATCCATTCAGCAATAGGGTTACACGCCCTAACCTGTCCGTTAACAATGGGACAGACTACCCCCAAAACATTCCACAACATTCACAATTCACAATAATAGGATAGTTCATGAATCATTCAATAATAAGTTAGATGTGTCCAAACGAAGATAACATGTACCTTAGTGAGTGATTAAAAAGATGATTTAATATGTCCTGGTGAAATATATTTCTGCACATGGCTGGAAATTAGGGAGGAAATTAGGTGTGGACAGAAAATCTATTCAACCCTGTCATGAGTTTAAACATGCCTGTGTGAGATGTCTATTTGACCATGAAAGAATAACTTCATATATATTGCTGTGTGCAGTTGGTACAGTGATCTAGTGATGCTTAACCTTGTAAAGTCTAAATGTAGGGATGACATATAGCTCAAGTTGTTGTTGTCACCTTTCAGAAGTGGAGCAGGATTTTCCAGTCTAAATTATTTGAATGCAAATGATTCCCGATCCTATACATGTTCCACTCCATTCACACTATACTGTAGGAGTAGGCTACATTCAGCAATAGGGTTTACACGCCCTAACCTGTCCGTTAACAATGGGACAGACTTCCCCCAAAACATTCCACAACAATCACAACCAGGGTCGTCTAACGCATTTAATATTAGTATTGGTTTAAAAAAAATCACATACAAATAAAGCAAATAGCCTACATACTTTACAAATATCTGTATCTAACTAGTTGGAATCTAACTAGTTAGATACAGCTATTTGTAAAGTATGACCCAGTCTGGCAAATAGGCCCTCATCTCGCCCATAGTCATTTTTCAGTTTTGTACAGATTATTAAAGTACAGAATGTAAGCTTTCATATGATGTATCATTCAATGCAATTGGAAAATATTTGAAGGAGATATGAGCATTTTAAAGTGATTGTACTATTTTCCCCAAAGCTGAGAAAAGCTCCTTTGAATGTTCACTACATTCTGACACCTAGAGCTGTCTAGAAGTGGATGTGTCAATGGGAGGAACAATAGGTACTTAACTCCACCCATAATGACTCACTAATCACCCAAACCACCCCCACATGTAGCTGCATGTCAAGGGAAGAAGATAGGAACAACATTAAAAATACATGTTAAGATCTTACACCTTAGGTAGGGTTGGGAAGGTTACTTAAAAAGTAATCCCCTACAGTTACAAGTTACTTGCTAAAAATTGTAGTCAGCAACGCCTATGAAATTAAGAAAAGGACAACCGAAATATGGTTAAATCAGTGGTTCTCAACCTTTTTACAACAAGCAGAACCTCCACCTTATTATGATTCATGTTAAAATACAGTCCTATTCGGCTAGACCAGAGAACTGGCCATTTGAGACATGATCTGAGCATGAAAGAGTGATAATACATCTTATAAGGTGCATTGGTCAAGTAGAGTATCATTTGCAACATAAATGAATAGCAGTATAATTTGCAACAGATATGAATAGCAGCATAATATAGAATCAGTATTTTGTGCAGGTGAGAGACAATACTATCGGAGATGTAAGTGTACACACAGCATCTATTAGCAGTGGTGTAAAGTACATTTTATTTAAGTACAATGTTGAGGTATTTATACTTTACTTGAGTATTTCCAGTAAAACATTTGAGTCTTTTTCCACTACAGCACTGTGAGCAGCAGCAGTGTGTAGTATAATACTAAGTTGTAACAGTGAGTGATAGTGCTGTTCTTAAAGAATCTACAGTGAAGGGTCTTAGGTAGCATTAGTGTCCTGTCTGGATCAGTGTTGTCCGACATCACCATCTTGCGGCGTTGTCATTGTCAAACACGTACTGTACACCAAATCCAATACCTTGGAGTGCATTACATTATAATTGTTGGCCCCCAAGAAACCTTGAGGTGGTCATATGTGAGACATGGTGATGAAGGGATGGTCCAACACCTGGTCAGGTGTTATCCTCTCCTCTGGATCCAGATGAAGCATTCGTTTCCAAAGGTCCATGAAGAGGTCACAAAATGTTTCATCAGCACCGTAATGCAGGGAGAACACTTCTTCCAATGAGCAGGTATCATCCAAAAATAGGTCTTTGTCTCCTGCCTTGAACTCCTGCAGTGTGTAATACTCCTCTGGTTCCTAGAAGATACAAAACATTTAGATTTGTATTGATCTGACTGAATGACATGCAAAGATAGCCTATACTCGAACATTTCAGATATGATGTTATTACTCCAATATTAGCTGCAGTCATACCTTAAATCTCCATGTATCGTCGTCCTGAATGAAAAAGCTGCAGGTTGTTTGTCCAGCATCCAAGAGAGATTGCTCTGGCATACCAAGCGTGAAGAGGATGGCTCGAATCTGCAGAAAAATACAGGATATTTCACATATTGAGAATATTTAATTAACAGTGGGTAGTTAGGGTATAACTATGGATTGATGAACATGTAACTACTGCATGGTTCATTCAGAGTATAATCAGAATGCATGTTGTAATATGCAGTGCATCAGTACAATACTCACCACATCATATTCAGTCTTCTTGTTGAAGAGATCATGGAACAGCATCCCATTAGCCACCATACAGCCCAGTGACCACATATCAATTGCCTCTGTGATTGGGAGGCCCAGGAAGAGTTCTGGTGCTCTGTGGGATGTAAAATCAAAGGATAACGTTAGCAACATTCATACACCTCCTTGTGTGTAAAGAGGAGGTATTCCCTGAGCAGCAGGACAGAACCTCCAGTCTGGTCCAAGAGGAACAAGAGTCTCCATAGATTAAAGAGGAACATGATGAGCCACTTCAAAGATATTACTGTCAGTGAAACATGAACATTATGAAAACATACAAACAGAACCTGTAGCCAGCACCTCATCTCAACACATAGACACACAAGCTGATGTAGAGGACTGTGGAACATCACAACCAACTAGTGATGACCAGCTTCGCTCTTCACACTATTCTGAATCTGATATCACTGAAGACAGTGATGATTGGGATGAGACCATGGATGACATGTCAGGTTTAAACACACTGAGATCACACAATACACAACACATGGGAGGAAATAGTTTGTCTTTGAGAAACAAGATGCTCCATGACCTCAAATCACCAAAACAAAGTCACTCCACGAGGAGTCACATAGATACGAAACGTTTTAGTTGTGCAGATTGTGGCAAAATGTTCAATCGCAAAGGAAATCTGAAGACACACACAATGATTAATTCAGGGGAAAAGCCATTTGCTTGCACAGTTTGTGGAAAGGGCTGTAGCCACACGGCTCATCTAAAAAGACACATGAGGACTCATACAAACTCATGACAGGGTTGAATAGATTTTCTGTCCACACCTAATTTCCAGCCATGTGCAGAAATATATTTCACCAGGACATATTAAATCATCTTTTTAATCACTCACTAAGGTACATGTTATCTTCGTTTGCACACATCTAACTTATTATTGAATGATTCATGAACTATCCTATTATTGTGAATTGTGAATGTTGTGGAATGTTTTGGGGGTAGTCTGTCCCATTGTTAACGGACAGGTTAGGGCGTGTAACCCTATTGCTGAATGGATCGACCAACCAATTTGCATGTGATCCTTTTAGTATGATAAATACTGAGAATTTAGAGCATTGAATTGGTGCCCCTCCCCTCTTTGACCAATCAGTTAGTGGTTCAACCCGTTAGGTTGTGGTTGGTGGAGAGATAGTTCTATTGTTCTCTGGCCAACCAATCCCAAGCAGTTAGTGGTTCCACCTCAGGCTCTCTAGTATAAGAAGAGTTTGTAGTTGTCAGTTCTCCACAACTCCTCCAGGATATCACTCATTTCTGATCAGATCTGACTGTGGACTCCAGGTGAAGATGGAATCTCTCAACTCTAGGAACAATTCTGCTGAAGAAAGAGGACTCACCATGACTACATTAATGACCAGGAGACAACAGGATAGCAAAACTTTCAAAGTAAAAGTAGGAGGCCTGAAAAAGCATCGCTTTGAACCATACCAGCGCTTTTCAAGGACATATACAGGTAAGGGTCAATGAACACTACACATTGTCTAGTGAAAACAGATATATCTAGAATTGGGCTAAATTATAAATATCTGAATTTATCAGCAGTTTTATATCTAATACAAAATATTCTATATTCTATATTTTGATTTCTGAAAAAATCCCTGCTATTCAAACGTGTACATAATTATAATAATGTGATGAATTATATCCCCAACACCATAACATAACATACCAATTGTATGTTGGGGATATAATTAATGTGTAGCTCAGCTCATGTAGGCTATTTGTTGAGCCGAGCGTATCAATCACAACTTTCATAGTTTGTGAAGTATTATTTTGTGTATGATATATTCCATGAGTCACTCTAAATTATATCTCTTCTCTCTAGGTGCTAAGAAGAAGCAGCTGCCATTTAAAAAAAGATTTAAAAAATCCGTTGAGGTCACCAGCCCCACTAGCTCTGATTGCTCAGAGTTGGACACAGCTGAACAGGACATAATCAACTATGATGACGTCCCAGCGGTTAACGTTGACACCCTAACCCTGACCGCCCCCGGACCCGGCATTATGTCTTGCTCGGATCCAGAGTGGGACAGATTTGATTTGGACAATGTGCTCAACTCTGACGTCCCTTCCCCAACACCACTGGTCATTGTGACCAGTGGTGAATCCGTTGAGGTCACCAGCCCCACTAGCTCTGATTGCTCAGAGTTGGACACAGCTGAACAGGACATAATCAACTATGATGACGTCCCAGCGGTTAACGTTGACACCCTAACCCTGACCGCCCCCGGACCCGGCATTATGTCTTGCTCGGATCCAGAGTGGGACAGATTTGATTTGGACAATGTGCTCAACTCTGGTCCACTGGTCATTGTGACCTCCCAACACTCTGATGGTCCAGAGAGTTGCATGGTATCTGAGATGGACCTGCTGGACAGAGGCCAGTACCAAGTCCAGAGCATCCTGGGGGAGGGCAGCTTTGGGACGGTGGCCAAAGCCATCAGCACACTCACCGGTGATACAGTGGCCATCAAGATCTTGAAGAGTTGCAGTGATTATGATGAAGTGGCAGCACGTGAGATGGCTGTGTTGCAAACGCTGAAAGTCCTGGACCCTGACACGTGTGGAATAGTGAGATTTTACCACAGTTTCATTTATGAAGGATTTACATGCCTGGTGTTTGAGTCTCTGGATGTTGACCTCCTGGATTTCTTGAACGAGAGACGTTATCCTCTGTCCATGATGGAGATGAGACGCATCATACAGCAGGTATGGTTTGACACTTGTATTTAGAAGTGATGGTAAATATATTCTGTTCATTTTCTCACCACCTTGTGCTCAAATTAATATTAATCATGCTCTTTGTTCTTAACTTGCAGCTTGCCATTGCACTCCATGCCCTGAAGGGAATAGGTCTGATCCATACAGACATCAAACTAGATAACATCATGCTGGTGAACCAACAACCCCTCAAAGTCAAACTCATTGACTTTGGTCTGGCTGTTCCTGTCTCTGAGACTAAGCAACGGAGGATCAGGCCGCCTCTTTGGTATAGGTGAGTTCTATTGAGCTACTCTGTTGTTGTAATGTATTCATCATTGCCTTATTATCTGCTTCACTGAAAGCACAATGCAAGCACATATTCAAATATAAAGTGCCAGGAGTGCAATTGAGAAGACGCTTGAATGTTGCTAACTTTATCCTTTTATTTTACATCCCACAGAGCACCAGAACTCTTCCTGGGCCTCCCAATCACAGAGGCAATTGATATGTGGTCACTGGGCTGTATGGTGGCTAATGGGATGCTGTTCCATGATCTCTTCAACAAGAAGACTGAATATGATGTGGTGAGTATTGTACTGATGCACTGCATATTACAACATGCATTCTGATTATACTCTGAATGAACCATGCAGTAGTTACATGTTCATCAATCCATAGGTATACCCTAACACTGTTAATTAAATATTCTCAATATGTGAAATATCCTGTATTTTTCTGCAGATTCGAGCCATCCTCTTCACGCTTGGTATGCCAGAGCAATCTCTCTTGGATGCTGGACAAACAACCTGCAGCTTTTTCATTCAGGACGACGATACATGGAGATTTAAGGTATGACTGCAGCTAATATTGGAGTAATAACATCATATCTGAAATGTTCGAGTATAGGCTATCTTTGCATGTCATTCAGTCAGATCAATACAAATCTAAATGTTTTGTATCTTCTAGGAACCAGAGGAGTATTACACACTGCAGGAGTTCAAGGCAGAAGACAAAGACCTATTTTTGGATGATACCTGCTCATTGGAAGAAGTGTTCTCCCTGCATTACGGTGCTGATGAAACATTTTGTGACCTCTTCATGGACCTTTGGAAACGAATGCTTCATCTGGATCCAGAGGAGAGGATAACACCTGACCAGGTGTTGGACCATCCCTTCATCACCATGTCTCACATATGACCACCTCAAGGTTTCTTGGGGGCCAACAATTATAATGTAATGCACTCCAAGGTATTGGATTTGGTGTACAGTACGTGTTTGACAATGACAACGCCGCAAGATGGTGATGTCGGACAACTTCACTGTAGATTCTTTAAGAACAGCACTATCACTCACTGTTACAACTTAGTATTATACTACACACTGCTGCTGCTCACAGTGCTGTAGTGGAAAAATACTCAAATGTTTTACTGGAAATACTCAAGTAAAGTATAAATACCTCAACATTGTACTTAAATAAAATGTACTTTACACCACTACTAATAGATGCTGTGTGTACACTTACATCTCCGATAGTATTGTCTCTCACCTGCACAAAATACTGATTATATATTATGCTGCTATTCATATCTGTTGCAAATTATACTGCTATTCATTTATGATGCAAATGATACTCTACTTGACCAATGCACCTTATAAGATGTATTATCACTCTTTCATGCTCAGATCATGTCTCAAATGGCCAGTTCTCTGGTTACCATTTCAGGCTTGTCTGTATTCCAACTGAGAGTGAAGAAATTAGCACAACTTGTTTGTATATCATGTATTTTATATTGACATATGTTGTAAGCACACATGAGGATTTTGTTTAATTAAAACTTGTGAAAGAAATATTTTGCAGACATACGTTCTTAAATTGTAGAGCCTTCCTCTCCTCATATCACTGTTGACCAATTCTATTATTCATTTTAATTGTATTAATTTGTTAAACATATCTATTTACAGCACCTTTAACATTTCACAAAGGATAGTAATAATAATGTCCAAGTGATAGGCCTGTTTCTGTAGTTTTGCTGAAACCCATCAGAGTCATATAGGTGTAAAATGGTCTCGGTTCATCCATACAGCCATCATCATTGACCTATTTGGGGAAAAGCAATTTGAGTGTAAAGTTTGTGGAAAAGGCTTTAGACGGATTGTCTAAATACACATCAGAAAAATATGTTAGTTAAATTTAACACTGTAGTAGTAGGCTCGCTAAAAACCATAACTCTATCTATAGTTTCAGTTGAATCAGTTGTAATTAAATCTGTGATTCATTTCAGCTGTGACCATTATGAAACTCATCAGCTCCCTAACGTTGTGCTAGAAAGTTGTGTGTGTGCGCGCGTCTGCCTGTCTGTCTGTGACAACTTGGTGTTAAAGTGCTAGTGTTTTCCTTCTCTACTGTCTTGGGAAGATTCAAATATAATCCCAAATTAATTGAATCACAATCAGTTGTATGAAAATGAAAGAATACAGGGTATACCTACTGTAAAATGTAACTGTTGTGATTTGGCACAAAAGACTTGACATTAATGGCCAAATGGCAAACTATTTTCTGCACATGGCATCAACAAGCTAAGTGGCATAACCGGACTTTCAAAATCATGTTCTTAATTAATTGTTTTGTCTTTCCCTTATTGACCTGTAGAATGATGATGATGACCACATCAACTCTGAAGAAGATGAAGTCAACAATTCCAGCCATGAAGAACTCAATGCTGAGAATTCTTCCACAACCAGCCTGTTGGACATTGACATGCTAGAGGTACAGTCTCAGTGACATCCTCCTTGCAGTGTTTTTTTTTTTTTTTTTTTTTTTTGAGCCAGGCAGCAAAACCTTCAACTTCCGTTCGGCCACCGCTGCCTAGCCCAACCCGAGTTTATATGAATTAATTATCCAAACGTGTATCAAGACACTGGCTGAAGTGAACCTGCAACATTCAATCATTCACTAAATGTTTCATTATATTTCTCTTCATGTAGAATGACAAAGATGACATCGATTACATGAGAAACCGCCCTTCCAACGAAGATGATGAACTCAACGCAAGCCGGTTGGATACTGACATTGAACAGGTAAATGTCCTATTTTATGTATGTTTACATATAATGTTTTTACCTTGATGTTTTACCTTGTTTATATAAATGTCTACCCTTTTAATTATTTTACTTTGTTAAACTAGAATGAAGACCTGACAGATTCTGAAGGGGACAGGAGTGAACATGAAGACGGGATGGAGGGCAACAGTGATGATGAACTCGACACAAGCCGGTGGTTGGATAATGACATTGAACAGGTAAATGCACCATATGTATAATATGTTTACATATGTTTTTACCTTGTTTAGAATGTCTACCCTTTTTAAAAAATTTTCTTAACCTGTAGAATGAAGACCTGTCAGATTCTGAAGAGGACCGGAGTGAAGATGTGATGGAGGGGAGTAGTAGTGGAGAAAATACATCTGAATTTCCAGAGGTATGTAGACAATATTTCAATGACAAATTGATAGTAGATAGGCTACTGTAAGCCCATTACATAAAATTAGTACATTTGTATACAATCTAAGTGATCTATGGGTGAACTGTAGTGTACTGTAGCTGTTGTTTCCACCTGGTCAGCAGACACAGATACTGTGATGTGCCTAGATCACCTGAGGAAGCTGCAGTGTGTTGCCCAAGAATGTTTAAATTATATTTTATGATTGCATGATGTGGAGTTGAGAATGCACATAGTAGTTCCCACATGTATCCTTTAGTGTTAAATAGATAATAAAATGTGCTTACAATATGATGGGTTAAATTTAGACTCCCAAAGATTATTGCCAGACACACAGGCAAGCTCTTTCAAAGTCATGTGGCAATTATGTGAAAATGTCTTAGCTGGACGGTTATTGCTGACTGAAGGCTGCTGCTACTCGTATACACATACTCATTTGTACATGCTTTCTCTCTCTTTTTGTCTTTTATCTATAGGGCAGTAAAGACAGAGCAGATGGTGACAAGCCCCTTTATCCCAGTGCGCATGGTTTGACACTTGTATTTAGAAGTGATGGTAAATATATTCTGTTCATTTTCTCACCACCTTGTGCTCAAATTAATATTAATCATGCTCTTTGTTCTTAACTTGCAGCTTGCCATTGCACTCCATGCCCTGAAGGGAATAGGTCTGATCCATACAGACATCAAACTAGATAACATCATGCTGGTGAACCAACAACCCCTCAAAGTCAAACTCATTGACTTTGGTCTGGCTGTTCCTGTCTCTGAGACTAAGCAACGGAGGATCAGGCCGCCTCTTTGGTATAGGTGAGTTCTATTGAGCTACTCTGTTGTTGTAATGTATTCATCATTGCCTTATTATCTGCTTCACTGAAAGCACAATGCAAGCACATATTCAAATATAAAGTGCCAGGAGTGCAATTGAGAAGACGCTTGAATGTTGCTAACTTTATCCTTTTATTTTACATCCCACAGAGCACCAGAACTCTTCCTGGGCCTCCCAATCACAGAGGCAATTGATATGTGGTCACTGGGCTGTATGGTGGCTAATGGGATGCTGTTCCATGATCTCTTCAACAAGAAGACTGAATATGATGTGGTGAGTATTGTACTGATGCACTGCATATTACAACATGCATTCTGATTATACTCTGAATGAACCATGCAGTAGTTACATGTTCATCAATCCATAGGTATACCCTAACACTGTTAATTAAATATTCTCAATATGTGAAATATCCTGTATTTTTCTGCAGATTCGAGCCATCCTCTTCACGCTTGGTATGCCAGAGCAATCTCTCTTGGATGCTGGACAAACAACCTGCAGCTTTTTCATTCAGGACGACGATACATGGAGATTTAAGGTATGACTGCAGCTAATATTGGAGTAATAACATCATATCTGAAATGTTCGAGTATAGGCTATCTTTGCATGTCATTCAGTCAGATCAATACAAATCTAAATGTTTTGTATCTTCTAGGAACCAGAGGAGTATTACACACTGCAGGAGTTCAAGGCAGAAGACAAAGACCTATTTTTGGATGATACCTGCTCATTGGAAGAAGTGTTCTCCCTGCATTACGGTGCTGATGAAACATTTTGTGACCTCTTCATGGACCTTTGGAAACGAATGCTTCATCTGGATCCAGAGGAGAGGATAACACCTGACCAGGTGTTGGACCATCC
Source organism: Electrona antarctica (assembly GCF_951216825.1). Lineage (NCBI taxonomy): Eukaryota > Metazoa > Chordata > Actinopteri > Myctophiformes > Myctophidae > Electrona > Electrona antarctica. The sequence goes on along the minus strand of NC_136799.1, from coordinate 47,272,059 downwards.
CTTCATCACCATGTCTCACATATGACCACCTCAAGGTTTCTTGGGGGCCAACAATTATAATGTAATGCACTCCAAGGTATTGGATTTGGTGTACAGTACGTGTTTGACAATGACAACGCCGCAAGATGGTGATGTCGGACAACTTCACTGTAGATTCTTTAAGAACAGCACTATCACTCACTGTTACAACTTAGTATTATACTACACACTGCTGCTGCTCACAGTGCTGTAGTGGAAAAATACTCAAATGTTTTACTGGAAATACTCAAGTAAAGTATAAATACCTCAACATTGTACTTAAATAAAATGTACTTTACACCACTACTAATAGATGCTGTGTGTACACTTACATCTCCGATAGTATTGTCTCTCACCTGCACAAAATACTGATTATATATTATGCTGCTATTCATATCTGTTGCAAATTATACTGCTATTCATTTATGATGCAAATGATACTCTACTTGACCAATGCACCTTATAAGATGTATTATCACTCTTTCATGCTCAGATCATGTCTCAAATGGCCAGTTCTCTGGTTACCATTTCAGGCTTGTCTGTATTCCAACTGAGAGTGAAGAAATTAGCACAACTTGTTTGTATATCATGTATTTTATATTGACATATGTTGTAAGCACACATGAGGATTTTGTTTAATTAAAACTTGTGAAAGAAATATTTTGCAGACATACGTTCTTAAATTGTAGAGCCTTCCTCTCCTCATATCACTGTTGACCAATTCTATTATTCATTTTAATTGTATTAATTTGTTAAACATATCTATTTACAGCACCTTTAACATTTCACAAAGGATAGTAATAATAATGTCCAAGTGATAGGCCTGTTTCTGTAGTTTTGCTGAAACCCATCAGAGTCATATAGGTGTAAAATGGTCTCGGTTCATCCATACAGCCATCATCATTGACCTATTTGGGGAAAAGCAATTTGAGTGTAAAGTTTGTGGAAAAGGCTTTAGACGGATTGTCTAAATACACATCAGAAAAATATGTTAGTTAAATTTAACACTGTAGTAGTAGGCTCGCTAAAAACCATAACTCTATCTATAGTTTCAGTTGAATCAGTTGTAATTAAATCTGTGATTCATTTCAGCTGTGACCATTATGAAACTCATCAGCTCCCTAACGTTGTGCTAGAAAGTTGTGTGTGTGCGCGCGTCTGCCTGTCTGTCTGTGACAACTTGGTGTTAAAGTGCTAGTGTTTTCCTTCTCTACTGTCTTGGGAAGATTCAAATATAATCCCAAATTAATTGAATCACAATCAGTTGTATGAAAATGAAAGAATACAGGGTATACCTACTGTAAAATGTAACTGTTGTGATTTGGCACAAAAGACTTGACATTAATGGCCAAATGGCAAACTATTTTCTGCACATGGCATCAACAAGCTAAGTGGCATAACCGGACTTTCAAAATCATGTTCTTAATTAATTGTTTTGTCTTTCCCTTATTGACCTGTAGAATGATGATGATGACCACATCAACTCTGAAGAAGATGAAGTCAACAATTCCAGCCATGAAGAACTCAATGCTGAGAATTCTTCCACAACCAGCCTGTTGGACATTGACATGCTAGAGGTACAGTCTCAGTGACATCCTCCTTGCAGTGTTTTTTTTTTTTTTTTTTTTTTTTGAGCCAGGCAGCAAAACCTTCAACTTCCGTTCGGCCACCGCTGCCTAGCCCAACCCGAGTTTATATGAATTAATTATCCAAACGTGTATCAAGACACTGGCTGAAGTGAACCTGCAACATTCAATCATTCACTAAATGTTTCATTATATTTCTCTTCATGTAGAATGACAAAGATGACATCGATTACATGAGAAACCGCCCTTCCAACGAAGATGATGAACTCAACGCAAGCCGGTTGGATACTGACATTGAACAGGTAAATGTCCTATTTTATGTATAATGTTTTTACCTTGATGTTTTACCTTGTTTATATAAATGTCTACCCTTTTAATTATTTTACTTTGTTAAACTAGAATGAAGACCTGACAGATTCTGAAGGGGACAGGAGTGAACATGAAGACGGGATGGAGGGCAACAGTGATGATGAACTCGACACAAGCCGGTGGTTGGATAATGACATTGAACAGGTAAATGCACCATATGTATAATATGTTTACATATGTTTTTACCTTGTTTAGAATGTCTACCCTTTTTAAAAAATTTTCTTAACCTGTAGAATGAAGACCTGTCAGATTCTGAAGAGGACCGGAGTGAAGATGTGATGGAGGGGAGTAGTAGTGGAGAAAATACATCTGAATTTCCAGAGGTATGTAGACAATATTTCAATGACAAATTGATAGTAGATAGGCTACTGTAAGCCCATTACATAAAATTAGTACATTTGTATACAATCTAAGTGATCTATGGGTGAACTGTAGTGTACTGTAGCTGTTGTTTCCACCTGGTCAGCAGACACAGATACTGTGATGTGCCTAGATCACCTGAGGAAGCTGCAGTGTGTTGCCCAAGAATGTTTAAATTATATTTTATGATTGCATGATGTGGAGTTGAGAATGCACATAGTAGTTCCCACATGTATCCTTTAGTGTTAAATAGATAATAAAATGTGCTTACAATATGATGGGTTAAATTTAGACTCCCAAAGATTATTGCCAGACACACAGGCAAGCTCTTTCAAAGTCATGTGGCAATTATGTGAAAATGTCTTAGCTGGACGGTTATTGCTGACTGAAGGCTGCTGCTACTCGTATACACATACTCATTTGTACATGCTTTCTCTCTCTTTTTGTCTTTTATCTATAGGGCAGTAAAGACAGAGCAGATGGTGACAAGCCCCTTTATCCCAGTGCACCGGTTTCAAAAGGAGAAAGTGTGTTGATGCTGATGACCTATGTGTTGCGGAATAATATCACAGGCAAAGCACTTACTCATTTACTGGAATTGTTCAACATAATGTTTCCAGGTCTGATTCCATCCTCACATTACCTTTTCCACAAAGAATTTCGCAGTTCATCTCAATTTGAGGTTCATTTCTATTGTGAAAACTGTTTAACATACCTTGGTATTGGTGCACATTGCCCCTCTCATTGTGGTATTTGCAACACAGTATTTGATGCCAACACAAGTTTGAAAAAGGGCATCTATATTCTTGTCATTCCCCTGTATGAACAGATAAAACAACTTCTGCAGGAACATAATGTCAGTCTCACTGAAAAAGGCAGATCCCGTGATGTTATATCTGACATACAATCTGGTGCAGAGTATCAAAGGTTGTATAACAGTGGAGTCCTTGGAAAAGATGACTTGTCGCTAATTTGGAATTGTGATGGCGCGCCAGTGTTCAAAAGTTCTAAATGCAGCATTTGGCCGATTATGTGTCAGATAATTGAACTGGAACCGGAAATGAGGAAAAGGCATGTTTTGCTGTCAGCATTATGGTTTGGGCCATCTAAGCCATCCATGTTTACGTTGCTAACACCATTTGTTAAAGAAACCTCATTATTAGAGACTGAAGGTATTAAGTGGCAAGACGGACAGGGAAACGATCATGTTTCTAAAGTATTTGTGCTGATTTGTAGCTCTGACTCTGTGGCTCGTCCGTTGCTTCGTAACACTAAACAGTTCAATGGTTTTTATGGCTGTGACTTTTGTTTACACAAAGGTGGTAGATCATACCCATATGAACAACCTGAACCCCCACTTCGAAATGAGAGAGATCATTTCAGACATGCAATGTCAGGTACAACTGATGAGCCAGTGTATGGAGTCAAAGGGCCATCTCCTTTAATGAAGCTTAAGCACTTCCAAATTATTAACGGCTTCATTCCAGAATATCAACACAATGTGTGCCTTGGGGTCACTAGGCAACTCTGCACATTGTGGTTTGAAACAAAAAACAATGGATCCCCCTGGTACATTGGTAGAGAGATTGATGAAGTTGATAGGCGACTTGCAAAAATCAAACCACCTGTTGAAATCACTAGAACACCAAGGTCACTGTCGACTGATAGGAGGTTCTGGAAAGCTTCTGAGTGGCGAGCATTTCTCCTTTTCTATGCTCTGCCTGTATTGAAAGGCATACTCCCTGCCAAATTTTGGAACCATTTGTTCCTACTGGTGTTTGGCATATATACATTGTTGCAGGATAACATAAAGACTAGAAGCATCTTGATATCAGAACTAGCTCTTAAAAAGTTTGTCATTGAGTTCCAAAGACTGTATGGGAAAAACAACATGACTTTTAATATACACTTGCTCACACACAGTGCTCAAAGTGTCAAACATTGGGGGCCATTATGGGCTACGTCAACCTTTCCATTTGAATCCAATATGGGCACTCTACTGAAGTATTTTCATGGAACACAGTATGTCCCCTCACAAATAGTTAGAACATTTATGTTGTGGAGGGAATTGCCAGAAAAGGCCAAGCTCACTATCAACCCAGAACATGAAAAAGTTCAATCTTTTGTTGAAGAACTTTACTTTAATAAAAAAACAACAAACAATTGTGAAATACTAAATGAGAGTGTCAGAGGTTTTGGTCATCCACAAGTGCAAAAAAATATAATAGCTTCATATAGACTTGCAGTTGCAAATTTATGTGGGAATCTAAGCAACTGCTTCTGGTCTTACAAGCGTTTTTTGATTGATGGAGTTCTGTACCACAGTCAAAACTATGACAGACTAAAGAAGAGATACAACAGTGCTGTATACTTGAAAGATAGTACATTTTGTTTAATTAATGACTTGGTGGTTTTTAAACAAGAGTGTTCACATCAAATTGCTGCATTGTGTTCATGTGCCAAACTCTGTTGTCTTTTAGTTGAGGTACTTGCTAAATCTAGCAGGCCCATTTGTAAAGATTTACAGCTAGATATAAAGAGTACTTTCATACATGAGGTTAGAAAGACTGGAATGGTTAATGCTATCTGGCCTGACATGATACAAATGAAATGTGTTATTATTGAAACAGTTGACATTTTGTACATATCGCCGTTGCCAAACAAATATGAACGGGACTAGACCCTGGTCAATAAAATTTAAGTCAAGCAAAAATGTTTCTGTGTACATTTTTAAGGTACATAAAATCATGTATTTCAACACCGGTACTATTTACTCTAAGCTATTAAACCCCAAATCAGACTTTTTACTATACATTTGAACATGAAGGGAGAAAGAAAGCCAAAAACCAAAGAAGCCAATGTGTGTGTGAAAATACATTAGTTGAATACCTTTAGCAAGCACCTTTTACCTTATACTTGGATCAAGCTATATAGCTATATATTTTGTCATATACTATGTTGCCTCAGGAAGTATAAGTATAGGCCTTGGAATTATAGTAGGCTACATGGTAATCTAATTAGTATACTTAGACTTGTCTTTATACTTTTTCAATATGAGCCAAGTATACTTTTTCAGCATGAGCCAAGTATACCTTTTCAGTATGAGCCAAGTATACTTTTTCAGTATGAGCCAAGTATACTTTTTCAGTATGAGCCAAGTATACCTTTTCAGTATGAGCCAAGTATACTTTCTCAGTATGAGCCAAGTATACTTTTTCAGTATGAGCCAAGTATACTTTTTCAGTATGAGCCAAGTATACTTTTTCAGTATGAGCCAAGTATACTAAGTATACTAATCTTAAGTATATATCTGTTGAGTATATACACAAGTAAACTTAACGTTTACTAGTCTTAAGTATATATCTGTTGAGTATATAAAAGTAAACTACTTAGTACACTTAGTATACAATAAGTATACTTATAGTACACTTTTATAAACTGCTTTTTGGTAAGGGTAGCCGAATAGGACTGTATTTTAACATGAATCATAATAAGGTGGAGGTTCTGCTTGTTGTAAAAAGGTTGAGAACCACTGATTTAACCATATTTCGGTTGTCCTTTTCTTAATTTCATAGGCGTTGCTGACTACAATTTTTAGCAAGTAACTTGTAACTGTAGGGGATTACTTTTTAAGTAACCTTCCCAACCCTGCCTAAGGTGTAAGATCTTAACATGTATTTTTAATGTTGTTCCTATCTTCTTCCCTTGACATGCAGCTACATGTGGGGGTGGTTTGGGTGATTAGTGAGTCATTATGGGTGGAGTTAAGTACCTATTGTTCCTCCCATTGACACATCCACTTCTAGACAGCTCTAGGTGTCAGAATGTAGTGAACATTCAAAGGAGCTTTTCTCAGCTTTGGGGAAAATAGTACAATCACTTTAAAATGCTCATATCTCCTTCAAATATTTTCCAATTGCATTGAATGATACATCATATGAAAGCTTACATTCTGTACTTTAATAATCTGTACAAAACTGAAAAATGACTATGGGCGAGATGAGGGCCTATTTGCCAGACTGGGTCATACTTTACAAATAGCTGTATCTAACTAGTTAGATTCCAACTAGTTAGATACAGATATTTGTAAAGTATGTATTTGCTTTATTTGTATGTGATTTTTTTTTAAACCAATACTAATATTACATGCGTTAGACGACCCTGGTTGTGATTGTTGTGGAATGTTTTGGGGGAAGTCTGTCCCATTGTTAACGGACAGGTTAGGGCGTGTAAACCCTATTGCTGAATGTAGCCTACTCCTACAGTATAGTGTGAATGGAGTGGAACATGTATAGGATCGGGAATCATTTGCATTCAAATAATTTAGACTGGAAAATCCTGCTCCACTTCTGAAAGGTGACAACAACAACTTGAGCTATATGTCATCCCTACATTTAGACTTTACAAGGTTAAGCATCACTAGATCACTGTACCAACTGCACACAGCAATATATATGAAGTTATTCTTTCATGGTCAAATAGACATCTCACACATGCATGTTTAAACTCATGACAGGGTTGAATAGATTTTCTGTCCACACCTAATTTCCTCCCTAATTTCCAGCCATGTGCAGAAATATATTTCACCAGGACATATTAAATCATCTTTTTAATCACTCACTAAGGTACATGTTATCTTTGTTTGGACACATCTAACTTATTATTGAATGAATCATGAACTATCCTATTATTGATTATTGATTGATTTCCATTATACATTACAAAGACATGATAGAATGTAGGTCATGTTAAAACATGTAATAATGGGTTTCTCTTTTATATATTCTGTCTAGACGCCATACACCTCCTTGTGTGTAAAGAGGAGGTATTCCGTGAGCAGCAGGACAGAACCTCCAGTCTGGTCCAAGAGGAACAAGAGTCTCCATATATTAAAGAGGAACATGATGAGCCACTTCAAAGATCAGAGGTGGATGGTGGATCAACAGAGATATTACTGTCAGTGAAACATGAACATTATGAAAACATACAAACAGAACCTGTAGCCAGCACCTCATCTCAACACATGGACACACAAGCTGATGTAGAGGACTGTGGAACATCACAACCAACTAGTGATGACCAGCTTCGCTCTTCACACTATTCTGAATCTGATATCACTGAAGACAGTGAGGATTGGGATGAGACCATGGATGACAAGTCAGGTTTAAACACACTGAGATCACACAATACACAACACATGGGAGGAAATAGTTTGTCTTTGAGAAACAAGATGCTCCATGACCTCAAATCACCAAAACAAAGTCACTCCACGAGGAGTCACATAGATACGAAACGTTTTAGTTGTGCAGATTGTGGCAAAATGTTCAATCGCAGAGGAAATCTGAAGACACACACAATGATTAATTCAGGGGAAAAGCCATTTGCTTGCACAGTTTGTGGAAAGGGCTGTAGCCACACGGCTCATCTAAAAAGACACATGAGGACTCATACAAACTCATGACAGGGTTGAATAGATTTTCTGTCCACACCTAATTTCCTCCCTAATTTCAGCCATGTGCAGAAATATATTTCACCAGGACATATTAAATCATCTTTTTAATCACTCACTAAGGTACATGTTATCTTCGTTTGGACACATCTAACTTATTATTGAATGATTCATGAACTATCCTATTATTGTGAATTGTGAATGTTGTGGAATGTTTTGGGGGTAGTCTGTCCCATTGTTAACGGACAGGTTAGGGCGTGTAACCCTATTGCTGAATGGATCGACCAACCAATTTGCATGTGATCCTTTTAGTATGATAAATACTGAGAATTTAGAGCATTGAATTGGTGCCCCTCCCCTCTTTGACCAATCAGTTAGTGGTTCAACCCGTTAGGTTGTGGTTGGTGGAGAGATAGTTCTATTGTTCTCTGGCCAACCAATCCCAAGCAGTTAGTGGTTCCACCTCAGGCTCTCTAGTATAAGAAGAGTTTGTAGTTGTCAGTTCTCCACAACTCCTCCAGGATATCACTCATTTCTGATCAGATCTGACTGTGGACTCCAGGTGAAGATGGAATCTCTCAACTCTAGCAACAATTCTGCTGAAGAAAGAGGACTCACCATGACTACATTAATGACCAGGAGACAACAGGATAGCAAAACTTTCAAAGTAAAAGTAGGAGGCCTGAAAAAGCATCGCTTTGAACCATACCAGCGCTTTTCAAGGACATATACAGGTAAGGGTCAATGAACACTACACATTGTCTAGTGAAAACAGATATATCTAGAATTGGGCTAAATTATAAATATCTGAATTTATCAGCAGTTTTATATCTAATACAAAATATTCTATATTCTATATTTTGATTTCTGAAAAAATCCCTGCTATTCAAACGTGTACATAATTATAATAATGTGATGAATTATATCCCCAACACCATAACATAACATACCAATTGTATGTTGGGGATATAATTAATGTGTAGCTCAGCTCATGCTCATTTGTTGAGCCGAGCGTATCAATCACAACTTTCATAGTTTGTGAAGTATTATTTTGTGTATGATATATTCCATGAGTCACTCTAAATTATATCTCTTCTCTCTAGGTGCTAAGAAGAAGCAGCTGCCATTTAAAAAAAGATTTAAAAAATCCGTTGAGGTCACCAGCCCCACTAGCTCTGATTGCTCAGAGTTGGACACAGCTGAACAGGACATAATCAACTATGATGACGTCCCAGCGGTTAACGTTGACACCCTAACCCTGACCGCCCCCGGACCCGGCATTATGTCTTGCTCGGATCCAGAGTGGGACAGATTTGATTTGGACAATGTGCTCAACTCTGACGTCCCTTCCCCAACACCACTGGTAATTGTGACCAGTGGTGAATCCGTTGAGGTCACCAGCCCCACTAGCTCTGATTGCTCAGAGTTGGACACAGCTGAACAGGACATAATCAACTATGATGACGTCCCAGCGGTTAACGTTGACACCCTAACCCTGACCGCCCCCGGACCCGGCATTATGTCTTGCCGGACAACTAGTGAGATTTTACCACAGTTTAATTTATGAAGGATTTACATGCCTGGTGTTTGAGTCTCTGGATGTTGACCTCCTGGATTTCTTGAACGAGAGACGTTATCCTCTGTCCATGATGGAGATGAGACGCATCATACAGCAGGTATGGTTTGACACTTGTATTTAGAAGTGATGGTGAATATATTCTGTTCATTTTCTCACCACCTTGTGCTCAAATTAATATTAATCATGCTCTTTGTTCTTAACTTGCAGCTTGCCATTGCACTCCATGCCCTGAAGGGAATAGGTCTGATCCATACAGACATCAAACTAGATAACATCATGCTGGTGAACCAACAACCCCTCAAAGTCAAACTCATTGACTTTGGTCTGGCTGTTCCTGTCTCTGAGACTAAGCAACGGAGGATCAGGCCGCCTCTTTGGTATAGGTGAGTTCTATTGAGCTACTCTGTTGTTGTAATGTATTCATCATTGCCTTATTATCTGCTTCACTGAAAGCACAATGCAAGCACATATTCAAATATAAAGTGCCAGGAGTGCAATTGAGAAGACGCTTGAATGTTGCTAACTTTATCCTTTTATTTTACATCCCACAGAGCACCAGAACTCTTCCTGGGCCTCCCAATCACAGAGGCAATTGATATGTGGTCACTGGGCTGTATGGTGGCTAATGGGATGCTGTTCCATGATCTCTTCAACAAGAAGACTGAATATGATGTGGTGAGTATTGTACTGATGCACTGCATATTACAACATGCATTCTGATTATACTCTGAATGAACCATGCAGTAGTTACATGTTCATCAATCCATAGGTATACCCTAACACTGTTAATTAAATATTCTCAATATGTGAAATATCCTGTATTTTTCTGCAGATTCGAGCCATCCTCTTCACGCTTGGTATGCCAGAGCAATCTCTCTTGGATGCTGGACAAACAACCTGCAGCTTTTTCATTCAGGACGACGATACATGGAGATTTAAGGTATGACTGCAGCTAATATTGGAGTAATAACATCATATCTGAAATGTTCGAGTATAGGCTATCTTTGCATGTCATTCAGTCAGATCAATACAAATCTAAATGTTTTGTATCTTCTAGGAACCAGAGGAGTATTACACACTGCAGGAGTTCAAGGCAGAAGACAAAGACCTATTTTTGGATGATACCTGCTCATTGGAAGAAGTGTTCTCCCTGCATTACGGTGCTGATGAAACATTTTGTGACCTCTTCATGGACCTTTGGAAACGAATGCTTCATCTGGATCCAGAGGAGAGGATAACACCTGACCAGGTGTTGGACCATCCCTTCATCACCATGTCTCACATATGACCACCTCAAGGTTTCTTGGGGGCCAACAATTATAATGTAATGCACTCCAAGGTATTGGATTTGGTGTACAGTACGTGTTTGACAATGACAACGCCGCAAGATGGTGATGTCGGACAACTTCACTGTAGATTCTTTAAGAACAGCACTATCACTCACTGTTACAACTTAGTATTATACTACACACTGCTGCTGCTCACAGTGCTGTAGTGGAAAAAGACTCAAATGTTTTACTGGAAATACTCAAGTAAAGTATAAATACCTCAACATTGTACTTAAATAAAATGTACTTTACACCACTACTAATAGATGCTGTGTGTACACTTACATCTCTGATAGTATTGTCTCTCACCTGCACAAAATACTGATTATATATTATGCTGCTATTCATATCTGTTGCAAATTATACTGCTATTCATTTATGATGCAAATGATACTCTACTTGACCAATGCACCTTATAAGATGTATTATCACTCTTTCATGCTCAGATCATGTCTCAAATGGCCAGTTCTCTGGTTACCATTTCAGGCTTGTCTGTATTCCAACTGAGAGTGAAGAAATTAGCACAACTTGTTTGTATATCATGTATTTTATATTGACATATGTTGTAAGCACACATGAGGATTTTGTTTAATTAAAACTTGTGAAAGAAATATTTTGCAGACATACGTTCTTAAATTGTAGAGCCTTCCTCTCCTCATATCACTGTTGACCAATTCTATTATTCATTTTAATTGTATTAATTTGTTAAACATATCTATTTACAGCACCTTTAACATTTCACAAAGGATAGTAATAATAATGTCCAAGTGATAGGCCTGTTTCTGTAGTTTTGCTGAAACCCATCAGAGTCATATAGGTGTAAAATGGTCTCGGTTCATCCATACAGCCATCATCATTGACCTATTTGGGGAAAAGCAATTTGAGTGTAAAGTTTGTGGAAAAGGCTTTAGACGGATTGTCTAAATACACATCAGAAAAATATGTTAGTTAAATTTAACACTGTAGTAGTAGGCTCGCTAAAAACCATAACTCTATCTATAGTTTCAGTTGAATCAGTTGTAATTAAATCTGTGATTCATTTCAGCTGTGACCATTATGAAACTCATCAGCTCCCTAACGTTGTGCTAGAAAGTTGTGTGTGTGCGCGCGTCTGCCTGTCTGTCTGTGACAACTTGGTGTTAAAGTGCTAGTGTTTTCCTTCTTTTTTTTAATCAATATCATTTTGTAGTCTACAGTGCCCTACAGCATGACTTTGGCTAGGGCCTATATTCTTTATATTTGTATATATTATGATTTGGAATGAATTAGCCTTTTGTGTGAACACGTGCCTTGCCTAGCCGAATAGGACTGTATTTTAACATGAATCATAATAAGGTGGAGGTTCTGCTTGTTGTAAAAAGGTTGAGAACCACTGATTTAACCATATTTCGGTTGTCCTTTTCTTAATTTCATAGGCGTTGCTGACTACAATTTTTAGCAAGTAACTTGTAACTGTAGGGGGTTACTTTTTAAGTAACCTTCCCAACCCTGCCTAAGGTGTAAGATCTTAACATGTATTTTTAATGTTGTTCCTATCTTCTTCCCTTGACATGCAGCTACATGTGGGGGTGGTTTGGGTCATTAGTGAGTAATTATGGGTGGAGTTAAGTACCTATTGTTCCTCCCATTGACACACCCACTTCTAGACAGCTCTAGGTGTCAGAATGTAGTGAACATTCAAAGGAGCTTTTCTCAGCTTTGGGGAAAATAGTACAATCACTTTAAAATGCTCATATCTCCTTCAAATATTTTCCAATTGCATTGAATGATACATCATATGAAAGCTTACATTCTGTACTTTAATAATCTGTACAAAACTGAAAAATTACTATGGGCGAGATGAGGGCCTATTTGCCAGACTGGGTCATACTTTAAAAATAGCTGTATCTAACTAGTTAGATTCCAACTAGTTAGATACAGATATTTGTAAAGTATGTATTTGCTTTATTTGTATATTTGGATATGACCACCTCAAGGTTTCTTGGGGGCCAACAATTATAATGTAATGCACTCCAAGGTATTGGATTTGGTGTACAGTACGTGTTTGACAATGACAACGCCGCAAGATGGTGATGTCGGACAACACTGATCCAGACAGGACACTAATGCTACCTAAGACCCTTCACTGTAGATTCTTTAAGAACAGCACTATCACTCACTGTTACAACTTAGTATTATACTACACACTGCTGCTGCTCACAGTGCTGTAGTGGAAAAAGACTCAAATGTTTTACTGGAAATACTCAAGTAAAGTATAAATACCTCAACATTGTACTTAAATAAAATGTACTTTACACCACTGCTAATAGATGCTGTATGTACACTTACATCTCCGATATTATTGTCTCTCACCTGCACAAAATACTGATTCTATATTATGCTGCTATTCATATCTGTTGCAAATTATACTGCTATTCATTTATGATGCAAATGATACTCTACTTGACCAATGCACCTTATAAGATGTATTATCACTCTTTCATGCTCAGATCATGTCTCAAATGGCCAGTTCTCTGGTTACCATTTCAGGCTTGTCTGTATTCCAACTGAGAGTGAAGAAATTAGCACAGCTTGTTTGTATATCATGTATTTTATATTGACATATGTTGTAAGCACACATGAGGATTTTGTTTAATTAAAACTTGTGAAAGAAATATTTTGCAGACATACGTTCTTAAATTGTAGAGCCTTCCTCTCCTCATATCACTGTTGACCAATTATATTATTCATTTTAATTGTATTAATTTGTTAAACATATCTATTTACAGCACCTTTAACATTTCACAAAGGATAGTAATAATAATGTCCAAGTGATAGGCCTGTTTCTGTAGTTTTGCTGAAACCCATCAGAGTCATATAGGTGTAAAATGGTCTCGGTTCATCCATACAGCCATCATCATTGACCTATTTGGGCAAAAGCAATTTGAGTGTAAAGTTTGTGGAAAAGGCTTTAGACGGATTGTCTAAATACACATCAGAAAAATCTGTTAGTTAAATTTAACACTGTAGTAGTAGGCTCGCTAAAAACCATAACTCTATCTATAGTTTCAGTTGAATCAGTTGTAATTAAATCTGTGATTAATTTCAGCTGTGACCATTTGCAATGCACTGGGTCGCGCATTGCAAAGTGAAACAGTATGAAACTCATCAGCTCCGTAACGTTGTGCTAGAAAGTTGTGTGTGTGCGCGCGTCTGCCTGTCTGTCTGTGACAACTTGGTGTTAAAGTGCTAGTGTTTTCCTTCTTTTTTTTAATCAATATCATTTTGTAGTCTACAGTGCCCTACAGCATGACTTTGGCTAGGGCCTATATTCTTTATATTTGTATATATTATGATTTGGAATGAATTAGCCTTTTGTGTGAACACGTGCCTTGCCTAGCCGAATAGGACTGTATTTTAACATGAATCATAATAAGGTGGAGGTTCTGCTTGTTGTAAAAAGGTTGAGAACCACTGATTTAACCATATTTCGGTTGTCCTTTTCTTAATTTCATAGGCGTTGCTGACTACAATTTTTAGCAAGTAACTTGTAACTATAGGGGATTACTTTTTAAGTAACCTTCCCAACCCTGCCTAAGGTGTAAGATCTTAACATGTATTTTTAATGTTGTTCCTATCTTCTTCCCTTGACATGCAGCTACATGTGGGGGTGGTTTGGGTGATTAGTGAGTAATTATGGGTGGAGTTAAGTACCTATTGTTCCTCCCATTGACACACCCACTTCTAGACAGCTCTAGGTGTCAGAATGTAGTGAACATTCAAAGGAGCTTTTCTCAGCTTTGGGGAAAATAGTACAATCACTTTAAAATGCTCATATCTCCTTCAAATATTTTCCAATTGCATTGAATGATACATCATATGAAAGCTTACATTCTGTACTTTAATAATCTGTACAAAACTGAAAAATGACTATGGGCGAGATGAGGGCCTATTTGCCAGACCGGGTCATACTTTAAAAATCACACCCGTGTGAACTGAGTGGTGTAAGGTTTTATATAGCATGATCAGCTGTGGTCTGACGTAATGTCTGACGTAATGAAATAAGGTAAGGTATTATGTAGCCTGATCAGCTCTGATCTGACGTAATGAAATCACACCTGGATGTGATTTCACAACTGGCTTTTTTTGTGCAGAGAAAATGACCACGGTTGCTACGGTCATCCAGTTCACCCGGGTGTGATTTAATTACGTCAGAAATTATTTTGAACATAGCAACCATGGTCATTTTTTTATGCACACAAAAGCCAGTTGTAGGAGTGGTTTACACCACTCAAAAATAGCTGTATCTAACTAGTTAGATTCCAACTAGTTAGATACAGATATTTGTAAAGTATGTATTTGCTTTATTTGTATGTGATTTTTTTTTAAACCAATACTAATATTAAATGCGTTAGACGACCCTGGTTGTGATTGTTGTGGAATGTTTTGGGGGAAGTCTGTCCCATTGTTAACGGACAGGTTAGGGCGTGTAAACCCTATTGCTGAATGTAGCCTACTCCTACAGTATAGTGTGAATGGAGTGGAACATGTATAGGATCGGGAATCATTTGCATTCAAATAATTTAGACTGGAAAATCCTGCTCCACTTCTGAAAGGTGACAACAACAACTTGAGCTATATGTCATCCCTACATTTAGACTTTACAAGGTTAAGCATCACTAGATCACTGTACCAACTGCACACAGCAATATATATGAAGTTATTCTTTCATGGTCAAATAGACATCTCACACATGCATGTTTAAACTCATGACAGGGTTGAATAGATTTTCTGTCCACACCTAATTTCCTCCCTAATTTCCAGCCATGTGCAGAAATATATTTCACCAGGACATATTAAATCATCTTTTTAATCACTCACTAAGGTACATGTTATCTTTGTTTGGACACATCTAACTTATTATTGAATGAATCATGAACTATCCTATTATTGATTATTGATTGATTTCCATTATACATTACAAAGACATGATAGAATGTAAAGTCATGTTAAAACATGTAATAATGGGTTTCTCTTTTATATATTCTGTCTAGACGCCATACACCTCCTTTTGTGTAAAGAGGAGGTATTCCCTGAGCAGCAGGACAGAACCTCCAGTCTGGTCCAAGAGGAACAAGAGTCTCCATCGATTAAAGAGGAACATGATGAGCCACTTCAAAGATCAGAGGTGGATGGTGGATCAACAGAGATATTACTGTCAGTGAAACATGAACATTATGAAAACATACAAACAGAACCTGTAGCCAGCACCTCATCTCAACACATGGACACACAAGCTGATGTAGAGGACTGTGGAACATCACAACCAACTAGTGATGACCAGCTTCGCTCTTCACACTATTCTGAATCTGATATCACTGAAGACAGTGATGATTGGGATGAGACCATGGATGACAAGTCAGGTTTAAACACACTGAGATCACACAATACACAACACATGGGAGGAAATAGTTTGTCTTTGAGAAACAAGATGCTCCATGACCTCAAATCACCAAAACAAAGTCACTCCACGAGGAGTCACATAGATACGAAACGTTTTAGTTGTGCAGATTGTGGCAAAATGTTCAATCGCAAAGGAAATCTGAAGACACACACAATGATTAATTCAGGGGAAAAGCCATTTGCTTGCACAGTTTGTGGAAAGGGCTGTAGCCACACGGCTCATCTAAAAAGACACATGAGGACTCATACAAACTCATGACAGGGTTGAATAGATTTTCTGTCCACACCTAATTTCCTCCCTAATTTCCAGCCATGTGCAGAAATATATTTCACCAGGACATATTAAATCATCTTTTTAATCACTCACTAAGGTACATGTTATCTTCGTTTGGACACATCTAACTAATTATTGAATGATTCATGAACTATCCTATTATTGTGAATTGTGAATGTTGTGGAATGTTTTGGGGGTAGTCTGTCCCATTGTTAACGGACAGGTTAGGGCGTGTAACCCTATTGCTGAATGGATCGACCAACCAATTTGCATGTGATCCTTTTAGTATGATAAATACGGTGCATATAACCTACTCCTACATTATAGTGTGAATGGAGTGGAACATGTATAGGATCGGGAATCATTTGCATTCAAATAATTTAGACTGGAAAATCCTGCTCCACTTCTGAAAGGTGACAACAACAACTTGAGCTATATGTCATCCCTTCATTTAGACTTTACAAGGTTAAGCATCACTAGATCACTGTACCAACTGCACACAGCAATATATATGAAGTTATTCTTTCATGGTCAAATAGACATCTCACACATGCATGTTTAACTTTGAGTTAACTGAGGACTTCCAGGCGACTTAACTCTGAGGGACTCGCGCCACTGTCGGCCGAAAAAAGTGAGTTTTTTTTTCTCGGGGGGGACGGGGGAGCCTTGCCCCAGACCTCCTGGGCTACGACAGACTTCCAGGCTCGGCCAGGGACTCGCTCCACTCTCCTACCCCAGAACGGAGCCTCGTCGAAACAGAGTTTCGCCCCTGGGAGTCACGGAGGTCTGGGTCCCTGGCATCGCGGGCCAGGGGACAGGGGACCGGAGCCCCAGAGCTCCCGGCCCCTCCATAGGGCCGGGGGTCCGCCGGGGGTCCGCGGAGGGGGTCCGCGGGGGTCCCCGGCCCTATCTCGGCCGTCCCTGGTCCGTTTCGGACAGGGGGAATCTCGTTGGAACCGGGCCGCCGTCCCGGACGCGCTCGCGTCGGTCTCGTGCCCAGGTGGGGGTCCGCGTGGGGTCCGCGGGGCATCTCGGCCATCCCTGGGCCGTTTCGCACGGGGGGAATCTCGTTCGAACCGGGCCGCCGTCCCGGACGCGCTCCCGTCGGTCTCGTGCCCAGGTGGGGGTCCGCGGGGGGTCCACGGGGCATCTCGGCCGTCCCCGGGCCGTTTCGCACGGGGGGAATCTCGTTCGAACCGGGCCGCCGCCCCGGACGCGCTCCCGGGGGTCTCGCGGTGCCCAGGTGGGGGTCCGCGGGGGTCCGCGGCGGAAAGGGGCCTACGCGAGGCCCCGTAGATCTGCTGTTTTCTGGGGTTGGAAAACTCTCAACCAGGGCCTGGGGACCAGGCACCTGCTCTCCGCCGGTCCCCTGGGGTCCCCTCGTATGGCGACGCCCGGTGGCCACGGCGGGTACTGCCACGGAGGGGGGTCTGAGCCCTGGGTGTTCACAGGCCCAGGCACAGACACCGCGGGGCATCTCGGCCGTCCCTGGGCCGTTTCGCACAGGGGGAATCTCGTTGGAACCGGGCCGCCGTCCCGGACGCGCTCCCGTCGGTCTCGTGCCAAGGTGGGGGTCCGCGGGGGGTCCGCGGAGCATCTCGGCCGTTCCCGGGCCGTTTCGCACGGGGGGAATCTCGTTCGAAGCTCACAGTGCTGTAGTGGAAAAAGACTCAAATGTTTTACTGGAAATACTCAAGTAAAGTATAAATACCTCAACATTGTACTTAAATAAAATGTACTTTACACCACTACTAATAGATGCTGTGTGTACACTTACATCTCCGATAGTATTGTCTCTCACCTGCACAAAATACTGATTATATATTATGCTGCTATTCATATCTGTTGCAAATTATACTGCTATTCATTTATGATGCAAATGATACTCTACTTGACCAATGCACCTTATAAGATGTATTATCACTCTTTCATGCTCAGATCATGTCTCAAATGGCCAGTTCTCTGGTTACCATTTCAGGCTTGTCTGTATTCCAACTGAGAGTGAAGAAATTAGCACAACTTGTTTGTATATCATGTATTTTATATTGACATATGTTGTAAGCACACATGAGGATTTTGTTTAATTAAAACTTGTGAAAGAAATATTTTGCAGACATACGTTCTTAAATTGTAGAGCCTTCCTCTCCTCATATCACTGTTGACCAATTCTATTATTCATTTTAATTGTATTAATTTGTTAAACATATCTATTTACAGCACCTTTAACATTTCACAAAGGATAGTAATAATAATGTCCAAGTGATAGGCCTGTTTCTGTAGTTTTGCTGAAACCCATCAGAGTCATATAGGTGTAAAATGGTCTCGGTTCATCCATACAGCCATCATCATTGACCTATTTGGGGAAAAGCAATTTGAGTGTAAAGTTTGTGGAAAAGGCTTTAGACGGATTGTCTAAATACACATCAGAAAAATATGTTAGTTAAATTTAACACTGTAGTAGTAGGCTCGCTAAAAACCATAACTCTATCTATAGTTTCAGTTGAATCAGTTGTAATTAAATCTGTGATTAATTTCAGCTGTGACCATTTGCAATGCACTGGGTCGCGCATTGCAAAGTGAAACAGTATGAAACTCATCAGCTCCGTAACGTTGTGCTAGAAAGTTGTGTGTGTGCGCGCGTCTGCCTGTCTGTCTGTGACAACTTGGTGTTAAAGTGCTAGTGTTTTCCTTCTTTTTTTTAATCAATATCATTTTGTAGTCTACAGTGCCCTACAGCATGACTTTGGCTAGGGCCTATATTCTTTATATTTGTATATATTATGATTTGGAATGAATTAGCCTTTTGTGTGAACACGTGCCTTGCCTAGCCGAATAGGACTGTATTTTAACATGAATCATAATAAGGTGGAGGTTCTGCTTGTTGTAAAAAGGTTGAGAACCACTGATTTAACCATATTTCGGTTGTCCTTTTCTTAATTTCATAGGCGTTGCTGACTACAATTTTTAGCAAGTAACTTGTAACTATAGGGGATTACTTTTTAAGTAACCTTCCCAACCCTGCCTAAGGTGTAAGATCTTAACATGTATTTTTAATGTTGTTCCTATCTTCTTCCCTTGACATGCAGCTACATGTGGGGGTGGTTTGGGTGATTAGTGAGTAATTATGGGTGGAGTTAAGTACCTATTGTTCCTCCCATTGACACACCCACTTCTAGACAGCTCTAGGTGTCAGAATGTAGTGAACATTCAAAGGAGCTTTTCTCAGCTTTGGGGAAAATAGTACAATCACTTTAAAATGCTCATATCTCCTTCAAATATTTTCCAATTGCATTGAATGATACATCATATGAAAGCTTACATTCTGTACTTTAATAATCTGTACAAAACTGAAAAATGACTATGGGCGAGATGAGGGCCTATTTGCCAGACCGGGTCATACTTTAAAAATCACACCCGTGTGAACTGAGTGGTGTAAGGTTTTATATAGCATGATCAGCTGTGGTCTGACGTAATGTCTGACGTAATGAAATAAGGTAAGGTATTATGTAGCCTGATCAGCTCTGATCTGACGTAATGAAATCACACCTGGATGTGATTTCACAACTGGCTTTTTTTGTGCAGAGAAAATGACCACGGTTGCTACGGTCATCCAGTTCACCCGGGTGTGATTTAATTACGTCAGAAATTATTTTGAACATAGCAACCATGGTCATTTTTTTATGCACACAAAAGCCAGTTGTAGGAGTGGTTTACACCACTCAAAAATAGCTGTATCTAACTAGTTAGATTCCAACTAGTTAGATACAGATATTTGTAAAGTATGTATTTGCTTTATTTGTATGTGATTTTTTTTTAAACCAATACTAATATTAAATGCGTTAGACGACCCTGGTTGTGATTGTTGTGGAATGTTTTGGGGGAAGTCTGTTCCATTGTTAACGGACAGGTTAGGGCGTGTAAACCCTATTGCTGAATGTAGCCTACTCCTACAGTATAGTGTGAATGGAGTGGAACATGTATAGGATCGGGAATCATTTGCATTCAAATAATTTAGACTGGAAAATCCTGCTCCACTTCTGAAAGGTGACAACAACAACTTGAGCTATATGTCATCCCTACATTTAGACTTTACAAGGTTAAGCATCACTAGATCACTGTACCAACTGCACACAGCAATATATATGAAGTTATTCTTTCATGGTCAAATAGACATCTCACACATGCATGTTTAAACTCATGACAGGGTTGAATAGATTTTCTGTCCACACCTAATTTCCTCCCTAATTTCCAGCCATGTGCAGAAATATATTTCACCAGGACATATTAAATCATCTTTTTAATCACTCACTAAGGTACATGTTATCTTTGTTTGGACACATCTAACTTATTATTGAATGAATCATGAACTATCCTATTATTGATTATTGATTGATTTCCATTATACATTACAAAGACATGATAGAATGTAAAGTCATGTTAAAACATGTAATAATGGGTTTCTCTTTTATATATTCTGTCTAGACGCCATACACCTCCTTTTGTGTAAAGAGGAGGTATTCCCTGAGCAGCAGGACAGAACCTCCAGTCTGGTCCAAGAGGAACAAGAGTCTCCATCGATTAAAGAGGAACATGATGAGCCACTTCAAAGATCAGAGGTGGATGGTGGATCAACAGAGATATTACTGTCAGTGAAACATGAACATTATGAAAACATACAAACAGAACCTGTAGCCAGCACCTCATCTCAACACATGGACACACAAGCTGATGTAGAGGACTGTGGAACATCACAACCAACTAGTGATGACCAGCTTCGCTCTTCACACTATTCTGAATCTGATATCACTGAAGACAGTGATGATTGGGATGAGACCATGGATGACAAGTCAGGTTTAAACACACTGAGATCACACAATACACAACACATGGGAGGAAATAGTTTGTCTTTGAGAAACAAGATGCTCCATGACCTCAAATCACCAAAACAAAGTCACTCCACGAGGAGTCACATAGATACGAAACGTTTTAGTTGTGCAGATTGTGGCAAAATGTTCAATCGCAAAGGAAATCTGAAGACACACACAATGATTAATTCAGGGGAAAAGCCATTTGCTTGCACAGTTTGTGGAAAGGGCTGTAGCCACACGGCTCATCTAAAAAGACACATGAGGACTCATACAAACTCATGACAGGGTTGAATAGATTTTCTGTCCACACCTAATTTCCTCCCTAATTTCCAGCCATGTGCAGAAATATATTTCACCAGGACATATTAAATCATCTTTTTAATCACTCACTAAGGTACATGTTATCTTCGTTTGGACACATCTAACTTATTATTGAATGATTCATGAACTATCCTATTATTGTGAATTGTGAATGTTGTGGAATGTTTTGGGGGTAGTCTGTCCCATTGTTAACGGACAGGTTAGGGCGTGTAACCCTATTGCTGAATGGATCGACCAACCAATTTGCATGTGATCCTTTTAGTATGATAAATACGGTGCATATAACCTACTCCTACATTATAGTGTGAATGGAGTGGAACATGTATAGGATCGGGAATCATTTGCATTCAAATAATTTAGACTGGAAAATCCTGCTCCACTTCTGAAAGGTGACAACAACAACTTGAGCTATATGTCATCCCTTCATTTAGACTTTACAAGGTTAAGCATCACTAGATCACTGTACCAACTGCACACAGCAATATATATGAAGTTATTCTTTCATGGTCAAATAGACATCTCACACATGCATGTTTAACTTTGAGTTAACTGAGGACTTCCAGGCGACTTAACTCTGAGGGACTCGCGCCACTGTCGGCCGAAAAAAGTGAGTTTTTTTTTCTCGGGGGGGACGGGGGAGCCTTGCCCCAGACCTCCTGGGCTACGACAGACTTCCAGGCTCGGCCAGGGACTCGCTCCACTCTCCTACCCCAGAACGGAGCCTCGTCGAAACAGAGTTTCGCCCCTGGGAGTCACGGAGGTCTGGGTCCCTGGCATCGCGGGCCAGGGGACAGGGGACCGGAGCCCCAGAGCTCCCGGCCCCTCCATAGGGCCGGGGGTCCGCCGGGGGTCCGCGGAGGGGGTCCGCGGGGGTCCCCGGCCCTATCTCGGCCGTCCCTGGTCCGTTTCGGACAGGGGGAATCTCGTTGGAACCGGGCCGCCGTCCCGGACGCGCTCGCGTCGGTCTCGTGCCCAGGTGGGGGTCCGCGTGGGGTCCGCGGGGCATCTCGGCCATCCCTGGGCCGTTTCGCACGGGGGGAATCTCGTTCGAACCGGGCCGCCGTCCCGGACGCGCTCCCGTCGGTCTCGTGCCCAGGTGGGGGTCCGCGGGGGGTCCACGGGGCATCTCGGCCGTCCCCGGGCCGTTTCGCACGGGGGGAATCTCGTTCGAACCGGGCCGCCGCCCCGGACGCGCTCCCGGGGGTCTCGCGGTGCCCAGGTGGGGGTCCGCGGGGGTCCGCGGCGGAAAGGGGCCTACGCGAGGCCCCGTAGATCTGCTGTTTTCTGGGGTTGGAAAACTCTCAACCAGGGCCTGGGGACCAGGCACCTGCTCTCCGCCGGTCCCCTGGGGTCCCCTCGTATGGCGACGCCCGGTGGCCACGGCGGGTACTGCGACGGAGGGGGGTCTGAGCCCTGGGTGTTCACAGGCCCAGGCACAGACACCGCGGGGCATCTCGGCCGTCCCTGGGCCGTTTCGCACAGGGGGAATCTCGTTGGAACCGGGCCGCCGTCCCGGACGCGCTCCCGTCGGTCTCGTGCCAAGGTGGGGGTCCGCGGGGGGTCCGCGGAGCATCTCGGCCGTTCCCGGGCCGTTTCGCACGGGGGGAATCTCGTTCGAACCGGGCCGCCGCCCCGGACGCGCTCCCGGGGGTCTCGCGGTGCCCAGGTGGGGGTCCGCGGGGGTCCGCGGCGGAAAGGGGCCTACGCGAGGCCCCGTAGATCTGCTGTTTTCTGGGGTTGGAAAACTCTCAACCAGGGCCTGGGGACCAGGCACCTGCTCTCCGCCGGTCCCCTGGGGTCCCCTCGTATGGCGCCGCACGGTGGCCACGGCGGGGTACTGCGACGGAGGGGGGTCTGAGCCCTGGGTGCTCACAGGCCCAGGCACAGACACCATCTGGGGGCGAACTTCTGACCGAGGCCTCGGCCTGGTCGTGGAGCCTGCTCTCCAGGGGTCCCTTGGGGTCCCCTCGTATGGCGACGCCCGGTGGCCACGGCGGGTACTGCGACGGAGGGGGGTCTGAGCCCTGGGTGTTCACAGGCCCAGGCACAGACACCGTCTGGGGGGAACTGCTGACCGAGGCCTCGGCCTGGTCGTGGAGCCTGCTCTACCACAGGTCCCTTGGGGTCCCCTCGTATGGCGACGCCTGGTGGCCACGGGGGGGTACTGCACACTGGGTGTTTTGATCCCAGGCACAGACACAGTCAAGGCTGGGCATCACCAAGGGACATCCCGTGGGTCCTCTGCACCAGCCAAGAGCTCCCATGTCCAAGCATGGAACAGGGGCCAGGTCCCTGTTCCATGCCTGGACATGGGAGCTCACACCACCACTCAGGCACAGGCACCCAACACAGGGACCAGGGGCTACACCCTGGGGACCTCTGCCCGGGGGAGGGTGCCCACACCCGGCCATGCACTACCAACGAACTCCGGGGAGCACTTCCAGGGGGACCCGCGCTCCTCTATACTTGTTACTACACTTGGCCCCTGGTCAAGGCCAGTCGCCTCGACCAGGGGCCCTCCGCTCGCCCGCCCTCCGCCGACCACCACCCCTGGTGGTCAGGCCGACACTCAAAAAAGGTTGTAGTTTAACGTCAGGCACACGCCGGGGGGCCACGTGCCGGCCCCGGCACGTGGCCGGGGCCGGCACGTACTTAAATAAAATGTACTTTACACCACTACTAATAGATGCTGTGTGTACACTTACATCTCCGATAGTATTGTCTCTCACCTGCACAAAATACTGATTATATATTATGCTGCTATTCATATCTGTTGCAAATTATACTGCTATTCATTTATGATGCAAATGATACTCTACTTGACCAATGCACCTTATAAGATGTATTATCACTCTTTCATGCTCAGATCATGTCTCAAATGGCCAGTTCTCTGGTTACCATTTCAGGCTTGTCTGTATTCCAACTGAGAGTGAAGAAATTAGCACAACTTGTTTGTATATCATGTATTTTATATTGACATATGTTGTAAGCACACATGAGGATTTTGTTTAATTAAAACTTGTGAAAGAAATATTTTGCAGACATACGTTCTTAAATTGTAGAGCCTTCCTCTCCTCATATCACTGTTGACCAATTCTATTATTCATTTTAATTGTATTAATTTGTTAAACATATCTATTTACAGCACCTTTAACATTTCACAAAGGATAGTAATAATAATGTCCAAGTGATAGGCCTGTTTCTGTAGTTTTGCTGAAACCCATCAGAGTCATATAGGTGTAAAATGGTCTCGGTTCATCCATACAGCCATCATCATTGACCTATTTGGGGAAAAGCAATTTGAGTGTAAAGTTTGTGGAAAAGGCTTTAGACGGATTGTCTAAATACACATCAGAAAAATATGTTAGTTAAATTTAACACTGTAGTAGTAGGCTCGCTAAAAACCATAACTCTATCTATAGTTTCAGTTGAATCAGTTGTAATTAAATCTGTGATTCATTTCAGCTGTGACCATTATGAAACTCATCAGCTCCCTAACGTTGTGCTAGAAAGTTGTGTGTGTGCGCGCGTCTGCCTGTCTGTCTGTGACAACTTGGTGTTAAAGTGCTAGTGTTTTCCTTCTTTTTTTTAATCAATATCATTTTGTAGTCTACAGTGCCCTACAGCATGACTTTGGCTAGGGCCTATATTCTTTATATTTGTATATATTATGATTTGGAATGAATTAGCCTTTTGTGTGAACACGTGCCTTGCCTAGCCGAATAGGACTGTATTTTAACATGAATCATAATAAGGTGGAGGTTCTGCTTGTTGTAAAAAGGTTGAGAACCACTGATTTAACCATATTTCGGTTGTCCTTTTCTTAATTTCATAGGCGTTGCTGACTACAATTTTTAGCAAGTAACTTGTAACTGTAGGGGGTTACTTTTTAAGTAACCTTCCCAACCCTGCCTAAGGTGTAAGATCTTAACATGTATTTTTAATGTTGTTCCTATCTTCTTCCCTTGACATGCAGCTACATGTGGGGGTGGTTTGGGTCATTAGTGAGTAATTATGGGTGGAGTTAAGTACCTATTGTTCCTCCCATTGACACACCCACTTCTAGACAGCTCTAGGTGTCAGAATGTAGTGAACATTCAAAGGAGCTTTTCTCAGCTTTGGGGAAAATAGTACAATCACTTTAAAATGCTCATATCTCCTTCAAATATTTTCCAATTGCATTGAATGATACATCATATGAAAGCTTACATTCTGTACTTTAATAATCTGTACAAAACTGAAAAATTACTATGGGCGAGATGAGGGCCTATTTGCCAGACTGGGTCATACTTTAAAAATAGCTGTATCTAACTAGTTAGATTCCAACTAGTTAGATACAGATATTTGTAAAGTATGTATTTGCTTTATTTGTATATTTGGATATGACCACCTCAAGGTTTCTTGGGGGCCAACAATTATAATGTAATGCACTCCAAGGTATTGGATTTGGTGTACAGTACGTGTTTGACAATGACAACGCCGCAAGATGGTGATGTCGGACAACACTGATCCAGACAGGACACTAATGCTACCTAAGACCCTTCACTGTAGATTCTTTAAGAACAGCACTATCACTCACTGTTACAACTTAGTATTATACTACACACTGCTGCTGCTCACAGTGCTGTAGTGGAAAAAGACTCAAATGTTTTACTGGAAATACTCAAGTAAAGTATAAATACCTCAACATTGTACTTAAATAAAATGTACTTTACACCACTGCTAATAGATGCTGTATGTACACTTACATCTCCGATATTATTGTCTCTCACCTGCACAAAATACTGATTCTATATTATGCTGCTATTCATATCTGTTGCAAATTATACTGCTATTCATTTATGATGCAAATGATACTCTACTTGACCAATGCACCTTATAAGATGTATTATCACTCTTTCATGCTCAGATCATGTCTCAAATGGCCAGTTCTCTGGTTACCATTTCAGGCTTGTCTGTATTCCAACTGAGAGTGAAGAAATTAGCACAGCTTGTTTGTATATCATGTATTTTATATTGACATATGTTGTAAGCACACATGAGGATTTTGTTTAATTAAAACTTGTGAAAGAAATATTTTGCAGACATACGTTCTTAAATTGTAGAGCCTTCCTCTCCTCATATCACTGTTGACCAATTCTATTATTCATTTTAATTGTATTAATTTGTTAAACATATCTATTTACAGCACCTTTAACATTTCACAAAGGATAGTAATAATAATGTCCAAGTGATAGGCCTGTTTCTGTAGTTTTGCTGAAACCCATCAGAGTCATATAGGTGTAAAATGGTCTCGGTTCATCCATACAGCCATCATCATTGACCTATTTGGGCAAAAGCAATTTGAGTGTAAAGTTTGTGGAAAAGGCTTTAGACGGATTGTCTAAATACACATCAGAAAAATCTGTTAGTTAAATTTAACACTGTAGTAGTAGGCTCGCTAAAAACCATAACTCTATCTATAGTTTCAGTTGAATCAGTTGTAATTAAATCTGTGATTAATTTCAGCTGTGACCATTTGCAATGCACTGGGTCGCGCATTGCAAAGTGAAACAGTATGAAACTCATCAGCTCCGTAACGTTGTGCTAGAAAGTTGTGTGTGTGCGCGCGTCTGCCTGTCTGTCTGTGACAACTTGGTGTTAAAGTGCTAGTGTTTTCCTTCTTTTTTTTAATCAATATCATTTTGTAGTCTACAGTGCCCTACAGCATGACTTTGGCTAGGGCCTATATTCTTTATATTTGTATATATTATGATTTGGAATGAATTAGCCTTTTGTGTGAACACGTGCCTTGCCTAGCCGAATAGGACTGTATTTTAACATGAATCATAATAAGGTGGAGGTTCTGCTTGTTGTAAAAAGGTTGAGAACCACTGATTTAACCATATTTCGGTTGTCCTTTTCTTAATTTCATAGGCGTTGCTGACTACAATTTTTAGCAAGTAACTTGTAACTATAGGGGATTACTTTTTAAGTAACCTTCCCAACCCTGCCTAAGGTGTAAGATCTTAACATGTATTTTTAATGTTGTTCCTATCTTCTTCCCTTGACATGCAGCTACATGTGGGGGTGGTTTGGGTGATTAGTGAGTAATTATGGGTGGAGTTAAGTACCTATTGTTCCTCCCATTGACACACCCACTTCTAGACAGCTCTAGGTGTCAGAATGTAGTGAACATTCAAAGGAGCTTTTCTCAGCTTTGGGGAAAATAGTACAATCACTTTAAAATGCTCATATCTCCTTCAAATATTTTCCAATTGCATTGAATGATACATCATATGAAAGCTTACATTCTGTACTTTAATAATCTGTACAAAACTGAAAAATGACTATGGGCGAGATGAGGGCCTATTTGCCAGACCGGGTCATACTTTAAAAATCACACCCGTGTGAACTGAGTGGTGTAAGGTTTTATATAGCATGATCAGCTGTGGTCTGACGTAATGTCTGACGTAATGAAATAAGGTAAGGTATTATGTAGCCTGATCAGCTCTGATCTGACGTAATGAAATCACACCTGGATGTGATTTCACAACTGGCTTTTTTTGTGCAGAGAAAATGACCACGGTTGCTACGGTCATCCAGTTCACCCGGGTGTGATTTAATTACGTCAGAAATTATTTTGAACATAGCAACCATGGTCATTTTTTTATGCACACAAAAGCCAGTTGTAGGAGTGGTTTACACCACTCAAAAATAGCTGTATCTAACTAGTTAGATTCCAACTAGTTAGATACAGATATTTGTAAAGTATGTATTTGCTTTATTTGTATGTGATTTTTTTTTAAACCAATACTAATATTAAATGCGTTAGACGACCCTGGTTGTGATTGTTGTGGAATGTTTTGGGGGAAGTCTGTCCCATTGTTAACGGACAGGTTAGGGCGTGTAAACCCTATTGCTGAATGTAGCCTACTCCTACAGTATAGTGTGAATGGAGTGGAACATGTATAGGATCGGGAATCATTTGCATTCAAATAATTTAGACTGGAAAATCCTGCTCCACTTCTGAAAGGTGACAACAACAACTTGAGCTATATGTCATCCCTACATTTAGACTTTACAAGGTTAAGCATCACTAGATCACTGTACCAACTGCACACAGCAATATATATGAAGTTATTCTTTCATGGTCAAATAGACATCTCACACATGCATGTTTAAACTCATGACAGGGTTGAATAGATTTTCTGTCCACACCTAATTTCCTCCCTAATTTCCAGCCATGTGCAGAAATATATTTCACCAGGACATATTAAATCATCTTTTTAATCACTCACTAAGGTACATGTTATCTTTGTTTGGACACATCTAACTTATTATTGAATGAATCATGAACTATCCTATTATTGATTATTGATTGATTTCCATTATACATTACAAAGACATGATAGAATGTAAAGTCATGTTAAAACATGTAATAATGGGTTTCTCTTTTATATATTCTGTCTAGACGCCATACACCTCCTTTTGTGTAAAGAGGAGGTATTCCCTGAGCAGCAGGACAGAACCTCCAGTCTGGTCCAAGAGGAACAAGAGTCTCCATCGATTAAAGAGGAACATGATGAGCCACTTCAAAGATCAGAGGTGGATGGTGGATCAACAGAGATATTACTGTCAGTGAAACATGAACATTATGAAAACATACAAACAGAACCTGTAGCCAGCACCTCATCTCAACACATGGACACACAAGCTGATGTAGAGGACTGTGGAACATCACAACCAACTAGTGATGACCAGCTTCGCTCTTCACACTATTCTGAATCTGATATCACTGAAGACAGTGATGATTGGGATGAGACCATGGATGACAAGTCAGGTTTAAACACACTGAGATCACACAATACACAACACATGGGAGGAAATAGTTTGTCTTTGAGAAACAAGATGCTCCATGACCTCAAATCACCAAAACAAAGTCACTCCACGAGGAGTCACATAGATACGAAACGTTTTAGTTGTGCAGATTGTGGCAAAATGTTCAATCGCAAAGGAAATCTGAAGACACACACAATGATTAATTCAGGGGAAAAGCCATTTGCTTGCACAGTTTGTGGAAAGGGCTGTAGCCACACGGCTCATCTAAAAAGACACATGAGGACTCATACAAACTCATGACAGGGTTGAATAGATTTTCTGTCCACACCTAATTTCCTCCCTAATTTCCAGCCATGTGCAGAAATATATTTCACCAGGACATATTAAATCATCTTTTTAATCACTCACTAAGGTACATGTTATCTTCGTTTGGACACATCTAACTTATTATTGAATGATTCATGAACTATCCTATTATTGTGAATTGTGAATGTTGTGGAATGTTTTGGGGGTAGTCTGTCCCATTGTTAACGGACAGGTTAGGGCGTGTAACCCTATTGCTGAATGGATCGACCAACCAATTTGCATGTGATCCTTTTAGTATGATAAATACGGTGCATATAACCTACTCCTACATTATAGTGTGAATGGAGTGGAACATGTATAGGATCGGGAATCATTTGCATTCAAATAATTTAGACTGGAAAATCCTGCTCCACTTCTGAAAGGT
This sequence comes from Electrona antarctica, assembly GCF_951216825.1. Lineage (NCBI taxonomy): Eukaryota > Metazoa > Chordata > Actinopteri > Myctophiformes > Myctophidae > Electrona > Electrona antarctica. The sequence goes on along the minus strand of NC_136799.1, from coordinate 47,241,914 downwards.
GACAACAACAACTTGAGCTATATGTCATCCCTTCATTTAGACTTTACAAGGTTAAGCATCACTAGATCACTGTACCAACTGCACACAGCAATATATATGAAGTTATTCTTTCATGGTCAAATAGACATCTCACACATGCATGTTTAACTTTGAGTTAACTGAGGACTTCCAGGCGACTTAACTCTGAGGGACTCGCGCCACTGTCGGCCGAAAAAAGTGAGTTTTTTTTTCTCGGGGGGGACGGGGGAGCCTTGCCCCAGACCTCCTGGGCTACGACAGACTTCCAGGCTCGGCCAGGGACTCGCTCCACTCTCCTACCCCAGAACGGAGCCTCGTCGAAACAGAGTTTCGCCCCTGGGAGTCACGGAGGTCTGGGTCCCTGGCATCGCGGGCCAGGGGACAGGGGACCGGAGCCCCAGAGCTCCCGGCCCCTCCATAGGGCCGGGGGTCCGCCGGGGGTCCGCGGAGGGGGTCCGCGGGGGTCCCCGGCCCTATCTCGGCCGTCCCTGGTCCGTTTCGGACAGGGGGAATCTCGTTGGAACCGGGCCGCCGTCCCGGACGCGCTCGCGTCGGTCTCGTGCCCAGGTGGGGGTCCGCGTGGGGTCCGCGGGGCATCTCGGCCATCCCTGGGCCGTTTCGCACGGGGGGAATCTCGTTCGAACCGGGCCGCCGTCCCGGACGCGCTCCCGTCGGTCTCGTGCCCAGGTGGGGGTCCGCGGGGGGTCCACGGGGCATCTCGGCCGTCCCCGGGCCGTTTCGCACGGGGGGAATCTCGTTCGAACCGGGCCGCCGCCCCGGACGCGCTCCCGGGGGTCTCGCGGTGCCCAGGTGGGGGTCCGCGGGGGTCCGCGGCGGAAAGGGGCCTACGCGAGGCCCCGTAGATCTGCTGTTTTCTGGGGTTGGAAAACTCTCAACCAGGGCCTGGGGACCAGGCACCTGCTCTCCGCCGGTCCCCTGGGGTCCCCTCGTATGGCGACGCCCGGTGGCCACGGCGGGTACTGCGACGGAGGGGGGTCTGAGCCCTGGGTGTTCACAGGCCCAGGCACAGACACCGCGGGGCATCTCGGCCGTCCCTGGGCCGTTTCGCACAGGGGGAATCTCGTTGGAACCGGGCCGCCGTCCCGGACGCGCTCCCGTCGGTCTCGTGCCAAGGTGGGGGTCCGCGGGGGGTCCGCGGAGCATCTCGGCCGTTCCCGGGCCGTTTCGCACGGGGGGAATCTCGTTCGAACCGGGCCGCCGCCCCGGACGCGCTCCCGGGGGTCTCGCGGTGCCCAGGTGGGGGTCCGCGGGGGTCCGCGGCGGAAAGGGGCCTACGCGAGGCCCCGTAGATCTGCTGTTTTCTGGGGTTGGAAAACTCTCAACCAGGGCCTGGGGACCAGGCACCTGCTCTCCGCCGGTCCCCTGGGGTCCCCTCGTATGGCGCCGCACGGTGGCCACGGCGGGGTACTGCGACGGAGGGGGGTCTGAGCCCTGGGTGCTCACAGGCCCAGGCACAGACACCATCTGGGGGCGAACTTCTGACCGAGGCCTCGGCCTGGTCGTGGAGCCTGCTCTCCAGGGGTCCCTTGGGGTCCCCTCGTATGGCGACGCCCGGTGGCCACGGCGGGTACTGCGACGGAGGGGGGTCTGAGCCCTGGGTGTTCACAGGCCCAGGCACAGACACCGTCTGGGGGGAACTGCTGACCGAGGCCTCGGCCTGGTCGTGGAGCCTGCTCTACCACAGGTCCCTTGGGGTCCCCTCGTATGGCGACGCCTGGTGGCCACGGGGGGGTACTGCACACTGGGTGTTTTGATCCCAGGCACAGACACAGTCAAGGCTGGGCATCACCAAGGGACATCCCGTGGGTCCTCTGCACCAGCCAAGAGCTCCCATGTCCAAGCATGGAACAGGGGCCAGGTCCCTGTTCCATGCCTGGACATGGGAGCTCACACCACCACTCAGGCACAGGCACCCAACACAGGGACCAGGGGCTACACCCTGGGGACCTCTGCCCGGGGGAGGGTGCCCACACCCGGCCATGCACTACCAACGAACTCCGGGGAGCACTTCCAGGGGGACCCGCGCTCCTCTATACTTGTTACTACACTTGGCCCCTGGTCAAGGCCAGTCGCCTCGACCAGGGGCCCTCCGCTCGCCCGCCCTCCGCCGACCACCACCCCTGGTGGTCAGGCCGACACTCAAAAAAGGTTGTAGTTTAACGTCAGGCACACGCCGGGGGGCCACGTGCCGGCCCCGGCACGTGGCCGGGGCCGGCACGTACTTAAATAAAATGTACTTTACACCACTACTAATAGATGCTGTGTGTACACTTACATCTCCGATAGTATTGTCTCTCACCTGCACAAAATACTGATTATATATTATGCTGCTATTCATATCTGTTGCAAATTATACTGCTATTCATTTATGATGCAAATGATACTCTACTTGACCAATGCACCTTATAAGATGTATTATCACTCTTTCATGCTCAGATCATGTCTCAAATGGCCAGTTCTCTGGTTACCATTTCAGGCTTGTCTGTATTCCAACTGAGAGTGAAGAAATTAGCACAACTTGTTTGTATATCATGTATTTTATATTGACATATGTTGTAAGCACACATGAGGATTTTGTTTAATTAAAACTTGTGAAAGAAATATTTTGCAGACATACGTTCTTAAATTGTAGAGCCTTCCTCTCCTCATATCACTGTTGACCAATTCTATTATTCATTTTAATTGTATTAATTTGTTAAACATATCTATTTACAGCACCTTTAACATTTCACAATGGATAGTAATAATAATGTCCAAGTGATAGGCCTGTTTCTGTAGTTTTGCTGAAACCCATCAGAGTCATATAGGTGTAAAATGGTCTCGGTTCATCCATACAGCCATCATCATTGACCTATTTGGGGAAAAGCAATTTGAGTGTAAAGTTTGTGGAAAAGGCTTTAGACGGATTGTCTAAATACACATCAGAAAAATATGTTAGTTAAATTTAACACTGTAGTAGTAGGCTCGCTAAAAACCATAACTCTATCTATAGTTTCAGTTGAATCAGTTGTAATTAAATCTGTGATTCATTTCAGCTGTGACCATTATGAAACTCATCAGCTCCCTAACGTTGTGCTAGAAAGTTGTGTGTGTGCGCGCGTCTGCCTGTCTGTGACAACTTGGTGTTAAAGTGCTAGTGTTTTCCTTCTTTTTTTTAATCAATATCATTTTGTAGTCTACAGTGCCCTACAGCATGACTTTGGCTAGGGCCTATATTCTTTATATTTGTATATATTATGATTTGGAATGAATTAGCCTTTTGTGTGAACACGTGCCTTGCCTAGCCGAATAGGACTGTATTTTAACATGAATCATAATAAGGTGGAGGTTCTGCTTGTTGTAAAAAGGTTGAGAACCACTGATTTAACCATATTTCGGTTGTCCTTTTCTTAATTTCATAGGCGTTGCTGACTACAATTTTTAGCAAGTAACTTGTAACTGTAGGGGGTTACTTTTTAAGTAACCTTCCCAACCCTGCCTAAGGTGTAAGATCTTAACATGTATTTTTAATGTTGTTCCTATCTTCTTCCCTTGACATGCAGCTACATGTGGGGGTGGTTTGGGTGATTAGTGAGTAATTATGGGTGGAGTTAAGTACCTATTGTTCCTCCCATTGACACACCCACTTCTAGACAGCTCTAGGTGTCAGAATGTAGTGAACATTCAAAGGAGCTTTTCTCAGCTTTGGGGAAAATAGTACAATCACTTTAAAATGCTCATATCTCCTTCAAATATTTTCCAATTGCATTGAATGATACATCATATGAAAGCTTACATTCTGTACTTTAATAATCTGTACAAAACTGAAAAATTACTATGGGCGAGATGAGGGCCTATTTGCCAGACTGGGTCATACTTTAAAAATAGCTGTATCTAACTAGTTAGATTCCAACTAGTTAGATACAGATATTTGTAAAGTATGTATTTGCTTTATTTGTATATTTGGATATGACCACCTCAAGGTTTCTTGGGGGCCAACAATTATAATGTAATGCACTCCAAGGTATTGGATTTGGTGTACAGTACGTGTTTGACAATGACAACGCCGCAAGATGGTGATGTCGGACAACACTGATCCAGACAGGACACTAATGCTACCTAAGACCCTTCACTGTAGATTCTTTAAGAACAGCACTATCACTCACTGTTACAACTTAGTATTATACTACACACTGCTGCTGCTCACAGTGCTGTAGTGGAAAAATACTCAAATGTTTTACTGGAAATACTCAAGTAAAGTATAAATACCTCAACATTGTACTTAAATAAAATGTACTTTACACCACTGCTAATAGATGCTGTATGTACACTTACATCTCCGATATTATTGTCTCTCACCTGCACAAAATACTGATTCTATATTATGCTGCTATTCATATCTGTTGCAAATTATACTGCTATTCATTTATGATGCAAATGATACTCTACTTGACCAATGCACCTTATAAGATGTATTATCACTCTTTCATGCTCAGATCATGTCTCAAATGGCCAGTTCTCTGGTTACCATTTCAGGCTTGTCTGTATTCCAACTGAGAGTGAAGAAATTAGCACAGCTTGTTTGTATATCATGTATTTTATATTGACATATGTTGTAAGCACACATGAGGATTTTGTTTAATTAAAACTTGTGAAAGAAATATTTTGCAGACATACGTTCTTAAATTGTAGAGCCTTCCTCTCCTCATATCACTGTTGACCAATTCTATTATTCATTTTAATTGTATTAATTTGTTAAACATATCTATTTACAGCACCTTTAACATTTCACAAAGGATAGTAATAATAATGTCCAAGTGATAGGCCTGTTTCTGTAGTTTTGCTGAAACCCATCAGAGTCATATAGGTGTAAAATGGTCTCGGTTCATCCATACAGCCATCATCATTGACCTATTTGGGCAAAAGCAATTTGAGTGTAAAGTTTGTGGAAAAGGCTTTAGACGGATTGTCTAAATACACATCAGAAAAATCTGTTAGTTAAATTTAACACTGTAGTAGTAGGCTCGCTAAAAACCATAACTCTATCTATAGTTTCAGTTGAATCAGTTGTAATTAAATCTGTGATTAATTTCAGCTGTGACCATTTGCAATGCACTGGGTCGCGCATTGCAAAGTGAAACAGTATGAAACTCATCAGCTCCGTAACGTTGTGCTAGAAAGTTGTGTGTGTGCGCGCGTCTGCCTGTCTGTCTGTGACAACTTGGTGTTAAAGTGCTAGTGTTTTCCTTCTTTTTTTTAATCAATATCATTTTGTAGTCTACAGTGCCCTACAGCATGACTTTGGCTAGGGCCTATATTCTTTATATTTGTATATATTATGATTTGGAATGAATTAGCCTTTTGTGTGAACACGTGCCTTGCCTAGCCGAATAGGACTGTATTTTAACATGAATCATAATAAGGTGGAGGTTCTGCTTGTTGTAAAAAGGTTGAGAACCACTGATTTAACCATATTTCGGTTGTCCTTTTCTTAATTTCATAGGCGTTGCTGACTACAATTTTTAGCAAGTAACTTGTAACTATAGGGGATTACTTTTTAAGTAACCTTCCCAACCCTGCCTAAGGTGTAAGATCTTAACATGTATTTTTAATGTTGTTCCTATCTTCTTCCCTTGACATGCAGCTACATGTGGGGGTGGTTTGGGTGATTAGTGAGTAATTATGGGTGGAGTTAAGTACCTATTGTTCCTCCCATTGACACACCCACTTCTAGACAGCTCTAGGTGTCAGAATGTAGTGAACATTCAAAGGAGCTTTTCTCAGCTTTGGGGAAAATAGTACAATCACTTTAAAATGCTCATATCTCCTTCAAATATTTTCCAATTGCATTGAATGATACATCATATGAAAGCTTACATTCTGTACTTTAATAATCTGTACAAAACTGAAAAATGACTATGGGCGAGATGAGGGCCTATTTGCCAGACCGGGTCATACTTTAAAAATCACACCCGTGTGAACTGAGTGGTGTAAGGTTTTATATAGCATGATCAGCTGTGGTCTGACGTAATGTCTGACGTAATGAAATAAGGTAAGGTATTATGTAGCCTGATCAGCTCTGATCAGACGTAATGAAATCACACCTGGATGTGATTTCACAACTGGCTTTTTTTGTGCAGAGAAAATGACCACGGTTGCTACGGTCATCCAGTTCACCCGGGTGTGATTTAATTACGTCAGAAATTATTTTGAACATAGCAACCATGGTAATTTTTTTATGCACACAAAAGCCAGTTGTAGGAGTGGTTTACACCACTCAAAAATAGCTGTATCTAACTAGTTAGATTCCAACTAGTTAGATACAGATATTTGTAAAGTATGTATTTGCTTTATTTGTATGTGATTTTTTTTTAAACCAATACTAATATTAAATGCGTTAGACGACCCTGGTTGTGATTGTTGTGGAATGTTTTGGGGGAAGTCTGTCCCATTGTTAACGGACAGGTTAGGGCGTGTAAACCCTATTGCTGAATGTAGCCTACTCCTACAGTATAGTGTGAATGGAGTGGAACATGTATAGGATCGGGAATCATTTGCATTCAAATAATTTAGACTGGAAAATCCTGCTCCACTTCTGAAAGGTGACAACAACAACTTGAGCTATATGTCATCCCTACATTTAGACTTTACAAGGTTAAGCATCACTAGATCACTGTACCAACTGCACACAGCAATATATATGAAGTTATTCTTTCATGGTCAAATAGACATCTCACACATGCATGTTTAAACTCATGACAGGGTTGAATAGATTTTCTGTCCACACCTAATTTCCTCCCTAATTTCCAGCCATGTGCAGAAATATATTTCACCAGGACATATTAAATCATCTTTTTAATCACTCACTAAGGTACATGTTATCTTTGTTTGGACACATCTAACTTATTATTGAATGAATCATGAACTATCCTATTATTGATTATTGATTGATTTCCATTATACATTACAAAGACATGATAGAATGTAAAGTCATGTTAAAACATGTAATAATGGGTTTCTCTTTTATATATTCTGTCTAGACGCCATACACCTCCTTTTGTGTAAAGAGGAGGTATTCCCTGAGCAGCAGGACAGAACCTCCAGTCTGGTCCAAGAGGAACAAGAGTCTCCATCGATTAAAGAGGAACATGATGAGCCACTTCAAAGATCAGAGGTGGATGGTGGATCAACAGAGATATTACTGTCAGTGAAACATGAACATTATGAAAACATACAAACAGAACCTGTAGCCAGCACCTCATCTCAACACATGGACACACAAGCTGATGTAGAGGACTGTGGAACATCACAACCAACTAGTGATGACCAGCTTCGCTCTTCACACTATTCTGAATCTGATATCACTGAAGACAGTGATGATTGGGATGAGACCATGGATGACAAGTCAGGTTTAAACACACTGAGATCACACAATACACAACACATGGGAGGAAATAGTTTGTCTTTGAGAAACAAGATGCTCCATGACCTCAAATCACCAAAACAAAGTCACTCCACGAGGAGTCACATAGATACGAAACGTTTTAGTTGTGCAGATTGTGGCAAAATGTTCAATCGCAAAGGAAATCTGAAGACACACACAATGATTAATTCAGGGGAAAAGCCATTTGCTTGCACAGTTTGTGGAAAGGGCTGTAGCCACACGGCTCATCTAAAAAGACACATGAGGACTCATACAAACTCATGACAGGGTTGAATAGATTTTCTGTCCACACCTAATTTCCTCCCTAATTTCCAGCCATGTGCAGAAATATATTTCACCAGGACATATTAAATCATCTTTTTAATCACTCACTAAGGTACATGTTATCTTCGTTTGGACACATCTAACTTATTATTGAATGATTCATGAACTATCCTATTATTGTGAATTGTGAATGTTGTGGAATGTTTTGGGGGTAGTCTGTCCCATTGTTAACGGACAGGTTAGGGCGTGTAACCCTATTGCTGAATGGATCGACCAACCAATTTGCATGTGATCCTTTTAGTATGATAAATACGGTGCATATAACCTACTCCTACATTATAGTGTGAATGGAGTGGAACATGTATAGGATCGGGAATCATTTGCATTCAAATAATTTAGACTGGAAAATCCTGCTCCACTTCTGAAAGGTGACAACAACAACTTGAGCTATATGTCATCCCTTCATTTAGACTTTACAAGGTTAAGCATCACTAGATCACTGTACCAACTGCACACAGCAATATATATGAAGTTATTCTTTCATGGTCAAATAGACATCTCACACATGCATGTTTAACTTTGAGTTAACTGAGGACTTCCAGGCGACTTAACTCTGAGGGACTCGCGCCACTGTCGGCCGAAAAAAGTGAGTTTTTTTTTCTCGGGGGGGACGGGGGAGCCTTGCCCCAGACCTCCTGGGCTACGACAGACTTCCAGGCTCGGCCAGGGACTCGCTCCACTCTCCTACCCCAGAACGGAGCCTCGTCGAAACAGAGTTTCGCCCCTGGGAGTCACGGAGGTCTGGGTCCCTGGCATCGCGGGCCAGGGGACAGGGGACCGGAGCCCCAGAGCTCCCGGCCCCTCCATAGGGCCGGGGGTCCGCCGGGGGTCCGCGGAGGGGGTCCGCGGGGGTCCCCGGCCCTATCTCGGCCGTCCCTGGTCCGTTTCGGACAGGGGGAATCTCGTTGGAACCGGGCCGCCGTCCCGGACGCGCTCGCGTCGGTCTCGTGCCCAGGTGGGGGTCCGCGTGGGGTCCGCGGGGCATCTCGGCCATCCCTGGGCCGTTTCGCACGGGGGGAATCTCGTTCGAACCGGGCCGCCGTCCCGGACGCGCTCCCGTCGGTCTCGTGCCCAGGTGGGGGTCCGCGGGGGGTCCACGGGGCATCTCGGCCGTCCCCGGGCCGTTTCGCACGGGGGGAATCTCGTTCGAACCGGGCCGCCGCCCCGGACGCGCTCCCGGGGGTCTCGCGGTGCCCAGGTGGGGGTCCGCGGGGGTCCGCGGCGGAAAGGGGCCTACGCGAGGCCCCGTAGATCTGCTGTTTTCTGGGGTTGGAAAACTCTCAACCAGGGCCTGGGGACCAGGCACCTGCTCTCCGCCGGTCCCCTGGGGTCCCCTCGTATGGCGACGCCCGGTGGCCACGGCGGGTACTGCGACGGAGGGGGGTCTGAGCCCTGGGTGTTCACAGGCCCAGGCACAGACACCGCGGGGCATCTCGGCCGTCCCTGGGCCGTTTCGCACAGGGGGAATCTCGTTGGAACCGGGCCGCCGTCCCGGACGCGCTCCCGTCGGTCTCGTGCCAAGGTGGGGGTCCGCGGGGGGTCCGCGGAGCATCTCGGCCGTTCCCGGGCCGTTTCGCACGGGGGGAATCTCGTTCGAACCGGGCCGCCGCCCCGGACGCGCTCCCGGGGGTCTCGCGGTGCCCAGGTGGGGGTCCGCGGGGGTCCGTGGCGGAAAGGGGCCTACGCGAGGCCCCGTAGATCTGCTGTTTTCTGGGGTTGGAAAACTCTCAACCAGGGCCTGGGGACCAGGCACCTGCTCTCCGCCGGTCCCCTGGGGTCCCCTCGTATGGCGCCGCACGGTGGCCACGGCGGGGTACTGCGACGGAGGGGGGTCTGAGCCCTGGGTGCTCACAGGCCCAGGCACAGACACCATCTGGGGGCGAACTTCTGACCGAGGCCTCGGCCTGGTCGTGGAGCCTGCTCTCCAGGGGTCCCTTGGGGTCCCCTCGTATGGCGACGCCCGGTGGCCACGGCGGGTACTGCGACGGAGGGGGGTCTGAGCCCTGGGTGTTCACAGGCCCAGGCACAGACACCGTCTGGGGGGAACTGCTGACCGAGGCCTCGGCCTGGTCGTGGAGCCTGCTCTACCACAGGTCCCTTGGGGTCCCCTCGTATGGCGACGCCTGGTGGCCACGGGGGGGTACTGCACACTGGGTGTTTTGATCCCAGGCACAGACACAGTCAAGGCTGGGCATCACCAAGGGACATCCCGTGGGTCCTCTGCACCAGCCAAGAGCTCCCATGTCCAAGCATGGAACAGGGGCCAGGTCCCTGTTCCATGCCTGGACATGGGAGCTCACACCACCACTCAGGCACAGGCACCCAACACAGGGACCAGGGGCTACACCCTGGGGACCTCTGCCCGGGGGAGGGTGCCCACACCCGGCCATGCACTACCAACGAACTCCGGGGAGCACTTCCAGGGGGACCCGCGCTCCTCTATACTTGTTACTACACTTGGCCCCTGGTCAAGGCCAGTCGCCTCGACCAGGGGCCCTCCGCTCGCCCGCCCTCCGCCGACCACCACCCCTGGTGGTCAGGCCGACACTCAAAAAAGGTTGTAGTTTAACGTCAGGCACACGCCGGGGGGCCACGTGCCGGCCCCGGCACGTGGCCGGGGCCGGCACGTACTTAAATAAAATGTACTTTACACCACTACTAATAGATGCTGTGTGTACACTTACATCTCCGATAGTATTGTCTCTCACCTGCACAAAATACTGATTATATATTATGCTGCTATTCATATCTGTTGCAAATTATACTGCTATTCATTTATGATGCAAATGATACTCTACTTGACCAATGCACCTTATAAGATGTATTATCACTCTTTCATGCTCAGATCATGTCTCAAATGGCCAGTTCTCTGGTTACCATTTCAGGCTTGTCTGTATTCCAACTGAGAGTGAAGAAATTAGCACAACTTGTTTGTATATCATGTATTTTATATTGACATATGTTGTAAGCACACATGAGGATTTTGTTTAATTAAAACTTGTGAAAGAAATATTTTGCAGACATACGTTCTTAAATTGTAGAGCCTTCCTCTCCTCATATCACTGTTGACCAATTCTATTATTCATTTTAATTGTATTAATTTGTTAAACATATCTATTTACAGCACCTTTAACATTTCACAAAGGATAGTAATAATAATGTCCAAGTGATAGGCCTGTTTCTGTAGTTTTGCTGAAACCCATCAGAGTCATATAGGTGTAAAATGGTCTCGGTTCATCCATACAGCCATCATCATTGACCTATTTGGGGAAAAGCAATTTGAGTGTAAAGTTTGTGGAAAAGGCTTTAGACGGATTGTCTAAATACACATCAGAAAAATATGTTAGTTAAATTTAACACTGTAGTAGTAGGCTCGCTAAAAACCATAACTCTATCTATAGTTTCAGTTGAATCAGTTGTAATTAAATCTGTGATTCATTTCAGCTGTGACCATTATGAAACTCATCAGCTCCCTAACGTTGTGCTAGAAAGTTGTGTGTGTGCGCGCGTCTGCCTGTCTGTGACAACTTGGTGTTAAAGTGCTAGTGTTTTCCTTCTTTTTTTTAATCAATATCATTTTGTAGTCTACAGTGCCCTACAGCATGACTTTGGCTAGGGCCTATATTCTTTATATTTGTATATATTATGATTTGGAATGAATTAGCCTTTTGTGTGAACACGTGCCTTGCCTAGCCGAATAGGACTGTATTTTAACATGAATCATAATAAGGTGGAGGTTCTGCTTGTTGTAAAAAGGTTGAGAACCACTGATTTAACCATATTTCGGTTGTCCTTTTCTTAATTTCATAGGCGTTGCTGACTACAATTTTTAGCAAGTAACTTGTAACTGTAGGGGGTTACTTTTTAAGTAACCTTCCCAACCCTGCCTAAGGTGTAAGATCTTAACATGTATTTTTAATGTTGTTCCTATCTTCTTCCCTTGACATGCAGCTACATGTGGGGGTGGTTTGGGTGATTAGTGAGTAATTATGGGTGGAGTTAAGTACCTATTGTTCCTCCCATTGACACACCCACTTCTAGACAGCTCTAGGTGTCAGAATGTAGTGAACATTCAAAGGAGCTTTTCTCAGCTTTGGGGAAAATAGTACAATCACTTTAAAATGCTCATATCTCCTTCAAATATTTTCCAATTGCATTGAATGATACATCATATGAAAGCTTACATTCTGTACTTTAATAATCTGTACAAAACTGAAAAATTACTATGGGCGAGATGAGGGCCTATTTGCCAGACTGGGTCATACTTTAAAAATAGCTGTATCTAACTAGTTAGATTCCAACTAGTTAGATACAGATATTTGTAAAGTATGTATTTGCTTTATTTGTATATTTGGATATGACCACCTCAAGGTTTCTTGGGGGCCAACAATTATAATGTAATGCACTCCAAGGTATTGGATTTGGTGTACAGTACGTGTTTGACAATGACAACGCCGCAAGATGGTGATGTCGGACAACACTGATCCAGACAGGACACTAATGCTACCTAAGACCCTTCACTGTAGATTCTTTAAGAACAGCACTATCACTCACTGTTACAACTTAGTATTATACTACACACTGCTGCTGCTCACAGTGCTGTAGTGGAAAAAGACTCAAATGTTTTACTGGAAATACTCAAGTAAAGTATAAATACCTCAACATTGTACTTAAATAAAATGTACTTTACACCACTGCTAATAGATGCTGTATGTACACTTACATCTCCGATATTATTGTCTCTCACCTGCACAAAATACTGATTCTATATTATGCTGCTATTCATATCTGTTGCAAATTATACTGCTATTCATTTATGATGCAAATGATACTCTACTTGACCAATGCACCTTATAAGATGTATTATCACTCTTTCATGCTCAGATCATGTCTCAAATGGCCAGTTCTCTGGTTACCATTTCAGGCTTGTCTGTATTCCAACTGAGAGTGAAGAAATTAGCACAGCTTGTTTGTATATCATGTATTTTATATTGACATATGTTGTAAGCACACATGAGGATTTTGTTTAATTAAAACTTGTGAAAGAAATATTTTGCAGACATACGTTCTTAAATTGTAGAGCCTTCCTCTCCTCATATCACTGTTGACCAATTCTATTATTTATTTTAATTGTATTAATTTGTTAAACATATCTATTTACAGCACCTTTAACATTTCACAAAGGATAGTAATAATAATGTCCAAGTGATAGGCCTGTTTCTGTAGTTTTGCTGAAACCCATCAGAGTCATATAGGTGTAAAATGGTCTCGGTTCATCCATACAGCCATCATCATTGACCTATTTGGGGAAAAGCAATTTGAGTGTAAAGTTTGTGGAAAAGGCTTTAGACGGATTGTCTAAATACACATCAGAAAAATCTGTTAGTTAAATTTAACACTGTAGTAGTAGGCTCGCTAAAAACCATAACTCTATCTATAGTTTCAGTTGAATCAGTTGTAATTAAATCTGTGATTAATTTCAGCTGTGACCATTTGCAATGCACTGGGTCGCGCATTGCAAAGTGAAACAGTATGAAACTCATCAGCTCCGTAACGTTGTGCTAGAAAGTTGTGTGTGTGCGCGCGTCTGCCTGTCTGTCTGTGACAACTTGGTGTTAAAGTGCTAGTGTTTTCCTTCTTTTTTTTAATCAATATCATTTTGTAGTCTACAGTGCCCTACAGCATGACTTTGGCTAGGGCCTATATTCTTTATATTTGTATATATTATGATTTGGAATGAATTAGCCTTTTGTGTGAACACGTGCCTTGCCTAGCCGAATAGGACTGTATTTTAACATGAATCATAATAAGGTGGAGGTTCTGCTTGTTGTAAAAAGGTTGAGAACCACTGATTTAACCATATTTCGGTTGTCCTTTTCTTAATTTCATAGGCGTTGCTGACTACAATTTTTAGCAAGTAACTTGTAACTATAGGGGATTACTTTTTAAGTAACCTTCCCAACCCTGCCTAAGGTGTAAGATCTTAACATGTATTTTTAATGTTGTTCCTATCTTCTTCCCTTGACATGCAGCTACATGTGGGGGTGGTTTGGGTGATTAGTGAGTAATTATGGGTGGAGTTAAGTACCTATTGTTCCTCCCATTGACACACCCACTTCTAGACAGCTCTAGGTGTCAGAATGTAGTGAACATTCAAAGGAGCTTTTCTCAGCTTTGGGGAAAATAGTACAATCACTTTAAAATGCTCATATCTCCTTCAAATATTTTCCAATTGCATTGAATGATACATCATATGAAAGCTTACATTCTGTACTTTAATAATCTGTACAAAACTGAAAAATGACTATGGGCGAGATGAGGGCCTATTTGCCAGACCGGGTCATACTTTAAAAATCACACCCGTGTGAACTGAGTGGTGTAAGGTTTTATATAGCATGATCAGCTGTGGTCTGACGTAATGTCTGACGTAATGAAATAAGGTAAGGTATTATGTAGCCTGATCAGCTCTGATCTGACGTAATGAAATCACACCTGGATGTGATTTCACAACTGGCTTTTTTTGTGCAGAGAAAATGACCACGGTTGCTACGGTCATCCAGTTCACCCGGGTGTGATTTAATTACGTCAGAAATTATTTTGAACATAGCAACCATGGTCATTTTTTTATGCACACAAAAGCCAGTTGTAGGAGTGGTTTACACCACTCAAAAATAGCTGTATCTAACTAGTTAGATTCCAACTAGTTAGATACAGATATTTGTAAAGTATGTATTTGCTTTATTTGTATGTGATTTTTTTTTAAACCAATACTAATATTAAATGCGTTAGACGACCCTGGTTGTGATTGTTGTGGAATGTTTTGGGGGAAGTCTGTCCCATTGTTAACGGACAGGTTAGGGCATGTAAACCCTATTGCTGAATGTAGCCTACTCCTACAGTATAGTGTGAATGGAGTGGAACATGTATAGGATCGGGAATCATTTGCATTCAAATAATTTAGACTGGAAAATCCTGCTCCACTTCTGAAAGGTGACAACAACAACTTGAGCTATATGTCATCCCTACATTTAGACTTTACAAGGTTAAGCATCACTAGATCACTGTACCAACTGCACACAGCAATATATATGAAGTTATTCTTTCATGGTCAAATAGACATCTCACACATGCATGTTTAAACTCATGACAGGGTTGAATAGATTTTCTGTCCACACCTAATTTCCTCCCTAATTTCCAGCCATGTGCAGAAATATATTTCACCAGGACATATTAAATCATCTTTTTAATCACTCACTAAGGTACATGTTATCTTTGTTTGGACACATCTAACTTATTATTGAATGAATCATGAACTATCCTATTATTGATTATTGATTGATTTCCATTATACATTACAAAGACATGATAGAATGTAAAGTCATGTTAAAACATGTAATAATGGGTTTCTCTTTTATATATTCTGTCTAGACGCCATACACCTCCTTTTGTGTAAAGAGGAGGTATTCCCTGAGCAGCAGGACAGAACCTCCAGTCTGGTCCAAGAGGAACAAGAGTCTCCATCGATTAAAGAGGAACATGATGAGCCACTTCAAAGATCAGAGGTGGATGGTGGATCAACAGAGATATTACTGTCAGTGAAACATGAACATTATGAAAACATACAAACAGAACCTGTAGCCAGCACCTCATCTCAACACATGGACACACAAGCTGATGTAGAGGACTGTGGAACATCACAACCAACTAGTGATGACCAGCTTCGCTCTTCACACTATTCTGAATCTGATATCACTGAAGACAGTGATGATTGGGATGAGA
>NC_136799.1:47213849-47221349 GCF_951216825.1 Electrona antarctica | reverse complement strand
ATGCGTAACGGATCACATAGGATCTTTGATTGACACGCCGCCATCACAGGTTTGTGTGCCTCGTCTCACCTATTATACTACCCCTCCCAGAGAACTGGGAGGGGCGAAATTGTTTTTTTCTGAGGCACGGCCCATGATGCGTAACGGATCATGCAAGATGAGGAAACGAGCGGGTCACCGGACGAGGCGGCGCGACAAGACGAGACCCAGGCCGGCAAACTAGACCGCGATAAACCTTGTTTCAGGGTTCTTACCGCAGGAGCCGCCCTGGTCCATCCGCCGGCCGACGTCCGACACCCAATTTTGGTTCTGACTGAGCCCTTCACGGCGGAGCCAGAGTCCGCCGAGAGAGGGACCCAGAGACGAGCGGGTCGCCGGACGAGGCGGCGCGACGAGACGAGACCCAGGTCGACAAACTTGACCACGATAAACCTTGTTTCAGGGTTCTTACCGCAGGAGCCGCCCTGGTCCATCCGCCGGCCACCGACCAACGCCCTACCTTGACAACTAGTCTTCGAACTCTGCCCATAGGCTAAAATTTCTTGCTCCAAAGGAGAATACGTGTAACTAAAAAGAGGGGACTTACCATATCTGTTCACATGATCCGCTGTGTAGAGCACTGTCCTCCTAGACAAGAGCTTCGCTGTGAATTTAACGTTTGACACTCCGATCTCCTTGAGGACGATCGAGTTTTTAGGGAACCATAGGCCCCTCGCCCCGATGGGGAAACCATGCACGACACTCGGTCCACGTTCCTGTATTTCCTCTTTAGGGTCGCCACGAGTGGCCTGTACTTGGCCACTTTCTCGTGGTACGCTTTCCGCAGCGTGTCCTTGTCCCTTTCAAACTTGATGGTGACATCGAGGACCATCAGAGTCCTATCTTTGAATAGTAGCAAGTCGGGCTTGAGTAGATTTCCCGAGGGGAGCCTCACGGAGCACTCCGCCTTCGTCCTCCATCCGTATCTCCTCGCTTCCTGTTCCAAGTGCCGACATATCTTATTATGTCGGGCACACCTGCTCCTAGAAACGCCCTTACAGGCACCAACCACGTGGTGGAGTGATTCAGAGAAAAACCCGCACCTCCTGCAGTCGCGCCGTCTATTCCTCTGTCCTCTGGATAGGACTTCCCTTACGGGCACTACGTTGGCCCTGAGCCTTAGTGCCGCGCTGTAGCTGTCCATCGTGAACCCATAAACCTTAGGGCGACTCAACCAATGGTTGGAGATTGGGTCATTATGGAAATTTGCAATTCCGGAACCCTGCGTAGGTGCCGCCACCCATCGCCGGAACTCCGCCTCTCTCCAGTCACCAGGCTTAGCTGTCGCCTTCAAAACCGGACTTGACCCTGGTGTTGCCACCCTAAAGGTCCTGCTACCCCACGTGGGTACGTCGGAAGTGGAGCCTCCCGCTAGAAGCCAGAGCTTCCTAAAGATTGTCTTTCCACAGTGGGAGTTCGCCAGGGCCCTTGTAGCCGGGTCCGAGGAGGCACTTAGTCTGTGCAGTCTCCTCACTTGCATACTCGCCACCCTAAAGGCGAAGGCGGCGCGGCGAGAGGAAGCAGAAGCGAGGCTGCAGGGCTGGTGCGCTAGCCAGGCTACGGAGGCAGCCGCTCAAACCACCGCTTCCCAGCATATTTCTCACTAACGCCAGATCCCTCGCTAATAAGATGGATGAACTGAGGCTACAGACTTCAGCTAATAGAACCGTGAAGGACTGCTGTATTCTGTTGGTCACGGAGACTTGGCTTCACCCATTCATATCGGACTCTGCTATCGAGCTGACAGGCTACACCGCACAACGTCATGACAGGACTGAGAACTCAGGTAAGAGCAAAGGAGGGGGTCTCTGTATGTACATAAATAACAACTGGTGTACAAATACAGTGACTGTAGACAGTCACTGCTGCCCGAACCTGGAGTATGTGACTGTCAAATGCAGACCCTTCTATCTTCCTAGAGAGTTTACCGTTGTCATGACGACTGCTGTTTACATTCCTCCGGATGCTAATGCTAACGTTGCTATCGGGCATTTACATGGGAGCATTAGCAGACAGTTGAGTAGATATCCTGACGCGGTGCATATCATAGCAGGGGATTTTAACCATGCGGATTTGAAAGCAGCACTCCCCAAATTCCACCAGCATGTTAAATGCGCTACGAGAGGAGCTAACACTCTGGACAAGGTCTACTCTAACATCAAACTTGGCTACAGGGCAAAACAACTACCGCACCTGGGCAAGTCTGACCATATGTCCCTGCTTTTAATACCGGCATATGCCCCCCTCAGGAAAACTGCTCCCACCACCACAAAAACTGTTAAAACTTGGCCTGAGGATGCCTCTGAGCAGCTGCAGGACTGCTTTGACAGGACCAACTGGGACATTTTTGAACACCAGGACCTGGATGTGTTCACAGACAGTGTTCTGTGCTACATCAAGAACTGTACAGACAATGTCACAGTGGACAAACGCATCCGGGTCTACCCCAACCAGAAGCCCTGGATGACCCGGGAGGTCCAGCGGCTGCTAAAGGAGAGGAACACCGCTTTCAGGTCTGAGGGTAGGGCTCACTACAACACAGCCCGTACTAACCTGAAGAGAGGCATCAGAAAGGCCAAGGCTGACTACAGGAGGAGGATCGAGGACCAGCTGGACAGCAACAACAGCAGGCAGGTGTGGCAGGGAGTCCAGCATCTCACCAACTACAGGACTACCGTCGGAGCTGTCGAAGGTGACGTCTCGTTGGCAGAGGAGCTAAACACCTTCTTTGCCCGCTTCGAGGCAGAGCCACCGGAGGCAGCAACGTCACACCCCACGGTCCACAGCAGCTTCACCTTCACAGTTGAGGAGCATGAGGTGAGGCGCACGCTGCGGGCCATCAACCCGAGGAAGGCTGCAGGTCCTGACGGCGTCACTGGACGTGTACTGAAGGACTGCGCGGACCAGCTGGCTGGGGTCTTCACCAGGATTTTCAACCAGTCCCTCGCCCAGTCCACTGTCCCACTCTGTCTAAAATCCTCCACCATAGTCCCCCTGCCCAAGAAACGTCACATCTCCAGTCTTAACGACTACCGACCAGTCGCACTCACACCAGTGGTGATGAAGTGCTTTGAGAAGCTGGTCCGGGGTCACATCACATCACTCCTGCCCCGTGGCTTTGACCCCCACCAGTTCGCTTACAGGGCAAATAGATCCACAGAGGACGCCGTAGCCACAGCCCTCCATGCTGCACTGTCCCACCTGGAGCAGCCGGGGAGCTATGTGCGGATGCTCTTTGTGGATTTTAGCTCTGCATTCAACACTATCCTCCCCCACAGACTGGTGGACATACTGGGGGAACTGGGTTTTCCACACAACACCTGCATGTGGATTAAGAGCTTCTTGTCTGGTCGCAGCCAGAGGGTTAGAGTGGGCGATCACACATCCACGTCCCTCAGCCTCAGTACCGGCTCCCCACAGGGCTGTGTACTGAGCCCGCTGCTCTACACCCTCTACACACACAAATGCACCCCCGCCCACCGCAGCAACACCATGGTGAAGTTTGCAGATGACACCACAGTAGTAGGGCTCATCTCCAAGGGGGATGAGTCCGCCTACAGGGATGAGGTGGTGCAGTTGACTGACTGGTGCAGAGTAAACAACCTGCTCTTGAACACATCCAAGACCCAGGAACTTGTCATCGACTACAGGAGAAAGAAAACGGACATTCCACCATTGATCATAAATGGGGACTGTGTGGAGAGGGTGTCCTCTTTCCGCTTTCTGGGAGTCCACATAGAGGAGGGCTTGACCTGGAATGCGAACACCTCTGAGCTGCTGAAGAAGGCCCAGCAGAGACTTTACTTCCTGAGGGTGCTCAGGGGGAATAACATCACACAGAGACTGCTGGTGTCCTTTTATCGGTGTGCCATAGAGAGCATTCTAACGTACTGTATATGCGTGTGGTACACCAGCTGTACAGTAGCTCAGAGGAAAAAGCTCCAGAGGGTCATTAACACGGCTCAAACGATCATTGGCTGCCCTCTTCCCACATTGGAGGACCTACACAGATCCCGCTGTCTCAAAAAAACACAGAACATTATAAAGGACAGTTCTCACCCCGGTCACTCACTGTTTGAACTGTTGCCGTCAGGTAGACGGTACAGAGTGCTCAAGTCAGGGACCAACAGACTCAGCAACAGTTTCTATCCCACAGCGGTAGCCACACTAAATGCTGCTAAGAAATGATCTGTTACATATTACATGTTTTTTTTGTGCTGGTTCGTTAAGTACAATCAGGGTTTTGTGCAATAACAGCTGCAACTAAGGGTGTACTGTGCAATATATGTCGTGAAATAGGGATCTGTGCAATAACATGAAGTACGGTTATGTGTGTTTTTGTTGTATTAGCTTTATAGTTTTTGTTATAGCCAGTTTATGATGCACTGATTGGTTGGCACTTTTAATTTCGTTGTACTTGTTGCAATGACAAATAAAGATCTATCTAGATCTATCTATAGAGGGGATCAAGCTCTTGAGCTTCTTAATCCCGAGCCCACCGTTCCTGGCCTTTGAGTAAAGGAGGCCGTCCGTGGTGCTGAGTGGGATCGACAGCCAGGTCTTAACTGCGTCCTTTACACGATTATCGATCCTATCGAGTTCCTTCTCCGACAGTGCGGTAAGGTCTGCCTGGTACAGGATCCTTGGGATCGCATGTTCGTTCAGGATGGAGATCCTTTCGGCGGGGTCAAAGGGTTTCTTGTTCAGGGCCTTTATCGCGTCTTCAATCACTTTGTCAAGATCAGTGGGTACCGCACCCAGCCAGGGGTCAATCATTAGCCCGAGATATTTCCGTGGGTGTCCCTTTTCGATCAACTGGAGGGGGGTCCCCATGAGCTTCCAGTTGATCCCTTCGTTTAGCGCGTAAGTGCCGCTAGAGCGTTCAAGAAAGAAACCGAAGCACTTCTTCGGTTGAACAGAGAGCCCTGTTATGATACTGAATTCCTCCAGTATCTGCAGGTTGAACTCCATTCCTTGTCTAGAGTCGCTGACCAGCACCAGGTCATCCGCGAACGCTAGTGCCGCCATCTTATTGCCCCCAACGTCCACACCGGAGCCATGCTCCTCTAAGGACTGGAGCAAGGGGTCAATTGCTAGATTAAACAACAACGGCGAGAGGGGGCAGCCCTGCTTGACTCCCACTCTCAGCGGAATGGGCTTTGTGAGGCCCTCTTTGGTCTTGATCCTTGTGGTCCCATCTGTGTACATCGAAGTTAATAACTTGACCACGTGCTGGTCCATTTTCCTTCTCCTTAACGCCTCCCATAGGTGCGCGTGGGCCACCGAGTCGAATGCTTTCGCGAAGTCGATGAAAACGACTCCCAACGGTTTCCCGCTTCCCCTTCTTAACTTGATTAGACTGTTTAGTAGGAGAATGTTCTCCGCGCAGCCAGAGGCTTGAATGAATCCTCTCTGCCTAACGTTTATGCCACAGGCCCTCTCCAGCCGTTTGTGAACGACTTTGGCGAATAGACGAACTAACATAGACCCAATCGTTATGGGCCTCCAGTTATTCGCGTCTTTCAGTTTGTCATCATCCATGACTTTGGGGATCAAAGTCGTTCGGTTGACTTTCAGGGCTCTAGGCACGTGACCAGAGACAAACCAAGAGTTGTACAGAGCGGCCAGCTTGCGTCGGGTTGGGTCCCACTCGTCAAGCTCGTCCGCCGTGACCCCATCAGGGCCCGCGGCAGAGTCCCTCTTCACCTGCTTAAACCGACGGTCTACCTCATCAGGTGAAATGAGGTTCTTGAACAGATCGATATTAGCTTGCGGTCCCGCTTTGAACCCGCCAAGCCCTTTGAACTCCTTCACCGTACTCCATAGAGTGCCATAGACTTTCAGTACGTCGTCCTCGCGGACGCCGCATTCAAGGTCTTCCCTCCCATCAAGAGCGTATGTAGCAAGCTTCTTCTTGCTGCTCTTAGTTCGTTTTTTGATTGTCTTAGCGACTCTTAGACGCTTTTCATGTCTGCTGCGGGGAGGAGCCTGCACCTGCCTTCTAGGTGCCCTCCTGGTTTCCCTCACCAGCGGAGCAAAGTGTTCGACAAGCCGCTGGCCTGCCGAATCTACTGCCTCTGGGGTGCAGTCACTAAGGGCTAGGAACTCCGCCCTGTCCATCACTCCGGTCTGAGAGTCGGTTAAACTAGCGGCGGATACCAACCGCCTTAAGAGGCGCCTGAGCCCGAAGATCTTTCGCGGGCTCAGGCCCTCCCCTCTAAGCTCCACCAACCCGGCCACCTGGTCAGGGGTGGGGCCCGCCCTCTCCATGTTTACCCTCATCCGTCTGAGCTTTCCCTGTACTTGTGCGAGAGACTTGGAGCCTCCAAGCCTCCTCAACACCTCTCTGGCAGGTGCCCCGCGGGCGTCCTGAATAATCACCAACTCCTCTGGTGACCAAAGCCGCTTGGAAAGCTTGGCCAACTCAGACTTGAGTAATCTCTGACGGCACTCCTCCCAAAAGGCTAGCTTATGGAAGGTCCTTCTGTGTCTCGTCAAGCCCTGTCTCGATTTACACCTTACGCCACAATGGTGGCAGTCTATTCCCTGTCCCCTGATCGGGGTGCCCGTGTTTACGGCTTTGCATTTGGGGATGTGGCAGGCGATGGGGTGAACCCTCTTGCCATTCTTGCCACACTTGGGGCATGCGAAACGGATCTCCGTGTCCTTGGGAAAGTGCTCATAATGGTTCCTGATCTTGGTTCTCGATGCCAAAGGAATATTACAGATCTGACAGGAGATAGACTTGAGCAGTTGAACCCTCAGGGTCGGCGGACGAAGCGCCACTGCTCCACTTGTGCTAGCTGCCATTGTAGTCCCTGCGCCAACCCATCCGGGCCTAACGCGCCTTCTCCTTCCAGTCGTTTCGACCCTGTCAGGTGGGGCGCCCCGCGCCTGCTCTCTCTCGTCGACTACCGGTACAGGAGTTGGGATCGTCGTGGCCAGGAGGCTCGGCAGGAGAGTCCTCCTCGACAAATCCCCGGCTCTTCTTGGGCGGGCTGCCCCCTGGCCTCTCCCAACTACCGCGGCCCCATTCGAAGCCCTACGAAGGCTGGGACCCATGTTCCTTCTTGGTGAAGTGTCCGCCCCCCTACGTGGCGGGGCGACACCCTCTCCACCACTGTTCGGTTCCGCCCTACCCGCAGCCTCATGGAGGCTGGGCAGGAGTGCCCTCCTGATCCCTACGCGATTTAAACTTGCTTGGAGTGAGCCTCTGCTCACCCCTACCCTTCCCCTTCTCCTAGGGGTCAGAGTACCAGGTGCCCTCGGGGGCGCCATGGTTCTAAAGACAAAAAGGGGCTCAGCACCTCGGCCTACCCTTATAAGCACTACTAGCTCCTAATCGCAACTGATTGGAGTTTATTAAGTGTTTTCCGTTACTATCCGTGTCTCTTAAACTCACTTCGGCTTTTAAGGCTTTACCAACGAGAGTTTTTATTCTTCTGTTAT
This sequence comes from Electrona antarctica, assembly GCF_951216825.1. NCBI lineage: Eukaryota > Metazoa > Chordata > Actinopteri > Myctophiformes > Myctophidae > Electrona > Electrona antarctica. The sequence goes on along the minus strand of NC_136799.1, from coordinate 47,213,861 downwards.
GTGGCCCCCCAA
>NC_136799.1:47133849-47206349 GCF_951216825.1 Electrona antarctica | reverse complement strand
TGACCTATTTTTGACCTTCAAATGCAAGATAGCTGCCAATTTGAGCTCCAAAATCGTCACAGAGCCTTCATATTAGGCTCTAATGAAAGCTCTCTGCTCATGATGAGTTGAATAAATAATCAGTATAAGTACACAGAAGTAATCTCTGAGGTCAATAAAGTCAATGTTTTTTACAACAGTTGCTGATTTGCAGTTTCCCATTGTTCTGTTTGGTTTTGGTTTTCTGTTAACTCTGTTGGTACCCTTATTTTGTATTATTGCTCCCAGTGTTAGTCCTTGACAAAATACATATGCAATTTGCATTAGTGCAGTATGAGCAAGACACAATCACATTAGAAGCACACCATGTCCAATGAATGTGTCCTAAAATGCGGCAAGCCTTGTAAGCCCACCGATACTATAAATCAAGGCAAATGGGACAGCTTACAATTAAAAGCCCCAAAGTGGTCAGGACTTGATATATATTGGTGATGTTTACACAACCACCTCCTGGGAAGATGGGCCAACCAATCACTACATGCATAAGTCATGTTGTATTTCTATCTCATCTTCAGCTGTACTTCAGAATTACAGGCTACGCAAAGACAACAAAATAAAAAATGCTCAGTTTTCAACATCTGAAATGCCTGCTCAAAGTGTCACCAAAGCGCCTTCGTTCGTCAGTGGGTGGGCCTCTCCATGACAAAACAAAATGTGTGTGGTGTGTGCAAGGTACGGACATGAGGCACTCGGACAGGAAGAAAGGCACGTTTTTAAGAATCACCACACCATCAGCATAGCGCTCCTTCAAGCGCCACACAATCCTCATAGAAGATGAGGAGCTCAGGGATCGTCTCACACAACTAATTGAGTCAACGGCAGCACTGTCAGATCCTTATGCAAATTATATAATGTACCACCATGCCTGTTGGATGAAGCATATCCACAACACAGTCTTCAAGACAGATGATGCTATGCATCTGCAGAATGTGTCTCTCTCAGAGGCTAAGAATTTGTTCTTTAGACACGTTGATACTGTCATCTTTGTTGAGTGCGAGATCCGTTCACTGCAGTCTCTTTTAGCAGACTACAGACGCATCGTCAGTGACTATGGCTATCCAGTGGGTGATGTAAAATCAACTTATGTCAAAAGACTGCTCATTAATGAGTATCAAGATAAAATTGGTTTCAAAGACAGGAGTGAAGTTAACAAGAGCGAGTGGATCTATGATGTTGAGGGTGGTGGTGACTACATAGAGGCTGCAGTGTCATCTCTTGGCATCAGCGATGAGCAACTCCTCCAAGATACTGACTACTGTTCCCTGGCCACCTCGCATTGATCATCTTGAGGAAGGCGAACAGTTGTGTGAGTTGCTGTTGAAGCTTTTGACTTGGTTAAAACACCCAGAGAGAAAAGCTCCTGACCTCAGCCCAGCCACACTCAGTCTGGTCTCGATGATCCAGTACCACATCACTGGACATTTTGAAAGAAATCCCTTTTGGAGCTCAAAATTGGCAGCCATCTTGCATTTGAAGGTCAAATCATTATATACACACCAGATATGTATTCCTTGACCAAAATAAGCTCTGAAACCATGTATTGTGCATCATTGTAGGTCAAACCATTAAAAAGTTCATTTTCACGGCAGCCATTTTGGATTTTGGCCAAAAGAATTCCCCGGCCAAATTTGTTTAATAACCCTCCTAGATGACAAATCCATTGTGAAACGGACCTTTGCTCTCCACGGTCACGGAACGGTCCAAAACGACCCAACTACCAGGCCATACAGGACACGTAATCAATTGACATTAAAAAGGTGTGATAAGGCGTCATCAGCGGGGAGGTACATACGAATAAATGATTTAAATGGTTGAAACACCGCAGTTGGGTTAGAGATTTGGTTGTGTGGAGCACTTTACTTGTATTGTAGCGCTACAAAGTGATCAGCCTTTTCTCTCCTTGGCGTAATTACAATCTAAAGGTTAAAACTCGTTTTAAGGACAAGGCTGAGCTTGGTCCATCTCAGTACTGGAATGAGTGATTGTGACATAATGTTAGAGTAAAAGTATGTGTCATCCTGTGAGAGCTCTGAATTCTTTAGACCACCCTCTTTGCCAACATGAGCTATGATTTAAGCCACAAGAGGGCAGAGGTGTAGTGCATGAACGACAACACTCAACTCTACCTAAACATAGGAAGGTCTAATTTAGGATTCCAAAGCTTTTCTACAGTAACTGTCCCATCACCTGCTAGATTACATTGACTCTCTGTATACCCAGCGAGTCAATGTAATCTAGCAGGTGATCGTATACCCAATCACCTGCTAGATTACATTGACTGGGTATACAATCAGTGTCCAATCAATATTAACCCATTAAGAGCTGAGGCCGATTCAAAGAATGTCTTGTAAACAGTTTTAGGAAAAACTTAAGTTGCTATAACATTTCATGTTGAGGATCACCCAAAATTGTGTTTTTGGCCGTTGACCTGCATCTCAAAATATTTTGTGCCAGGGACCCCGGAAGCAAACATTTGAGTTAAAAAATGATCGCTTTTTTATATTCAAAGTTTCCATTAGGTGCATGGATTATAATTATTGTTTTTTCTTAATTTCCTGAGAAATGTACATTTTGGAGTTGGTGGTTTCTCTCTGACAGGGGGGGGGGGTTATTAGAACATCTTTATATTAACAGAGTTCAAAATACAAAAACAGATGCAGCACCAGATTCAGGAGTACCAGCACATCAAAGAACATACTTTGTGGGTCCATTTTATATTTGATGTCTTTGAGAGAATTTAAACAACATTAACACTCTATATGGTTGGTCTATATCCAGAACATTTCTCTCTGTGACCTCGACCTGTTCTATTCTAGTCTCTCAAGAACAGATTCTGAGCTACACTATTAAATCAGTTGGCAGGGGCATTCAGAATGTGTTTATATTGTTGTTAGTGGGAATGAAAACAGGCGCCACAGTGGTCAGGGCAAAATGAGTCGCTTTTATTCTGTAGGCAAAGAGAGAGATAATCATTCAACAGGTTCCATTTATAAAATTAGGACCAATCCTTTCATTAGGCCTACTACTACTAGTTTGACTTGACTTGCACAGTGATTGTAACCGGAAATACAATATCATCTCTAGAAGTTTGACTTTATTCGAACAGCTTTTTGGCACCAAACAGGCTGGTCTGAGTTATTTCAGTAACTAAGCACAAGAGTTCTTAAAAAGTTCTATACCTTGAGTCAATGTCACTGTGGAAGGAGATATAAGGTGGCGAACTTAAAAGAGGGTCCAAGTCCAGTAGAAGTAGAAAAATCCTTTATTTCATGAATTAATTAAATATTAAAAACAAGGGTTAAAAACACGACCAACGCGTTTCGGCCTGCATGGGCCTTCATCAGGGTCAACTGATTATTATTATTATTATTATTATTATTTCAATAACTGTTGATCAGCTGGGATTATAACACTTAGCCCATACGTAACCCATATGGGACACAGACATGCATGCCCAGTTCTAACCCATGCCCACTTAGCCCATACATAACCTATATAGGACCCAGACATGCGTGACCAGTTCTAACCCATGCACACTTAGCTCATATATAACCCACAAGGGACCCATACATGCATGACCAGTTCTAACCCATGCCCACTTAGCCCATATATAACCCACAAGGGACCCATACATGCATGACCAGTTCTAACCCATGCCCACTTAGCCCATATATAACCCACAAGGGACCCATACATGCATGACCAGTTCTAACCCACGCCCACTTAGCCCATATATAACCCACAAGGGACCCATAGATGGATGACCAGTTCTAACCCATGCCCACTTAGCCCATACGTAACCCATATGGGACACAGACATGCATGCCCAGTTCTAACCCATGCCCACTTAGCCCATACATAACCTATATAGGACCCAGACATGGGTGACCAGTTCTAACCCATGCCCACTTGGCCCATAAATAACCCACAAGGGACCCAGACATGCGTGACCAGTTCTAACCCATGCCCACTTAGCCCATACGTAACCTATATAGGACCCAGACAAGCATGACCAGTTCTAACCCATGCCCACTTAGCCCATATATAACCCAGAAGGGACCCATACATGCATGACCAGTTCTAACCCACGCCCACATAGCCCATATATAACCCACAAGGGACCCATAGATGGGTGACCAGTTCTAACCCATGCCCACTTAGCCCATACGTAACCCATATGGGACACAGACATGTGTGCCCAGTTCTAACCCATGCCCACTTAGCCCATACATAACCTATATAGGACCCAGACATGGGTGACCAGTTCTAACCCATGCCCACTTGGCCCATATATAACCCACAAGGGACCCAGACATGCGTGACCAGTTCTAACCCATGCCCACTCAGCCCATACGTAACCCATATGGGACACAGACATGCGTGCCCAGTTCTAACCCTTGCCCACTTAGCCCATACATAACCTATATAGGACCCAGACAAGCATGACCAGTTCTAACCCATGCCCACTTAGCCCATATATAACCCACAAGGGACCCATACATGCATGACCAGTTCTAACCCACGCCCACTTAGCCCATATATAACCCACAAGGGACCCATAGATGGGTGACCAGTTCTAACCCATGCCCACTTAGCCCATACGTAACCCATATGGGACCCAGACATGCGTGACCAGTTCTAAACCATGCCCACTTAGCCCATAAATAACCCACAAGGGACCCATACATGCATGACCAGTTCTAAACCATGCCCACTTAGCCCATATATAACCCACAAGGGACCCATACATGCATGACCAGTTCTAACCCATGCCCACTTAGCCCATATATAACCCACAAGGGACCCATACATGCATGACCAGTTCTAACCCACGCCCACTTAGCCCATATATAACCCCCAAGGGACCCATAGATGGGTGACCAGTTCTAACCCATGCCCACTTAGCCCATACGTAACCCATATGGGACACAGACATGCGTGCCCAGTTCTAACCCATGCCCACTTAGCCCATACATAACCTATATAGGACCCAGACATGCGTGACCAGTTCTAAACCATGCCCACTTAGCCCATATATAACCCACAAGGGACCCATACATGCATGACCAGTTCTAACCCATGCCCACTTAGCCCATATATAACCCAAAAGGGACCCATACATGCATGACCAGTTATAACCCACGCCCACTTAGCCCATATATAACCCACAAGGGACCCATAGATGGGTGACCAGTTCTAACCCATGCCCACTTATCCCATACGTAACCCATATGGGACACAGACATGCGTGCCCAGTTCTAACCCATGCCCACTTAGCCCATACATAACCTATATAGGACCCAGACATGCGTGACCAGTTCTAACCCATGCCCACTTAGCCCATATATAACCCACAAGGGACCCACAGATGGGTGACCAGTTCTAACCCATGCCCACTTAGCCCATACGTAACCTATATAGGACCCAGACATGGGATCCCCGTTCTAACCCATGCCCACTTAGCCCATATATAACCCACAAGGGACCCATACATGGGTGACCAGTTCTAACCCACGCCCACTTGGCCCATCTGTTACCCATATCGAACCCACGATATTTGCCCAGCACACATGCACCCCATATGGGGCCCACATGGACATGTTAGCTGGGAAATGGGCACAGACAGGCGCTGAAAGACTTGGATGCCATTCACGCACTCACTGCGCATTACCTCAAACAGGAGGTTACTAGACGGGACATGGCTGTACTGGATCTGCAAAAGGACAATAGGCGGCTTATATCAGAACAAGCATTGCTCCAGACTGAAAACATTCGTTTGCTACGCCTTAGTGCAGGAGTTCCTGCACAACGCCCTTCCATGTTCCTGGAAGTTACTGTGCCGCGCCCAGACGTGGATATCCGAGTCTTTACAGAACCAGAGATGGATCGCATGAAGCGCCTGGCGGATGGGGATGATGGGACCCTCGGCAGTTTGATCTTCCGATGTGCAATACCCACTACTACATACAGGCTATGGGCTGAAACCACAAACTGGGATGGTTATGCGCTTCCACAAAACCTGAGAGACTGCATTATGGGGCATGTTAACACTGCATTCCCCATTAATTCCCAGAAAGCAAACGAAAAAGCAGTCAAAATTAAAGTGAACGATTATCTCCGCAACCCAAGAAAGGGGATGTCGCTATTTTAGCATTGGAAAAATGCTCCAAATGTTTAGCCTACTTGTTATACCTTTTTACACTTTTTGGCACGGCTGAAGTCAACTGTATAGTGAACTTTGTATTTTATATTTCCGTTTGTTTTCCAATTTCTTCACAGAAATAAATGCAATGCAAATTGAATTCATTGAAATTAATGTGTGTCTTTTTTTATTACATAACAAGAATATGCTTAAGAAAAGAAACAAAACAACATCAATGATTTTATTCACACGGGTGACTTTTTTTTCTCATATCCAGTACGTCGTTGAAGCAATTAAAACTCTGTCCCCTCCCCCCCTCTATCTCTCTCAAGACCGCTCTGGCGGGGGTATTTATCATGTCATTATAACGTGCTTAAAAACACTTGTTGCTGCTCACATCAGTTGCGGTTAATAATAATTAGCACCATGTTTAAATAGCCTATACAAATATTAAACATGACGGTCATATATTTTCAGGGCTGATAATTATTAAGACTTATTATCAATATCAATGGACAGTGGACATGCCGTTTTGCACTCAGTGTCGGTTCGGTGAGAGAGAGAGAGAGAGAGAGAGAGAGAGAGAGAGAGAGAGAGAGAGAGAAAAACGAAACAAAAAAAGTTATGTTCACACGGATTTGTTTCCTCATATCTAGCACGGCCGGACTTTTAATACCATATATATTTATTGGCTACTTCGGTATGCATTTATTTGACAAAATGTTGTATAATCCGGGATTCGAACTAGCGGCGCCAGGTGAAATAATACATATGCTTCACGGACTGTTACCACTAGGCTACACCACTAATATCTCACATGAAACCAGTGTTCTAAACACAAGAACACTGGTGGAATAACTATTTTTTTATTTTTCACGTCACGTTATTGTCTTCTACAACTTTATTAGTTGTTAATGACGTGACGTAATATTAGTGTCAACATTAACAGAAAACCACGTGCATTATGTATGATGTTTGATTTATACAACAAATATAATACAAACCCAAACCACAGTAATTTTTAGCCTCTCTCTCTCTCTCTGTTGATTTGACTGGTGGGAGATTTTATATAGCTCTCTACTCCCCCTAGTGGACATAATATCTACATTGTGAAATGCGCAGAACTTGCAAACCTCTGCAAAGAAAAAAGGACAAGGTCAGTGGCAGTTGGAGGAAACACATCGACTCACTGGCCTTGGCACGTCTTGGGATCCCCCAGGAGGAAGTCACTAATGTTGCTCTGGAGAGGGAAGTCTGGTGGACCTGTTGCTCCCGTGACCAGACTACGTATAAGCGGTTGAAGATGGATGGATTACCAGTAGGGATGCACTCGTTCGGTAGCATAATCGGAATAGGCCATATCGTCCATAAAAATGCTGGTATCGGAACGGTCTCAAAATAATACAGATTATTTAATCGGTTTTCACCAAGGAAAAAATCATCAATGAGTTCAATATAAATCAAAAGTGTCTAGTACCCCTAGTCTGCAACAAAAGCCAAATCCAATCATTAAGATGTAAAATCTTAAGTAATCTTAAGTAAAAATAAACTACATTTAATTTGTGTACTCTAATTTGTGTACTATTCAGTAGTCATTCAGTTGTGAAAACAGACACATGGAAAAGGCCATTTATTGATTGATTTAATACTTTATTAACATGCTTTGGGCCTAATTAATTCAACTGGCAGATGATTTTTAATATATTTAAATTAAATATTATTTAGGGTCATGTCATGTGATCTACTGGTAGATCGTGATCTACCTTTTGGACATCATAAACCATCCAACATGTAACAATAAGGCATCATTAACAATAATACATCTACTCTATAACCAGTATACACTAACTAACACATCATAAACCATCCAACATGTAACAATAATAACCAGTATACACTAACTAACACATCATAAACCATCCAACATGTAACAATAATAACCAGTATACACTAACTAACACATCATAAACCATCCAACATGTAACAATAAGGCATCTATATTAACAATAATACATCTACTCTATAACCAGTTTACACTAACTAACACATCATAAACCATCCAACATGGATGGAAGAGACGCCATCAGGTGGTCTCCAACCTTCTTAGAGTGTTTCAACCCTCAACCACTACACTGTCCAGTTGGATGGTCAGCAGTGATTGGTCAAGTCACTGCCCCTCTCCTCCAGGCTTCCAGCTATAGACGAATCCACGGAGGGGTGCCCCGGGCGCAGCCACCACCAAGGTGCAACCAGCACCAGCTACAGCATCAGCCACACCCGGCCAACAGGGAAGGCAGCGTCCTGCCGGCCAGGTGCAGCCAACCACACCCCAGCAACCACCGTTCTGTGGTCTGTGTGTTCTTGAGGGGATTTCAGTCACTGAGAGGTCTCTAGGACTGTGGTTTGTGTTCTTGGGGGACTGCAGGCACTGATAAGTCTCTAGGACTGTGGTCTCCTACGTCTCACCAGACTAACATATATAACTGTTGTGAATCACTATGGATGTATAGAAGTGTTGTGAATCACTATGAATGTATAGAAGTGTTGTGAATCACTATGAATGTATAGAAGTGTTGTGAATCACTATGGATGTATAGAAGTGTTGTGAATCACTATGAATGTATAGAAGTGTTGTGAATCACTATGGATGTATAGAAGTGTTGTGAATCACTATGGATGTATAGAAGTGTTGTGAATCACTATGAATGTATAGAAGTGTTGTGAATCACTATGGATGTATAGAAGTTTTGTGAATCACTATGAATGTATAGAAGTGTTGTGAATCAATATGGATGTATAGAAGTGTTGTGAATCACTATGAATGTATAGAAGTGTTGTGAATCACTATGAATGTATAGAAGTGTTGTGAATCACTATGGATGTATAGAAGTGTTGTGAATCACTATGGATGTATAGAAGTGTTGTGAATCACTATGAATGTATAGAAGTGTTGTGAATCACTATGGATGTATAGAAGTGTTGTGAATCACTGACACTATGAATGCATAATGCAGTCAGAACGTGGGTCCAACTGGTAGGCCTACGTCATCATAGTCTGGGTCTACTGTGGCTCCACCTGGTAGGCCTATGTCATCATAGTCTGGGTCTACTCTGGCTCCACATGGTAGGCCTATGTCATCATAGTCTGGGTCAACTCTGGCTCCACCTGGTAGGCCTACGTCATCATACTGGTGGTACTCTGTCTCTTCAGAAGCAACATCTACTCTGGCTCCACCTGGTAGGCCTACGTCATCATAGTCTGGGTCAACTCTGGCTCCACCTGGTAGGCCTACGTCATCATACTGGTGGTACTCTGTCTCTTCAGAAGCAACATCTACTCTGGCTCCACCTGGTAGGCCTACGTCATCATACTGGTGGTACTCTGTCTCTTCAGAAGCAACATCTACTCTGGCTCCACCTGGTAGGCCTACGTCATCATACTGGTGGTACTCTGTCTCTTCAGAAGCAACACGGTTATAAACAGCGACGTCTTGTACATCTATCCTCTGGTATTGTGTATTCTGCTTTTCAACACGGTTATAAACAGCAACGTCTTGTACATCTATCCTCTGGTATTGTGTATTCTGGTATTCACCACTAGGTCCATTCTGGTATTCACCACTAGGTCCATTCTGGTATTCACCACTAGGTCCGGCTTCAGTGACTCTTTGTAGACCTATCTCCTCGTACAGGTGTTGGTCGTCTTGTTGTCCATTGGGCCCAGCAGCTTCAGCATCAGAACCAATGCAGTGATACAACGCCATCTCCACGTTCTCCTGCCGTAAGCTGTAATAAACTAGCTCCACGTTCCCCCGCCTTGCGTTGTAATAAACCGTCTCGGTGTTCTGCGGTCGTGCGCGGCGCCCTCTGGTGACCTGGAGAAACACGGCAACACCAAACTTCAATTTACTGGATCAGATGATGTGTCTCTCTTAAATACAAACAGTGTGAGTGCTTCTTTTACATTCCAGTCTTGTATGGAATGAGGATGAACAATTACCTTCCAGAGACGATAGATTATCACTGTGAGCAGCAGCATTGTGACCGTACATGTGATGATGATGATGGATGTCAGATGAGAAGCTGTGAGAGAAAGAACATCATGTAAAGAACAGATCTGAGTACAAAATGTGCATTTTGTGGGCGCTGGGGGCGTTTTCTCTCCTCCGCATCATCAGCGCCCATACCCTAGGTGGGGTTGGCGAAAGGGCCGTTCTGTTTGGAGTTTGCATGTTCTCCTCGTGTTCCGGTACCCTCACATGTTCTCCCCGTGTCCCCTAGGGTAGGTACCCTCACATGTTCTCCCCGTGTCCTCTAGGGTAGGTAGTAGGTACCCTCACATGTTCTCTCCGTGTCCACTAGGGTAGGTACCCTCACATGTTCTCCCCGTGTCCCCTAGGGTAGGTACCCTCACATGTTCTCCCTGTGTCCCCTAGGGTAGGTACCCTCACATGTTCTCCTCGTGTCCCCTAGGGTAGGTACCCTCACATGTTCTCCCTGTACTCTCACAAAAAACATGCAGTAATGCTGGTCTCTATACTGCCTCCCCCTGGCCAGCCGGGGTGCCTGATGGAGGGGAAAGGAACTGGTTGGAGTAACGTGTTCCTTCCACATGCTGCGTTCTACCGGAACCCCCCCCCCCCCCCCCCCCCCCCCCAGGTGATAAGCCTGCTCTGCTCACTCCTCATGCATTGCAATTGACGGACGGACAATAAGAGAAGGAAAATGTCATTGTTGAAGTCATTGTTTTACCTGAACATACCACCTCCAGTCTGGCAGTGGAACTGCCAGCCTCCTTCGTTCCACACTCCTTCAGTGAAGACTCAGAACCAACACAGGACGATGAAATCCACCAAACACGTTCATGTGTAGAACCAGAAGTCCTTTCTGTTGAAATGGCAGAGCCGCAGTCTAGCTGTCGACACACTACAGATGATGACTTCAGGTTCCAGTCAGACCAACCATCCGCTGGTCTCCACTCTCCCTGGTGTTGCATCTCCACTATACCAATACACCTAGTGCTGCCTCCCACCAACCTGACAGCATCAGACTCTGTACAGAGAAAAGAGAATAAACAGTAACAATTCATATTACTTTCATTACGAAATTATCACAAAGCAATAGTGTCACTGTGACTTGTCTTTTACCTGAGCAGGTGAGTCCAACGGTCTTGTAAGGTGAGCTGGTGTTTCTAGTTGAGTTTGAGGTTCCACAGTCCAGGAGAGCAGACTCACTGCCTTCACACTGGAACTCTTTGGTCCACGTTGAAACATTGCCCTCTCCATAGAGCGCCCCCTGGAGGACTGAAGGAGCCCCACAGCCCAACTGCCTACAGACCACCTCTGCCTCCTGCTGGTCAAAGTCACCTTCACTCACTGAGACCCACGACTGATGAGACTTCACCTCCACTCTGCCTGAACACTGACTAGACCCATTCACCAACCTCACTGACTCTGGAGAGAGAGAGACAGAGAGAGAGAGAGAGAGAGAGAGAGGTAGAGATAATACAATATTAGAAGACATAAAATAATGTATTAAAAATTGATATACAGTGAGAAACAAATATATAGGCTATATAAGATATCATAGACAGATACATTAGCTTATCAATACGCAACAGTTCCACACAAAGCCAGTGAAGACGATGTTGATTTACAATTCAGTGTGTGTGTGTGTGTGTGTGTGTGTGTGTGTGTGTGTGTGTGTGTGTGTGTGTGTGTGTGTGTGTGTGTGTGTGTGTGTGTGTGTCTCTAATGGCTCCATTGACCAGACAGCGTTTCTTTTCCCCAGCTTTGTAAAACACTGAATAAATGACTGCAGTTGAAGTAGTTTGTTACCTGAACAGATCACCTCCAGTACGTAGAAGGAAGTAGCGGACATCTCTGTTCCACACTCCTTCAGTGAAGACTCAGACCCCACACAGGAAGCTGTCATCCTCCAGGACGGTTTATGTGTAGCACTAGAACTCCTTTCGGTTGAAACGGCAGAGCCGCAGTCTAGCTGTCGACACACTACAGCTGCTGAGTTCTGGTTCCAGTCAGACCAACCATCCGCTGGTCTCCACTCTCTCTGGTGTTGCATCTCCAGTATGCCAGAACACTTACTGGGTCCTCCCACCAACCTGACAGCATCAGACTCTGTACAGAGACCAGAGAGCATAAACAGTAACAATTAACACTTTCCCTCCCCAACACGAGTTTCCAGAGTTTATTGACTGTAGAACAGCTTCCCTCCCGAACACGAGTTCCACGAGTTACGTTTTCATCGTCTAATTCACCATTTCTAATAACTTTGAAGACAGAGTGACGAGGATGACGCAATCTGATGATGGAACCGGAAATTGAAACCCAACATTGGCTTGCTAGGGCTTCTGGGAAACTGAGGCGCAATGCAAATGCTTCCTGTCTGCTTTGTTGTTGTCAAGCGATGAGGAATTTGTCAACACGGCAACAAACGATCACACCGTTTTAAAGCGAACGAAAAGACGAAAACGGGGTGATGCTTCTTCAAAGGTTAGTGAGAACTAGGCATTCAACGTGGCATTGTGATTAGAAACTGTTCTACTCATTATGAAATAATAATCCAAACCGAAAGTATAGGTTGTCTTTTACCTGAGCAGGTGAGTCCAACAGTCTTGTAAGGTGAGCTGGTGTTTCTAGTTGAGTTTGAGGTTCCACAGTCCAGGAGAGCAGACTCACTGCCTTCACACTGGAACTCTTCGGTCCACGTTGAAACATCGCCCTCTCCATAGAGCGCCCCCTGGAGGACTGAAGGAGCCCCACAGCCTAGCTGCCTACAGACCACCTTTGCCTCCTGCTGGTCAAAGTCACCTTCACGCACTGAGACCCACGACTGATGAGACTTCACCTCCACTCTGCCTGCACACTGACTAGAGCCATTCACCAACCTCACTGAATCTGGAGAGAGAGAGAGAGAGAGAGAGAGAGAGAGAGAGAGAGAGAGAGAGAGAGAGAGAGAGAGAGAGAGAGAGAGAGAGAGAGAGAGAGAGAGAAAACATGAGTTCATAATGGATGCAAATGGAAATAAAAAATCACACCCGTGTGAAGTGAGGGGCGCTATATATACATATTTTATGACGTAATTATCAGACAGAACAAACATGGACAAAACAAACATTAAACTATGTCCATGTCAATGGCGTTTTTAATGTTGGTTTAAGGTGAGACATGGTAGGTGAATAGGGAAAAAAGTTAACTAATAGCTATCACAATGAAACTTCTCCAGTTGATTACTTATATTAAAACTAAGATTTTTTGTATTACAAGTTTTCTGAAATTATATGTTTAAATATGCAAATTAGGCATTATATGCGCTAATTTGCATACATTTCGGGACGATAAATCTGAAGATCGGATAAAGCCAGGTTCAAAATGATTGTTTCATTTTGTTGACATATTAGAGACAAAGAAAATTACAGAAGGGATTTTAGATATCTCTTATCACTCCACAAATCCGAAAATAGTGTCAACAGGCATAAAAAACCCAATTTTCAGGCATGTTTTTAGGTATAAAATGTGATGTAAATCAGGCTGTGAATGATATATCAACAAACCCATCTGTAAATATCTGCAGAATATAGTTATGAATAAGACTGGAATGTTTGGTGTATGTGAGTGCAACTGAAGTGGAGATTCTTTGTCCCAGGTATGAGGAAAACTCATTTTGAGTAAACAGCCTTTAAAGAATTGTATTGTAAAATTCCAAAACGTTTTATTTGAAGCCACTATTTTGAGACAAAATATCTCATCCAAATCTTGGCAACAACATATAATGCCATATATCATTGGAAAGGTCTGGACCTCGAGCTGACTGTGGTTTGATCCAAATATGGTCACTTCCTTTGTACCAACAACCAATCATGAAAATTGAGAGGGTGGATTTTCACCCAGCAAAACAAGCTGTCATTGGCTAAAATAAACTACTAAAATAAACATCTAAATCTGTGTTTTGAATGTTTATTTTGCTTTAGTTTGGAAGAAAACATGTTTAGAAAGCAAAATAGCAAAAAAAAAAAAAAAAAAAGAAGAAAAATCATGATTTCACCTACCATGTCTCGCCTTAAGGAAAAACAAACATTAAACCTGTATGGGACTAGCGCCCCCTAGCACCTCTCAACATTAACCTGTATATACTGTAGGAGGGACTAGCGCCTCTCAAAAATAACATCAGGTGCAAGTTGTTTTACTGAAGCCCTAAACACACAGAGAGAGAAAGATTGGACGTTTATAAAATAAAGAGGAACAACAGAACCAACCGAGCACAATGATCATCATCATCATCATCATAGCAAATGTGTCCATGAGTCCATACAAACACATGGACACTGATTTAGTGACAGATGGACAGGAAGACACAAAGATATGGAGAGGACAATATAAGCCTACAGACAGACAGACAGACAGACAGACAGACAGACAGACAGACAGACAGACAGACGTCATTGTTCAAGTCATTGCTGAGTTACCTGAACATATCACAGTGGGTCTGCCTGCGATCAAACCTTCCCGTGCGATGTGAGAAGTCTCCATTACGACACAGTCGCTCAGTGAAGACTCGGAGCCAGCACAGTAAGGTGTAATCCTCCATACGGGGTCACGTGTAAACCAAGCACTCCTTTCTGTTGAAACGGCAGAGCCGCAGTCTAGCTGTCGACACACTACAGCTGATGACTTCAGGTTCCAGTGAAACCCACCATCCGCTGGTCTCCAGTCTCTCTGGTGTTGCATCTCCAGTGTTCCATTACAGTTACTGGTTCCTCCCGCCAACCTGACAGCATCAACCACTGTAAAGAGAGTAAACATTTAATATAACTTTTATTATAATAAAATATGATAATCCAAACCGAAAGTATAGGTTGTCTTTTACCTGAGCAGGAGAGTCCAACAGTCTTGTAAGGTGAGGTGGTGTTTCTAGTTGAGTTTGAGGTTCCACAGTCCAGGAGAGCAGACTCACTGCCTTCACACTGGAACTCTTTGGTCCACGTTGAAACATTGCCCTCTCCATAGAGCGCCCCCTGGAGGACTGAAGGAGCCCCACAGCCTAACTGCCTACAGACCACCTCTGCCTCCTGTAGGTCAAAGTCACCTTCACGCACTGAGACCCACGACTGATGAGACTTCACCTCCACTCTGCCTGAACACTGACTAGAGCCATTCACCAACCTCACTGACTCTGGAGAGAGAGAGAGAGAGAGAGAGAGAGAGAGAGAGAGAGAGAGAGAGAACTACATGAATTAAACTGTCTCCCATCTCTTGCATGATATAGTGAGAGAGGAATAATTCCAATGTGTGAATCCAGGTGAATGGTGCACTCACTGCACCTGACCTGGTCACATGATCAGGGAGTTAACCACCTGACCTGGTCACATGATCAGGAGGTTAACCACCTGACCTGGTCACATGATCAGGGAGTTATAACAGTCAAGTTGGTCCCAGCAGTGATCTGGAGATGGTGAGTGCAGCCGTGAACTCGTCCGTTGAACCGGAAGTGGTTGTGTGATGACGGACCGTCTTCTCAAGATGTAAACATTAGTTTTCTACTCACGAGGTCGGACTAAAGTTTTATGAAGCTCTACACATCGTCCTTTACCTCAATCCGAGCCATAAAGATGTTTTAGATCACGTGCCGTGCGTGTGTACGCGGAGATTTGGGATATTCGATGATGTCACATCATGGAGTCCTATGGGTACTAGCCACTGATGCTAATAACAGCTAACGGACGGTACATACAATACTATTCTGGATTAATAGACGTTAAAGAAACCCCAGATTTCTCGGGTTGGCAAAGGAGGGTTTAAAGGTATATTCAGTGATTTGACTTAATCTAAATATCGCTTATTTTTTCTTTTTTTGTGGATAATCCTCCCTACTATAGAGTGTGCTGACCATATAAGGAGTTCCTCCCTGTCCCCAGTGAGCCCCTGGGGTCAAAAAACCCTAGTTTCAGTTTTGGTGGCGGGTGGCAAAGCCTTCATCCAATCAGGATGAGAGGGGCCTTCCTCCAATCATGATCGAGTGGGGGCGGGCCTTGGTGCACATGCTGTTGGCCTGTTGCACTTCCCCCCACTGTAGAGCGTGCATGTGCACATTTTGTTACCGGGGCGGACTGGGTGGTTTTCCAAATCACTCAAATCACTGAATGCTCCTTTAAGCAATAAACCAGAGATATGCTGTGTGTGCCGTACGTCTCCTGCTACTGCTGACCTTTGAGTTTGGGTTCAAAGACAAACCGTTGACATGGTTGAAGCCATTGCCATACCTGAACAGGTGACCTTCAGTGTAACATTGCCATGATGAGACTTCACTGCGCCACACTCCGCCAGCGAAGACTCGGAGCCAACACAGGAAGATGGAATCATCCATCCAGGTTCACGCGTAGAACTGGAAGTGAATTCTGTTGAAACGGCAGAGCCACAGTCTAACTGCCGACACACTACAGACGATGACATCCTGTTCCAGTCAAACCAAGCCAACACTGGTCTAAAGTCTCCCTGGTGTTGCACCTCCAGTGCACCGTTGCAGTTACTGCTTCCTCCCACCAACCTGACGTCACCAGAATCTGTACAGGGAGCAATAAGCAGTAACAATGTGTAACTTTATGGACAACACCTGGAAGAATATAAGAATATACATGATTTCACATTTGCTTACCTGTTGAGTTACGTGTTGGTTTAACTTGGAGAGCTGAGGAGAAAAATAATAGTAAAATAAACGTGTTTCACTGTAACAGTCTGTCTGTCTGTCTGTCTGTCTGTCTGTCTGTCTGTCTGTCTGTCTGTCTGTCTGTCTGTCTGTCTGTCTGTCTGTCTGTCTGTCTGTCTGTCTGTCTGTCTGTCTGTGTGTGTGTGTCAAGTAATCAGTATCAGTATCAGTATCAGTTTAAACAGTAATAATAAAGCATTAATAGTGAGGTAATATTCCAGTGTAAACAGTAATAAAGCATTAATAGTGAGGTAATATTCCAGTCTCTACCAAGGGGCCAGTGAGGCTATTCAACGTTGAAGCACTGGGCCCTAGTGGTAGGAGGAGGGACTACAGGCGGACCCGTAGATTCATGACCGGGAAACCCCGTGCAGCTGGGCTTTAACATTGAGCGCTCCGTTGCACTTCTGCATTTGACCACCAAAATTTGGTGGTCAAATGCGGAAGTAGACGTTCTGAGACGGTACTTCCGGCAGTCTTCCGGGTGCTTCAACACGCCACTGAGCAACTTCCACTGACATGAATAGATGGGGGGGCGGAGCTTCTCGCCAGTTCAGTCTCTATCCTTTTATATACTTGTGGGGTAAGTAACAGCGAGACAGGAGACGGAGTTGTGTCGAGGTAGTTTACTTAATCCCAAACGTATAGAATTACACTGCAGCAGCATCAGAGTCAGAACAATAACAACACACAACTACTAGTTTACCCGGAACCGGAAACACTAGTCTAACCTGCGCCCTTCATCCTCATCATCCTCTTAAAGGCACAATGTCCCTTTTGGTGAATGTCTCTGCAAGTCTCTATATGTGGATCACCACACTATGGTCTCTACTCACAGCAGTATGCAGGTTCATCTGATCCCTGACCCCTGACCCCTGACCTCTCCATCTGGTCCCCACAGTCATCCACTGGGTCACATTTCCACGACAACGGAAGGCACGTGTCATTCTGACAAACAAACTGAAGGGGGAGACAGAGGATTGTGTTTTTAGAATCACTAATGTATCAAAAGCAGACGATATAAGATATATGATATATGATATAAGATATAAGATGTATGCATATCTTAAGTCTTATGACTTAACCCATTGAGAACCAAGACCACATTCTACAACAAATGTCTTCTAAATCCTGACAGTTTTCTATGTTTCTATATCAGTGGTTCTCAAACTATTTAATGTGAAGGACCCCCAGAATTATATGGATTCGGTCGCGGACCCCCATCTGAAAATATGTTGTTCCAGGGAGCCCCCCAGAAGCAAATATTAGGGTTATAAACGTCCGCTGCACTCGGTGCCGCACTACGAGCTTGTAGGTCTGCCATTTTTCAACAGCTAATCACCTGGCTAGCAGTGCAGCTGGACATGCACTGCTTGTTGTCAGGTGCCCGGTAGGAGTAGGTGGGACAGGAACACCTGTAGCCTCCTCCAGGTGAGAGCAGACACAGCTGACTGCAGCCTCCATTGTTGGTCCGACATGGATGAGCAGACACTGCAGGGCGGAGAAAACATGCACACATGTAATGAATATGAGAACACACACCTATATGTCACTGCAGTGTCTTATTATAAACCTTTATAAAACACACATGTAATGAATGAGAACACACACCTATATGTCTGTCACGGTCTGTCTGTCCACAGACCGTGTCCCCACTTCAGCCACTCCCACTTTCCATTCCATTTCTCAGTCCTTGTCTCACACTGCTCACACTCCCTCATCAGCCCAAAAGTGCCATGCCCCTTTCACACCTGAGAACATTTCCCCAATCAACCCACCTCCTATAAGACTGGACTCTTTTCACACACTCACTGTCAGGTTATACCTTGTCAACCTTGTGTTTGGTCTCGCTTGTTCTTGGACTTGCATTTGTTGTACTGCTGTTCTTCTGCCTGCATATCTTCCCTGTAAGTGTTGCTTTTTGGACTGCTGTTCTCCTGGCTGGAACTTGCTTTAAGAATTGCCTTTTGTGTTCTTAAATCTACTCTGTCTATACTGTGGCTTTGCATTTGGGTTCAATCTAAACCTCACCCCTGACAATGTCACTGCAGTGTTTTACAAGTAAGACGCGTAAACGCGGGAAGCAAACAAAGCTGTTGTGGCAGTCTGACACACACACACACACACACACACACACACACACACACACACACACACACACACACACACACACACACACACACAGAGAGACCTCTGTATCGTTCCAATTTCAGTTGGCGGGCGGGTGGTGTTACAGCGTGACACACACACACAGACACACAGACAGTTTTGGCCAGCTTCTATAGTTGGTGCTCACTTCGTTCACAATAAACCTTTTGTACTCAAAACACACCAATGTGTCAAAGTCTAAATCATAAAACTGTATTCATAGTGAAAATATATGATCTATGTTCACAATGCGTCGCATCACATTGTGAACTTGTAGATCAGCTATTTTTGGGCAATTTGTTGTTGTTATTGTAGGGTAAAAAAAAAGTCTAAATAAAATAAAAATGTCCAGGATAGTTGATGCCAGGTTATGACAGATGAAATGACTTTTCATAACAGATGAAATGATCCAATAATGAAGAGTAGTAATGAGAGTGTTGTATAGTATACAACACTCTCATTACTACTCTACTACTCTACTCTACTACCTACTGTATACAATGTATACAATATAGGTGGTACAGACCCTCAGCTTGGCGATCAGGATGGTACATATCCATGTCCCATAGAGTTAGACCGGCCAGGTTACTGATGACTGTGATCTTGTTGGTTCCCTGAGTCCTGTCGGCTCTGTAGATGGAGTCGGTCCTCCGGTCTCCTCCGGTCCAGTAGATGTGATCCTCAAACAGAGTCAAAGCGGTGACGCCGTCCTGAGTCAGACTCACAGCTATGGACACACAAGTCACAATATTATACAATAAATCAACACAGTATTATAAAGAGTGATATAACACAAGTTCAAATTAACAAGTTTAACAATAGTAAATAAGTAAAGTGTGTGTGTGTGTGTGTGTGTGTGTGTGTGTGTGTGTGTGTGTGTGTGTGTGTGTGTGTGTGTGTGTGTGTGTGTGTGTGTGTGTGTGTGTGTGTGTGTGTGTGTGCATGCAGCGTGTTACCTGTTTGTCTGGTGGTTCCGTCCAGGTTGGCAAACTCAATGTATTTATCCTCGTTGGTCCAGTAGATGTGATCGTTGAAGTAGTCTAACGTCAGACCTCTGGACTTCTTATCCTTCACGATGACTGTCCTGTCGGTGCCGTCCATCCCCATCCTCTCTATGTTGTTGTTCCAGTAGTCTGACCAGTACAAGTATCTGTCAGGGAGACACCATGTCATTGTCACCTCTGTCTGACCAGTACAAGTATCTGTCAGGGAGACACCATGTCATTGTCACCTCTGTCTGACCAGTACAAGTATCTGTCAGGGAGACACCATGTCATTGTCACCTCTGTCTGACCAGTACAAGTATGTGTCAGGGAGACACCATGTCATTGTCACCTCTGTCTGACCAGTACAAGTATGTGTCAGGGAGACACCATGTCATTGTCACCTCTGACTGACCAGTAAAGGTATCTGTCAGGGAGACACCATGTCATTGTCAGCTCTGTCTGACCAGTACAAGTATCTGTCAGGGAGACACCATGTCATTGTCACCTCTGTCTGACCAGTACAAGTATGTGTCAGGGAGACACCATGTCATTGTCACCTCTGTCTGACCAGTACAAGTATGTGTCAGGGAGACACCATGTCATTGTCACCTCTGTCTGACCAGTACAAGTATCTATCAGGGAGACACTGTGTCAGGGTCACTATTCAGAACTAATCACACATACAGTAGTGTACAGTACTAGTGGACATACAATATGATGAAGGCTTCATACCAGGGCTGTTATAGTCAAATAAAAATAACCAAATATGAAAACTAGAATTGAACACAACAAAAAAACACATTACCTCTTATAGTTAATTGAAATTAAATTAAAAACCAGGTTTTACTAAACTATGTGAAACTATCTAATAGAGAAGTTAATTTAGTTTAAGCCGAAACCACACCAGTTGCAACTCCTTGGGACAAAATCCTTTTAAGGTAAACCACACAGTGTTGATTTCCTTGACTAATACGATGATGAAAAATGTTCGTCGACTACCTTTTTTCACTGACGAAAACTAAATGAAAACTAAGTTACGATGACTAAAACTAAGACTAAATATATTGACAATGTATTCAACAAAAACTAGACTAAAATGTTAGGAAGGGACTAGTGGACAAGAGTATAAGACAAGTCATTTTACACTTGGTTGCATGCTGAAAATACCCGATCTACAAGCTCACAACGTGTCGCAGGGCAACGCGTTGTGAGCTTGTAGATCGGGCTATTTTCAGCAAGTGTAAAATCAGTCGTTATGACTGCATCAAGGCCCGCCAGGATACATTGCAGTCGACTAAATCAACTGTAGATTTAGTCGACTAAAGTCTAATGATATTTAATCAACTAAAATCTAATGATATTTAGTCGACTAAAACTAACGACCCTAAAACATTCCATTTGACTAAAATGTAACTAAAACTAAATAAACTATTCAAGAGACTATGACTAAAACTAAAATCAAAATTTGCTGTCAAAATCAACACTGAAACCACACTGCACACAATGCATCTCCGGCTTTGAAAATGAATGAAAATGTATTGAAATTGAAAACAAAAAGCTAGTCAAGATCTCAAGACTACAATAGCCATACATGGAACAACAAGCATTGACATGTGATTATGATTAGTTTTAGTCTAGTTGTAGTCCGTTTAGTTTTAGTCTACTTAGGTGTCATAATGTTTGGAGTTGACCTCATTGGAGCTCCAGAAAGCACAGCCAATCACAAGGAAGTATTCCACACTCAACTTTAGTGCACTTTTCAGTGAGTAACAACTGACATGATACGATTTAAATTATTCTACTATCATTTTTAAACAACGTACATGAATCAGTTTAGTGAATTTTTAAGAGGAACAGAATATGATGCAGTACCCCTACCCGTAGCGTACATCCACAGCCATGGAGTCTGGCCAGTCCAGACCGGTGTT
Organism: Electrona antarctica; assembly: GCF_951216825.1. Classification (NCBI taxonomy): domain Eukaryota; kingdom Metazoa; phylum Chordata; class Actinopteri; order Myctophiformes; family Myctophidae; genus Electrona; species Electrona antarctica. The sequence continues at coordinate 47,184,384 of NC_136799.1, read as the reverse complement.
GACCAGGACTGTTCTGTACGACCCGTCTAGTTTGGACACCTCTATGGTGTCACTGCCCTTGTCACCCCAGTACAGGTTTCCTGACACCCAATCAACAGCCAGACTGGATGGATAACTGAGTGACGTGCTGTGAAGGACCTGAAGGACCATACATGCACTTTGAATAGAATCAAGATGTTTTATTTTATTTTTTTATACAACTCTTTTCAACATTTATATGACTTATTATCTAGAAAAGTAATAGGCCTACTATTATTGGGTATCCAGAGTAATACATTATATTACATATATTACTTATTACTTAAATTCCATATATTGGGAAAATAAACATACTTACAGGAGTCAAAAATAAAGCAAACATCAGAACTTAACACATTGAAGCCTCTCAAACCTTCTGTTGCTGCTTGTTAGATACAACAGATCTACAAGCTCACAATGTGTCACGTCTGCGACGCGTTGTGAGCTTGTAGATCGCGTTGTGAGCTTGTAGATCGAGTTGTGAGCTTGCAGATCGGCTATTTTCAGTGATGCAAAGTATAAAAATGTGACTTTAGAGTCAGCTTTTAGTCAGTTGAAAACTTCCCAGACTGAGGTTGGAAGTGTTCATCCTATGCTGTCTGTATCTTTGACTGACACAACGTTAAAATAATGACAATGCTTCCAAGCAGGGACGTGCACACATAGACATCAAAGGGGGCTTCAGCTAGCCTGGCTAATAAGCCATCCCGCGACAGTGTTGTGTGATATTAGTCTGGCTTATTACATGGCTTGGTTGAATGCTTGATTCTGATTGGTCAATCGCTTAATTCAGCGGTGAGTTATCTCATGATAATGACCGCTCCGCTGTATAATGACCGCTGCCTAATCAAACCCTCTGAGCACCACCAGCTGCGCGGCTGCGCCCGCTTGATTTACTGCCGTTTCCAACATAACAGCCATGTAAACACACACACTACTGACACACAATGTAATTTACAGCTAAACATTGCTCTTAAAAATGTTTTTGAAAACATTTGAGCGAGAAATAGACGAAGCAGCTGGACCCGAAAATGGATTCTATTTGATCAACTCACTTCCTTGTTTTCCGACAGTGCTTCAGCCCTGCAGCTGGGCAGACGCAGCCAGCGCGAAGTTATGGAATACTTTTTTTGTTGTGTTTTGGATCAATGGATTAATTTATGTTAGTTAGCCATGTAATAAGCGGGATAATATCTGGCTAGGTGGTCATTGTCGGGATATAATTCACCTTCAGGGAGTGTAACCACCTCGGCTTCGCCTCGGTGGTTAAACTCCCTGTCGGTGAATTATCTCCCGACAATGACCACCTAGCCAGATATTATCCCTTACTTATTAGCCAGGCTAGGCTTCAGTCCCTGCCCTTTTACCCGTCTGTAAAACAGCTGCCCTTTCCAGACCACGAATGCAGCATTTACTATAGTTAAAGAAATGCAAATGCCTCTCCTCTCCTCTCCTTTCCAAGCATTCAGGAGAATTGCTTTTCCCCCCCGAAGTGTCCTGAACTTGGAACGCAGCATTTTGCGTTGCGTGTTTAGAAATCCATGTCGTAACACCTGCATCTCCAGTAGATAAAGAGTGCTGGGTTGCGCCCAGAAAATAGCTGATCTACAAGCTCTCAACGCATCGCAGCGTGACGCGTTGAGAGCTTGTAGATCAGCTATTTTCGCTATTCTTCTGTCCAAAAGTGTCCTCTTACGGGATTTCAGCCCCTGAGATTTCAACACTCTCTGCACGTCCCTGCTTCCAAGTGTTGAAAGTGTGCACGGCTTGGTTTGTGAGCCATATTTAGACCTGAGGCAAATGGCTGTGGTTCTCACAGGGTTAAATCCTATGTTTCTATGTCAGTGGTTCTCACAGGGTTAAACCCTATGTTTCTATGTCAGCGGTGCTCAACCTTTTTCATGTCAAGGACCCCCAGAATTATCTGTGTTTGGCATTTTCATGATCTTTTATAAAATAGCAGATAGATGTAGATCTGGTATTTTTCAATAGCTATAGTATAATGCTTAATGAAGAACAGATCTACAAGCTATACCATCCTGTAACATCGCAAGGTGTTGATAGCCTGCAAATCTGTTCTTTTTCCCCATGTGTCAAAGTCCTATACTCTGTTATTTAAATGTGTTGCTCCACAGCATGTCTGCTGGACACACACACACACACACACACACACACACACACACACACACACACACACACACACACACACACACACACACACAAAGACACACACAGCACCGACTCAGAGATAGTCTCGCTCACAAACAATGGATCACGTTCATTGTAACGAGTAACACAGCGCTACGTGGATCAGTGACATGTAATAATAATATTACTGTTTTAGCAGAGTAATAAGTTACACTACTCATTACATTATAGAGTAATACTATTACAGTAATACATTACTAAGTAACACGTTACATTTTCTCGTGACCCATGAAAACGGGTCCACGGCCCACAAATGGGTCCCGCCCCACTGTTTGGGAAACGTTGCACTATAAGTGACTGAGCCACCGGGCAGCCTGTTCTCTTGTTTGATATTTAAACACTGATGTCACAAAGTATTCACATTACAAATATCAGTTATTGTTCATTTGCTTTCCCTTCCCGGTCGTTCATCCTCATGGTCATTGTCACACTGACCTGGACGTCTCTGCCACTGATGTGCATGCGAAGGATCCTTTCGGGTCTCCATTCTATCCAATAGACCATCTGCTGCTGATAGTCAAAGTCCAGAGCTCGAGCCCATTCCTGTCCCTCGAACTGTCACACCACAGCAGTTGTTAGTCTCAGACAAGAATACATTCCAGTATGTTAAAAGCACTGTCAGTGTTGATTTTGTCGACAAAAACTACGGCAAAAAAAGGTTGATCGGCGAACCTTTACTCACCGGCAATGAATGAATGAATGAATAAAATATATAAATAAATAAATAAATAAATAAATAGCTATGTTGACTGAAACTAGGCTAAATAATATTTAATAAATTGACGATTTTGTCAACAAATAAAAAAAAACTAGACAAAAATGTCATGGAGGGACTAGTGGAGGAGAGATCCAGTAGAACTAAAATAAAAGTCATTTTATGTTTGGTTGTGCTCGGGCCTCGGGTGTGAAAACAGCCGATCTACAAGCTCACAACGTTTGGAGGGACTAGTGGAGGATAGATCCAGTAGAACTAAAATAAAAGTCATTTTATGTTTGGTTGTGCTCGGGCCTCGGGTGTGAAAACAGCCGATCTACAAGCTCACAACGTTGTAGATTGGCTGTTTTCAGCATGCAACAAACAAAATCAACTGTAGATTCAGTCGACTACATTGTTTTGATATTTAGTCGACTAAAAACAAGATGACAGCTAAAACAGTTTCAGATGACTGCAATATGACTAAACCTAAATCAAAATGTGCTGTTAAACTCAACAGTGGTGTATGTAGAATATTGTATAGGATTCTATAGGATGTGTTGTTGTGTGGCCTCTACATGGTTTTCACCTGTTTGATTAGGATGTGTTGTTGTGTGACCTCTAAATGGTTTTCACCTGTTTGAGCACTGTGGAGCTGGAGCCGTCCAAGCTGATCTTCAACAGGTTTACGGTAACTACGATGAGGAAGGGCTCCACCTCTGGAGAAAGTGAGACATTACATCTGAGTTGGTTTACTTTTTAAAAATACAGACACCCTGCAAAACTATAGACTATTTAATATCAAAATGTATCTGTTCTAAATAGAACTCTCTCTCTCTCTCTCTGATACACGAATGATATGCTCGTTGATGTTGATGTACATACAGTTATTAATCTCCATGTTGTGTCGAATGTTGTGATGTGTCTCTCTTGGTCAAACAGACAGACAGACAGACAGACAGACATACCTATTGTGTTGTGTTCAGTCTGGAGAGCTGAGGAGAAACATAACAGTTGTGGTTTATCTATAGTTGTTTGTTTGCTTGTTTCATTGAGCAAACACAGCAGCACTCTGATTAATTGAAAATGGAGGACCCTTATGTAAACAAGTGTTAGTGATTTTTCTGGTTTTATCTTCTTAGCAGATTTTGTATTGACCTGTCGCTTCCTTGGAACTGTACCCATTCTACAAACTCTCAAATAACATTTCAATCAATCAATCAATCTAGAGAAACGGGCGCCTTTCAGCACGTCTGCCTTCCTCAGGTTTCAAACCTATGAGGAACTATTCAAGAGAGGATATTCCTTTCTCTGTATATCTTCTAGAATCAGCACCCAGCTACTGTAAGAGACTCTTCAAGACTCCTCTGAGTTGAGCGGTTTCTGATCCATGGGAGAGCTTTCCAGGATGTGTGACATTGGTTAACCACCAGTGTTGTTCAAGTTACTTTAAAAAAGTAAAGAGTTATAGTTATAGTTACTTATCTAAAAAAAGTAACTTTTTTTAGATAAGTTACTTTACTTTACTTTACTTTATGAAAGTAACTTTTAAAGTTACTTTACTTTACTTTAAAAAATAATAATATAAAAAACGATTTAAAAGAAGGTTTTTTGTTCTGTCGCACAGTAAGAGAAAAGACAACTCCCTCCTAACATTATGAAATTTAGTGGAACAATAAAACATGTTCAGAAATTTTGACAGGCATCTTTATTGTAGCCTCAACTTGCCTTCAAAACAAATTTGCAATATGAAAAAAATAATAATAATCAAATAAAAAATGAGTCCATATATCTGCAGTGGTAGAGAGATATTCTAATCCATCAAATGTATTTTTGAGCTCATCTTCCATTTTAGAATATTCACTGTTCAGGTATTTGGAAAATGTATTTCTGCACATTGGCCCTGCTTTCACTGGTATTTTGCTGACCAGTGCTCTGAAAGGAACAGACCACCGTTGAGAGGGGAAGCATTTCCTCAACAAAATACCTGGCAATCATTTTGTCAAGTTGACTCTTGGTGACATGCCTCTGTGGCGATTTAAAATCGATCTTTGTCTGTTACTTTACTTTACTTTACGGTGATATGAGGCAGCCTAGCTCATGGACTGATTTAAGATGCTTTCTTAGATTTGCATTGCTCTTCTTGGCTGTGGACAATGCTTTCTGTCCGCCACATAATTAGCATTTTCACCTCGATGTTTGTCTGGGGGGGAAGGGGGGGAGAGGGCAGCCCTATCACTGTGCCCATAGATAGTTTATATATATCTGTGCCCGGGGAGGTGGCCACGGTCCCGCGGGGATCCGTTAGCATGCAACGGTGTGCAAGGCTAACGCACGGCTAACGTCAGGCACTGTGCTGCGGCGCCCACTAGCTAATGCTGGCTAGCGCAGGAGGGTCCCTCCTGGAGGGATGCAGCAGCAATAATAATAAAGGAAGTGCGGGGAATCACACACAGCGGGGACACTCCATGGCATGTTAAAACATTTCCTTTACCCGCAAGTACTCAAATAATGCTTGTATTTCCAACCCACAAAGCATCCGATCTCGCTGTCGTAGCGTGTGGTAATAATGTTCGTTCAACCGGCCTTTTCTGTGTATGCGTTACAAGGGTTTGTGTGTCTGTCTGTGTTTACATATGAGTACATACGAGTAAGACCCGCCCTACTCTGTCAGACTGTCTCTGATTGGCTTACCCTGAAATCTGGCCCTACGTTAGCCAATCAATGACCTCTTCTGCGACATGCTTTGTTCATGTTAGGGTGCGTAGCCATGTGGGCTCAGAGGCTAGTATGAGAGCACAAACGAAACTGTCAACACAGTACAACAGAGAGCGGCAGCAGCAGTCAGCACAGAGCCTGTATGACAGACTCACGGCGCTGTATGGGGAAACTTTTCACTTGGATCATACGTTGACATAATAACGCTATAACGCGGGTAACGCTCGGACAATAACTATAAGGCCGTTATGGAATAGGGAAATGTAAAGCCTCCGTTACAAGTTACTGCAAAAAGTAGCGCCGTTAGGTAACGTAACGTGATGTAAGGGCGTTAGTTACAACACTGTTAACCACACCCCCTTGAATACTCTATTTCTCGCTCAAATGTTTTCAAAAACATTTCTAAGAGCAATGTTTAGCTGTAAATGACATGGCTGTCATGTTGAAAACAGCAGTCATGGTGCTCAGAGGGTTTGATTAGGCATTGGTCTGTTATAGAGCAGAGCGGTCTGTTAACCAGAAATAACACACCGCTGAATTCAGCGATTGAACAATCAGAATCCAGCATTCCACCAAGCCATGCAATGAATATATATATGGTGTAGCGGCTGCTCTGTACTGTGCAATATATAGGCTACATGAGGTTCAGGACGTCATTCAAGGTGCAACATTGTTCAAGGTGCGTACAATACGCGGGTGGTTCAACAAGAACTGAACTCCAAGTCAACTGGTCCCTGGTCTAGTCCACAGTAGATTCTTTAGAGTTAAACTCCAAGTCAACTGGTCCCTGGTCTAGTCCACAGTAGATTCATTAGAGTTAAACTCCAAGTCAACTGGTCCCTGGTCTAGTCCACAGTAGATTATTTAGAGTTAAACTCCAAGTCAACTGGTCCCTGGTCTAGTCCACAGTAGATTCATTAGAGTTAAACTCCAAGTCAACTGGTCCCTGGTCTAGTCCACAGTAGATTCATTAGAGTTAAACTCCAAGACAACTGGTCCCTGGTCTAGTCCACAGTAGATTCATTAGAGTTAAACTCCAAGTCAAGGTTCAAGGTTCTTTATTATTTGTCTCCCGAGGAAGAAATTTGTCTTAGACAAAGGGCCCGCATGCAAGCGTAGCCCACGTATGCCCATGTCGCCGCAGAGCAGCGCCAAATCCATCTTTCTTGCAACATCAAAGAAAAGAGGGGGGGCGGGGGGGGGGGGGGGGGGGGGGCTTGGTCCTGGGCACAGGTCTCAGACAGACTCATACTATGCTTCAGCAGTCTGTCTTTTTCAGGAGAGGCTGAACCAGAGCTGCTTTAAGACTGGATGGAAAGATGCCTGATGACAGAGAGCGATTTATGACAGTTAAAATGTTAGGACCTATTGTAGGCAAAACATCCTTGAAAACTCTGGTTGGGATAATGTCCAGATGATTTTTTCCAGGGTTTACAGGGGAATCTGTTCAAAATGGATCATCAGTGTAGGGGGGGGCATTGCAGTCAGCGAGGCCTCCAGGCCCCGGGGTAAACTGTTGCCTAATGTCTTCTATTTTGTTAATAAAGTGTAATAGGAACTCTTCACACTTTTCAGGGGATGCTTCTAATTGCTGAGTGGGAGGTGGGCCAACTACAGAGTCTATAGCCTGGAAAAGGACTCTGGGATTGTGGCTATTTGAATTTACTAAATTAGAAAAATAAGACCTTCTTGTCTCCTTGACAGCATTCTGGTAGGCAGCCATGCTCTCTTGGAGTGTGTTGTAGGAGGTAATAAGTTAATAGTGAGGTAATATTCCAGTCTCTACTCACAGCATTCTGCAGGTTCATCTGAGTGGTCCCCACAGTCATCCACTGTGTCACATTTCCATGACAATGGAATACACATGTAGTTCTGACAAGCAAACTGAAGGGGGAGACAGAAGATTACGTTTAGAATCAGTAATGTATCAAAAGCAGACCTGAGACATAATAAAGTCATAGAGAGTAACACAAGTGAAGCTGAGGTGAATCACCTGGCTGGCAGTGCAGTTGGACATGCACTGCTTGTTGTCAGCTGACCGGTAGGAGTCTTTGGGGCAGGAACACCTGTAGCCTCCTCCAGGTGAGAGCAGACAAAGCTGACTGCAGCCTCCATTGTTGGTCTGACATGGATGATCAGACACTGTAGGGTGGAGAAAACATCCACACATGTAATGAATGAGAACACACACCTATATGTCACTGCAGTGTTTTATAAACCTTTATAAAACACACATGCAATCAACACACACTGTAATGTATTGTGAAGGCTTCACCTTTTGGGCTTCCGTAGCCACTGTCTATAGTTTGTCCCTCATATGTTGCCATACCTGTCAGTGTTCAGTTCCGTTGCCCGCGCTGAATAAACAACAACACACAAGTATGATATGCTCGTTGATCTCTGTGATTACACACATTATATAAGTATTTTACATGGTGTCAGAAACGAGACAAGCACAAACCACGCAACTATGGCTTCCACAGTATTTGAACACCCCAAGATTGACTGGGAAGCAGCCGATTTGTATCAAGAGTTTGAGAGATTCCGCAGCCACGTTGATTTCGTTTTCGACGGTCCCCTGTCAGAGCTGTAAGCTAAACAGCGTGCGGGCTGGCTCCTATGGCTGGCTCGGAACGTGGATCGGCGAGCAAGGCAGAGAAATCTACAGGACGTTAAACTGGGCCGACGGTGAGAAACAGGATCCGGTCAAAGTTTTGGATACGTTTGCCAACTACATATAAGACCATTAGAATAAGAGAATAGCAAGGCATCGTTTCAAGCAGAGGAAACAAGGTGCTGCAGAGGGCTTCGACCACTTTGTGAAGGATTTGAAGCTACTACTGATGGACTGTGAGTATGCAGACTCAGATGACATGCTTATTGATGCAATAATAGCAGGAGTGAGAGAAACACGTGTCCAGGAAAGACTGCTAGATAAAGGTGAGGACCTGACACTGGCCAAAGCCATAGAGATTCCCCAGCAGTTTGAAATGTCACAAAAGCAAATGATGATTGTCAGGGAGGAGAATGCACAAGTGTCAACGGTGCCGGACCACCAAATCAAAGTCCACAGTCTACAATAAAAAGCCACAGGGCTATGTACAGTCAAGACCCTTTCAGCAGCAGAGACAGACAGCAGGAAATCAAAAGTGCCCAAAATGTGGGAAACACCCCCAACATCGGTGGAACCAGGGGAAATGTCCAGCACAGGGCTCCACATGTTCATACTGTCAAATCAAATCAAAACCACTGGGCAGCAGTGTGTCGCAGCCGTGGCATGAGCTCAGTGAGTGTGGAGTCAGCTGAAGAGGACCCACCGGATGAAGAAATACTGGATATAAGCCTGACACAGTAGGAGGCTCCAGTAGCCATAGTGGCAGATGACAAGTGGTTGGAGAGCTAAAACACTCCAACAGAATACTACGCTCCTATTCAAACCACAGGCTGAGACCAGTTGCTGCAGTTGATTTTCCACTCAAATACAAGGACCGTGAAGTCATTGCAGAGCTGGAGATAATGGACATTGCTCAAGAGAATGTGCTCAGTGGTGCTACAGCTGAGGCATTGGGCCTAATTATTCGACTGAACTCCCTGCAGGAGGGTGTGGACATTAACAAGGTGAGCACAGCCAACGACACCACACTGAAACAAAATGTGCCCGTGGGCCTGTGATTTTCCAGAGTTGACACGCACTACAGGGACCTTGCCAGGCAAATACACAATTCAAATTGATCCAGATGCAAAGGGCGTTGTGCATCCAGTACGCAGGCAACCGGCAGCACTCAGGGAAAAGATACCGGATAAACTGGCTGAGATGGTGAGAGATGGTCGCATCACAACGGTGGACCAGCCCACAGAGACGCGCTATGCGCAAATTGAGCAAATTAAGTTTCATCATTACATATTTGGGAAACACGTCACCGTATACAATGACCACAAGCCACTGGAGGATATTTACAAGAAGCCGCTGCTGTCTACTCCCATGCGCATCCAGAGAGAGAAAATACACAGTACTGCAAGAATGCTCGAAGCTGGAGGTACCTTCACTAAAAACGCCGGGACAACGCTCCACACGTCCCAAACTCTTCTCCCTTCTGGCTCCAAAACTATGGAATGCACTTCCCATCACAGTCAGAACTGCAGCCTCACTCACAATCTTCCGCCGTAGTCTGACTCCACCACGGCCCGTTAGGGTTGGGTGACGATACGAATCTATCGTCAATCGCGAATGTACGGGACGATTTTTTCTTTTGCAAAATATTAGCCCAATTAACCTGTAAAGTGTGAGCAACGTGTGGGGGGGGCGCTCCGAGGGGAGGGAGGCGCTCCGAGGGGAGGGAGGCAAGACTTCTCCGGGGAGGAGGAGAAGTTACTAGGGCAGGCTGCGGCTAACAACACTGTCACCAGCCAGTGGTTGTGATGTTAGCTTGGCTTGCAGCTGCTTGTCCGTTCCAACTTCACTTCATCTCCACCTGTAACTTATTTCTTATTTTGTTACCCTGGCTGCGCAGCTGCGCTGCAAAAATAGACGGATCTACAAGCTCTCAACGCGTAGCAAACGGCGCTGCAAAAACAGGCAGGACGCGGCGCCTTGAGAGCTTGTAGATCTGGCTTTTTTGCGACCTGTAGTGAGCTGTTCTCACTTTACTTTTATGACACGAATATATCGTCCATCTGCGATTTTTGGACAGACGATGGGCGATTGAAAAACATTGGCATATCGCCCAACCTAACGGCCCGTAGCACTTGATAGCACATTATGTAGACTTAGATAGTATTTTAAACAGACTTATAGCTTGTTATGTAGACAGCTCTAGAATTGCACTTTATGTAGTCATAGCACTTTATAGTACACATGTATAATATATTATATAGTATAGTATGTATAGTTTACATAGATACTCCACCGTTCTTAGTTTACGCATGATTCATGATAACTACTTTTTATATATGTGATGTATGCCATGCTTTTTGTTATTGCTTAATGTAAATCGCTCTGGATTAAGAGCGTCTGCTAAATGCCTAAATTGTAAATTGAAAGAGGAGTTAAGCCTTCTCCAGCAGACAATTCAGCAAGGCTGGCCAGACAGCCGAAGAGTGGTGCCCATTCCAGTCCAACCATACTGGGACTCAAGAAGCCAACTAGCTGTGTCTGATGGCATCGTGTACAAGGGCATGCGTATTGTGGTGCCTCCCACAATGCAAGCCGACATGTTGAGGCTCATACATCAGTCTCATCTAGGTATGGTGAAGAGCAAGCAGCGAGCTGGTGAAGTGCTATACTGGCCAGGCATGAGTGCTGAAATAGAGAATATGGTCAGGAATTGCTCTAAGTGTGCTGAGATCCAAAACAGGCTTTCCAGAGAGCCGCTCAAACCGACAAACACCAGAGCTACCATTCAAGGAGGTGGCCTCAGACCTGTTTGAGTTTAAAGACAAACATTATATACTGTTGGTGGATTACTACTCGAAGTACATCGAAGTAGATGAACTGAAAGACCTGCGCAGCAGAACTACAATTGAGGCTCTGAAGGCTCAGCTCGCCAGGCACGGAATTTCATCCATTCTCCGGACAGATGGCGGGCCTCAATACTCGTCAGAGGAATTCAAAGAGTTCTGCAAGAGTTACGGCATACTGCACAAAACATCATCACCACACACACGCCACTGTCGCCACACTCTAATGGTGAAGCAGAGCGTGCAATGCAGACAGTCAAGAGACTATGGAGTAAAGCACCAGACAAGCACCTTGCACTACTGGATTACAGAACAACTCCACTGGAGTCAGTAGGCCTGTCACCAGCTCAACTGCTCATGGGCAGAAGGCCTCGCAACAACCTGCCTGCTGCTCGTGTGCTACTCACGCCTATGGCCTATGACACCCTGAAAGTCAAGCACCTACTCGACAAGACCAAGGACACACATAAGTTCTACTACGACCACAAGAGAGCGGCTAACCTTCGCACTGCTCTACAGCCTGGAGACGAGGTCCGACTGGCACCGTATCCTGGACACCGCAGATGGACCCCTGGAGTCCTACTTCAACCGCACTTGTCATACTTATAAGTCATACTTATGTGGTTGAGAGTGGAGGCAGGCTGTTCCGCCGCAACAGTCAACACATTCGCACCAGCACTCCAGCCGCCAACACATCACGCCATGAGACATTCAACGAGCCGTGGACCGAAGTACCTGATCCAGTACCGCCGACGCGACTGCCAGGCCAGAACTGCGCTTCACCACGTGGGGAGCCACAGAGGTCACTCCTCCATTCGCTACGCAATGAGCCACCGATGTCTGTGCAAGCCCAGCCAGGCCAACCAGGTGAACTGTATAAAACCAGACGGGGCAGAATTGTGAAACCCCCTGACAGGCTCGATTTGTAATTTGATAAATACCTGAAGTAAATTCACCAGTCAGGGACAGGCATGGTAAAGATGCCTGCTGGAAGTGATGTACTAGTAATCTCTCCTTCCAAGTCAGTATTGTGACTTCAGTTAATGTAGTGTGATTCTCAGACATTGTGTTATGTAGTTGATCACACAGGGACATTATCGGGGGGTGACAGAATGTTTACATTTATTAGAAGAGAAAAAAAGAGTAATTATTTCATGTTATAGTTCTGTTATAGTTCTGGGCATGTTGTGATAAATTAAGACAGTCCAGCAGTTGTAGGAATTTGGATGCAAAGAGGCAGTCATTTTATTTCTGCCTCGCCATGGCAGCGGTGGCCGAACGGATTGCGGAGCGGTCTTGATACCGGAAGGTCGCCAGTTCGAATCAGCGGTCCGACACGTTAAAATTACCACCGCTGAAGTGCCCTTGAACAAGGCATTGAACCACTACGATGAAATGTTCAGGGCCTGGCTGGAAACAAGTTATTGAGCTTAGCCCAGATACCCTGGGTAAATATAGTAATCATTTAATTTCATTTCACACTCGAAAAAGAGATTCTGTCTCAATGTGTTTTTACAAAATAAAGGTTAAATAAAGAGTAGTAATGAAAGTGTTGTATACAGTAGGTGGTACAGACCCTCAGCTTGGCGATCAGGATGGTACATGTGGATGTCCCGTGGTCTGTCCAGGTTTCTGATGACTGTGATGTTGTTGGTTCCCTGAGTCCTGTCGGCTCTGTAGATGGATCTGGTCCTGCCGTCTGTCCAGTAGATGTGATCCTCAAACAGAGTCAAAGCGTCGACGCCGTCGTGACTCACAGCTATGGACACAAAAGTCACAATATTATACAATAAATCAACACAGTATTATAAAGAGTAATATAACACAAGTTCAAATTAACAAGTTTAACAATTGTAAATAAGTAAATACTGCCCTCATTGTGTGTGTGTGTGTGTGTGTGTGTGTGTGTGTGTGTGTGTGTGTGTGTGTGTGTGTGTGTGTGTGTGTGTGTGTGTGTGTGTGTGTGTGTGTGTGTGTGTGTGTGTGTGTGTGTGTGTGTGTGTGCATGCAGCATGCGTGTTACCCGTTTGTCTGCTGGTTCCATCCAGGTTGGCAAACTCAATGTATTTCTCCTCGTTGGTCCAGTAGATGTGATCGTTGACGTAGTCTAACGTCAGACCTGTGGGCCTGGAGATCTTATCCTTCACGATGACTGTCCTGTCGGTGCCGTCCATCCCCATCCTCTCTATGTTGTTGTTCGAGTAGTCTGACCAGTACAAGTATCTATCAGGGAGACACCATGTCATTGTCACCTCTGTCTGACCAGTACAAGTATCTATCAGGGAGACACCATGTCATTGTCACCTCTGTCTGACCAGTACAAGTATGTGTCAGGGAGACACCATGTCATTGTCACCTCTGTCTGACCAGTCCAAGTATGTGTCAGGGAGACACCATGTCATTGTCACCTCTGTCTGACCAGTCCAAGTAGGTGTCAGGGAGACACCATGTCATTGTCACCTCTGTCTGACCAGTACAAGTATGTGTCAGGGAGACGTCATGACATTGTCACCTCTGTCTGACCAGTACAAGTATGTGTCAGGGAGACACCATGTCATTGTCATCTCTGTCTGACCAGTACAAGTATGTGTCAGGGAGACACCATGTCATTGTCTCCTCTGTCTGACCAGTACAAGTATGTGTCAGGGAGACACCATGTCATTGTCACCTCTGTCTGACCTGTACAAGTATCTGTCAGGGAGACACCATGTCATTGTTACATCTGTCTGACCAGTACAAGTATCTATCAGGGAGACACCATGTCATTGTCACCTCTGTCTGACCAGTACAAGTATCTGTCAGGGAGACACCATGTCATTGTCACCTCTGTCTGACCAGTACACGTATCTATCAGGGAGACACCATGTCATTGTCACCTCTGTCTGACCAGTACAAGTATCTGTCAGGGAGACACCATGTCATTGTCACCTCTGTCTGACCAGTACAAGTATGTGTCATGGAGACACCATGTCATTGTCACCTCTGTCTGACCAGTACAAGTATCTATCAGGGAGACACCATGTCATTGTCACCTCTGTCTGACCAGTACGCGTATCTATCAGGGAGACACTGTGTCAGGGTCACTATTCACAACTAATCACACATACAGTAGTGTACAGCAGGGGTTCTCAACCCGTGGGTCGCGACCCCTCGGGGGGTCGCCAATTGCACCTGAATGGCTGTACATTTTAAATGAAGAGTTTACATAGTACATGCAGTGTGCCAGCACACAACACCATGCGTTGATGCCATGTGTGCATATGTGCCAGCACCCAACAAAATGTTTAAAGCTGTCAAAATTAAATAAGTTGTACTTTAGAACTATATGGCAATGGTGGTAACGGTTGGGCTTTTGATACAGTGTTTTTAATGTCTGTTTGTAAAGTGATTCTATGGGTTTTAAAGTTGTCTGATTTGTCTGTGACCAGGTTGTGAAACAATAGGTTATGTGTGAAAAAATCATAGCATGCATGAAGAGTTTAGCTGCATCTGTTGTTAGATATGGTCTTATGTGTCTGAAATTGGATAAATTGAATTTGATTTTATTGGCTACATTTTTAACATGCTTTTTGAATGTCAAGTTTGAGTCTAGTGTAATTCCAAGATATTTAAATTCTGATACTACCTGAATACTACTACCTTCAATAAGAATGTCAGTGTCAGGGTCTGTGGAGTTCCGTGAAAAAAACATACCAACAGTTTTTTCTGTATTCAGCCAGTCAGATACATGGACCATGGCTGCAGTTAATTTGTCTGCTGCTAGTTATTTGTTTTTAGCATGTATATAAAGAACTGTGTCATCGGCATACATTTGTATGGAGACAGTTGGACAGACGGAAGGCAGATCATTTATATATAAACTAAACAAAATAGGGCCCAGTATTGATCCCTGAGGAACTCCAATGCCACAGTTAAGATATACTGACTGAGCACCACCAACACGAACACTTTGGTTCCTGTTTGTTAAATATGAATGCATCCATTTGACTGCCTCTGTAGAAAAATTAAATGAGGAGAGCTTTGACAGAAGTACCTGATGGTGTACAGTGTCAAATGCCTTTTTGAGATCCAGAAATACTGCGCCCACTATGCCACCCGAGTCTAACTTTGACTTTACACCTTCCAGAAAGTAACAGTTAGCTGTTTCTGTTGAATGGTTGGAGCGAAAACCGAATTGCAGTGGGTGCAAAGGATTGTGGTCCGAGTTCAGGTGGGCAGTCAGTTGTTGGGCCACCCATTTCTCAGCCACTTTGGACACAATAGGTAGAATACTGATTGGTCTATAATTTGCCACATTTGTTTGGTCCCCAGCCTTAAAAATGGGTGTTACAATAGCCGTTTTCCATGTACTTGTTTCCATTTCCATGTTTACAATGCATTGTTTGATTGATAGATTTATCAAGTGAGCTATAGGACAGATTAGGGCGTCCTTATGTGTTTTTAGAAAGGTTGTGTCCATATTACAAACATCCTTTGCTTTTGATCGAGTCTCTTAATGAGCTTATAATCTTTACCACTTCAGATTCGGTAATTATCCTATAAATTATACTTTAGCTATTTCAAAATAGCAGATCTACAAGCTCATAGCGCGCCACCGAGTGTGTTTTTAATCCCGTGCGAATCGACCATGTCGGTAATTTGGGCTGTAATAATTACAGGCCAAATGACCTACCATAATTCAGCAAACACCCTGGGGGGTCCCGGGGTAATACTGATCCTGTGCAAATCGACATGTCGGTGATTTGGGGTGGAATTGTCTTTTTTTCTTGTCCTTTTAAAAGAAAAATAATAACACTGCGACAACAAGCGCCCACTCTGGTTAGGGTATAACGACATGTATCATCAGGGCTCTTCAGCAAAACCAGATTGAACACCCTCACGCGTAAAAACTGGATTATTTCTTCAAATAGACCGGAGGATCAATCAGGTGGGCTAATACTTTATTGGCATGTAACACTGGTTGGACAAATATGTTCTCATCAGTGCACGACTGTGCAAAGTGTATATATGCGCACCAACTTTATTTAAGAAGCTAGTGTTTTCTGTCATGAGACTTTTGATTCATTAGAGAGAGAATTTGCTCTCCATATCTCTCTCTCTCTCTCTCTCTCTCTCTCTCTCTCAAACGCCGTATAGTGAGAGAGAGAAAAGTGAAACATGAATGTATATACGCAGTAGTACGCACGCACGCTACATTTAAAGTTGTACAATTATTGGTAGCCTATATGGCACAAGGGGGAATTAATAATCAGACTTTGAACATTCTAGGCTATACAGAGAGAGTTTACATGACAGAATTCCGTGTGGTAGCCTAAACGCAAAGCAATTTAACCAGAGTGGGCGCTTGTTGTCGCAGTACTTATTATTAAAAAAATTAAAAAGGACAAGAAAAAAAACTCAATTCCACCCCAAATCACCGACATGTCGATTCACACGGGATCAGTATTACCCCGGGACCCCCCCAGGGTGTTTGCTGAATTATGGTATAATTTGGCCTGTAATTATTACAGTCCAAATCACCGACATGGTCGATTCGCACGGGATTAAAAACACAGACGTCCTCCGTGATTATTCCATATGGTAACAAGACAACTCACCCTTTTTGCCCCTCCAAGTTAGTTGTCCGGACATCTCACCCTGAACGTCCGGACAACTCACCAGGGGTGAGATGTCTTCACTTTCGGGGGTGAGATGTCTTCACTTTCGGCCACTTTCGGGGTGAGTTGTCTTCACTTTCGGGATGAGTTGTCTGACTGAATATGTAGCCTTTGAGCTCTTTTATATACTTAATATACTCCTTAATATAATCTAGATTCATTCAACCTTATCTTCCTGAATTACGGCATAGATCCACTGTTCTTGATTTCTCTCTCTCTCTGTGTGTGTGTGTGTGTGTGTGTGTGTGTGTGTGTGTGTGTGTGTGTGTGTGTGTGTGTGTGTGTGTGTGTGTGTGTGTGTGTGTGTGTGTGTGTGTGTGTTAAACTTCTGAAGAAATATGTTAATATTACCTGAACCCCTCCTAATTTGTTTACTCCAGATGGCTGAATGGTTATATAAGGTCACTTGTAATCTCTCAATATTGCTTTGCTATTCAGATGTAATTCAGTCAGTATAGGCCTATTAGAACTGTGATTGATTGATCATGCGTGCTTTGGGAGTGCAGTCTTAATTAGCAACTTTGTACAGCCGTGAGACTCTGCCTTTGAAGCGCAAACATTATCCACAAACGACCCCCCCCTCAATGCTGCATAGAGTGAGAGAGAGAGAGACGCTCTACTCCTTACTTACAACTGTTTCACCGGATTTTACTGTTAAATAAATAAATAATTAGCGCGTGACTGTGCACGTCTGTAGGAACCGATAGTTAGATCGGAAATTGAATTAGGCCTACTGTAATGGGTGCCACGGAAAGTACAGACAACTCACCCCGCAATGTCCAGACAACTCACCCCGCCATGTCAGAAAGTCACCGGGGTGAGTTGTCCAGTATTCTTCCATATTACCTGAGGTCCTGGGGTAATACTAGTCCCGTGCGAATAGGGCTTAATACTAAATATAGTGACAATTTATTCAACAAAAACTAGACTAAAATGTTAGGAAGGAACTATAGTGGACAAGAGTGTAGCGCTGCCACATATGTTAAAAAAAGGATTTATTTTATTTATGGCATTTAAAAGTGTACACAGATATGTTATCCTTAATTAACGCCATCCTTTAAGGGTAAGGCCCTAATATGTTTTATTTTGTTATTGTTTAAGGGGTGTTTTGAAAACCTATGTTATGATTTGATGGGATTGTTTTGATTGACGGGTCCGAGACTGTCTGACGCACGTACAGTAGGCGTTGGTGGCCGGCCCGCGGGAAGAAGGAACGAGAGAGGCAAACTGTCCAGGAAGTCCACAGGAGACCTGGACCAGTTTGTTTGATCATTTATTTATTTAATAATAAGCTCTACTCGGAAGCTATAGGTGGAAAATAGTTAAGGCCACACTGCAGCGTGCTGTACACCAGAGAAGAAAAAGGTGAGACCGTTTATATTTTATTCTATACCCCGCGAGGATCCACTGTTGTTTTTTCCTTTGGAGTCATTACTTTTGGATTACTTCGTTTCTGGGGATCCCTTTTACTTTTTGGATAATGTTATGGATAACTTTTTGGATTGACATTTTTCGTTCGTTTTGGGAAGCGCTCGGAGACGCGGACTGGTTTGGATTCACACAGAACTATACGAGAACAATAGGTGCGGGCGTGCGCGAGACGCCGACATTGGTTTATTTATACGAAGTATAAAAAACAATATATATAGGGACATGCGTGTGAGTGTGCGCAAGCCACGGACATTCGGTTCAACCGAGTTTCATAACTTTAATTTCATTCATCTGACTTTGTGGGCGTTTACACCTGTCTGTATTATTGTCTCCGCCAGGCCGAAGGCATGGGGAGAGAGTATGTTTTGCTTTCACAGTTTGCAAGATTGCCCCGTTTTGAACAAAAGCCTCAAATCATGAACGCAGCGTGCAATTTACGTGAAATCTTTCACACATTTTCTTACTAGGCTGAGGAATATATCCCACCCTTTTCACATTGGCCTGTTATAGCGCCACCAACAGGTTGATTTTAGCAAAACACATTTTTGGAACAAAATGCCTCAAATCATCCAATTGCCATCAAAGGCGTATGAAGAAATGGCACCCTTTTCACATTGGCCTATTATAGCGCCACCAGGAGGCCACAACCTGACCTGGCTTGGTGGAGACCTGTGCCCCGAGGGGCACTTTTTCTAGTTATTTCTCATTTGAGTAGATAAATGTGTTTCTGAGTGTGTTCCTGCATGTCATTCAGCATCAATCAATTGTGTCGAAGGAGATCAGTCAATATCCCGTGCTTTAAAAACAGTTCATTTTATTATCAAACCGTTACAAGAGTATAAGACACAAGTAATTTTACACTTGGTTGCATGCTGAAAATAGCCGATCTACAGCGTCGCGCTGCAAAGCGTTGTGAGCTTGTATAGATCAGCTATTTTCAGCAAGTGTAAAATCAGTCTTTACGACGGCATCAAGGCCCGCCAGGATACATTGCAGTCGACTAAATCAACTGTAGATTTAGTCGACTAAAGTCTAATGATATTTAATCAACTATGTGAATATGATTCGTTTTAGTCTAGTTTTAGTCTGTTTAGTTTTAGTCATGGTACAACAAGCATTGACATGTTTTTATGATTAGTTTTAGTCTAGTTTTAGTCTGTTTAGTTTTAGTTTTAGTCTACTTAGGTGTCATAATGTTTGGAGTTGACCTCATAGGAGCTCCAGAAAGCACAGCCAATCACAAGGAAGTATTCCACACTCAACTTTAGTGCACTTTTCAGTGAGTAACAACATCATACGATTTAAACGTACGTACATTAACGTACATTAATCAACGTACATTAATCAACGTACATTAATCAGTTTAGTGGCTTTTTAAACTTAGATGTGCAAGAGGAACAGAATATGATGCAGTACACTTACCCGTAGCGTACATCCACAGCCATGAAGTTCCAGTTGTGCCAGTTCAGACCGGTGTTGACCAGGACTGTTCTGTACGACCCGTCTAGTTTGGACACCTCTATGGTGTTACTGCCCATGTCACCCCAGTACAGGTTTCCTGACACCCAATCAACAGCCAGACTGGCTGGACGACTGAGTGACGTGCTGTGAAGGACCTGTCAATCAACCATACATGCACTTTGAATAGAATCAACATGTTTTATTTTATTTCTTTATACAACTCTTTCAACATTTATATGACTTATTGTCTAGAAAAGTTATACAATTATATTATTTGGTATCCAGAGTAATACATTATATTATGTACTTATTACTTAAATTCCATATATTGGTAAAATAAACATCCTTACAGGAGTAAAAAATAAAGCAAACATCAGAACTAAAGACATTGAAGCCTCTCAAACCTTCTGTTTCTTCTTGTTATATACAACAGATCTACAAG
Organism: Electrona antarctica; assembly: GCF_951216825.1. NCBI lineage: Eukaryota > Metazoa > Chordata > Actinopteri > Myctophiformes > Myctophidae > Electrona > Electrona antarctica. Next base: position 47,164,298 of record NC_136799.1, on the reverse strand, counting down.
CTCACAATGTGTCACGTCTGCGACGCGTTGTGAGCTTGTAGATCGCGTTGTGAGCTTGCAGATCGGCCATTTTCAGTGATGCAAAGTATAAAAATGTGACTTTAGAGTCAGCTTTTAGTCAGTTGAAAACTTCCCAGACTGAGGTTGGAAGTGTTCATCCTATGCTGTCTGTATCTTTGACTGACACAACATTAAAATAATGACAATGCTTCCGAGCAGGGACGTGCACACATCAAAGGGGGCTTCAGCCCCTGCCCTCTTAACCATCTGTAAAACAGCTGCCCTTTCCAGACCACGAATGCAGCATTTACTATAGTTAAATAAATGCAAATGCCTCTCCTCTCCATTCCAAGCATTCAGGAGATTAGCTTTTTTTCCCCGAAGTCTCCTGAACTTGGAACGCAGCATTTTGCGTTGAACAAATTTGTTTAGAAATCCATGTCGTAACCTGCATCTCCAGTAGATAAAGAGTGCTGGGTTGCACCCAGAAAATAGCTATCTACAAGCTCTCAACGCATCGCAGCGCGACACGTTGAGAGCTTGTAGAGCTTGTAGATTTCTTTTGTCCAAAAGTTCCCTCTTACGGGCACTTTTTCTCGTGACCCATGAAAACGGGTCCACGGCCCACAAATGGGTCCCGCCCCACTGTTTGGGAAACGTTGCACTATAAAGTGACTGAGCCACTGGGCACCTGTTCTCTTGTTTGATATTCAAGCACTGATGTCACAAAGTATTCACATTACAAATATCAGTTATTGTTCATTTGGTTTCCCTTCCCGGTCGTTCATCCTCATGGTCATTGTCACACTGACCTGGACGTCTCTGCCACTGATGTGCATGCGAAGGATCCTGTTGGGTTTCCTTTCTATCCAATAGACCATCTGCTGCTGATAGTCAAAGTCCAGAGCCAGAGTCCATGCCCGTCCCTCGATCTGTCACACCACAGCAGTTGTTAGTCTCAGACAGGAATACATTCCAGTATGTTAAAAGCACTGTCAGTGTTGATTTTGTCGACAAAAACTACGGCAAAAAAAGGTTGATCGGTGAACCTTTACTCACCGGCAAAAAAATTATAAAATAAATAGAATAGAATAGAATAGAATAGAATAGACGCGTTGTGAGCTTGTACTGTAGATCAGCTGTTTTCAGCATGCAACAAAGTGTAAAATCAGCCATTACGATGTCATCAAGGCCCGTCAGACGACAAAATCAACTATAGATTCAGTCGACTAAAATATTTTGATATTTTAGTCGACTAAAACAAGACTACAACTGAAACAATTTCAAATGACTGCAATATGAAAACTAAATGAAAAACGTAGGCTTTATGAATGAAAAGTGAACCTGTAACCATGTGACAATAACGCTCGGATCAGGAGCATTATACCAAATTAATCACACCTGTGGGTGCGACGTCACTCTAGAAGTGCAGTTCACTTTTCATTCATAAAACCGGATTTACATACAGTACGTAAACCTACGTTTTATTTCATTTCAAGTGAACCTGTAACCATGTGACAACATGAACAGTATACCAAATTAGTCACGAGGAGAGTGTTCGGATTTCGGGAGATTAGCCGAGTATCCGACAAACTCAGCAACAGGCAAACTTTTACTAAAGATTTAACACGCATAAGCTGAACTAAAATGTTCCAATAATCGCTTCCCTTTACAAACGCATGCTTTTTATAAGGTTTTATTACTCGTTAATACACATAAAAACATACAACATACACACTGTTCGTTTCCCCCTCCCCTGACACAAGATGGAACAGTACTCTGGGCTTTGCCTAATAGTCTGTCCGTACCCTATCTGTCTGTGGGAGTTCAGCTCTCAATGAAACATTCTAGACTGGCCCACACCGGCCCCTTTAGAGCCATTTTTCGCTCTATCGATCTGGGCACAACTTAGCTGCTGGTATTATTACAGATTAGTCCAACACTACCTATGACCTATGTTTTACCTATGGTGGTCTACAACCTATGGTTTTAAATCTGATTATCATTTGTGGTGTCTCAGTGGTTAATTATCGCCCAATATGCAAGCGCCGCTCTGGAGATAGAAGGAGACAGAGAGCGCCAATAAGCCACCGCCCTTTAGGTCGGGTGATTGACAGCAGGTACATCCCTCATCATCAACTCAGACAACTAGGATCACCTGCATTCATCAGCGCACCTTAGCGCACCTGAGTGACGTTCCAGCGGCTGATGGACCAGGTCCTGCGGCCCCACCGAGCCTACAGCGCCGCCTACCTAGATGACATCATCATCCACTCGGAGACCTGGGAATCGCACCTACAGCACCTCGAGGCCATCCTGGGAGCGCTGCGGAAGGCGGGACTGACAGCCAACGCGAAGAAATGCCAACTCGGCCTGACGGAGACCGACTACCTGGGCACACCATAGGGAGAGGCTGTATTAAACCCCAGATGAGGAAAGTCGAGCGCATCCGCAACTGGCCGCAGCCCATGACCAAGAAGCAAGTGAAATCATTTCTGGGACTCATGGCATACTACCAGAAATGTATAGAGGGCTTCTCGACGATCGCAGCCCCCCTATATGAACTGACACGGCAGAAACTGCCGAACCATGTGAGATGGACCCGAGGCAGAGGAGGCATTCCAGCGCCTGAAGGCGGCGCTATGCGCGGAGCCGGTGTTAAGGGCACCCGACTTCGCGCGGCCATTTGTTCTGTACACCGACGCCTCCGGCACGGGCCTAGGCGCGGTGTTAGCCCAGGAGATGGAAGGAGACGAGCACCCCGTCACCTTCATCAGCAGGAAGCTCCTGGACCACGAGAAGAACTATGCCACAGTGGAAAAATAATGCCTGGCCGTGAAATGGGCGATCCAACACCTCCAATATTACTTATGGGGACACCAGTTCACGGTCGTTACTGACCACGCCCCCCTGAGATGGATGGCCAGCAACAAGGATACGAATGCCCGCGTGACGAGATGGTTCCTAGAACTACAAGTTCAAGGTGGAACATAGGCCAGGCCCTAACATCCCCCATGCTGACGCACTGTCTAGACCGTATGAAGAACCCGGGGAAAGCCCGGGCCCCAAGCAGAATCTAAGTGGAGGGGTATGTGGTGTCTCAGTGGTTAGTTATCGCCCAATATGCAAGCGCCGCTCTGGAGATAGAGGGAGACAGAGAGCGCCAATAAGCCACCGCCCTTTAGGTCGGGTGATTGACAGCAGGTACATCCCTCATCATCAACTCAGACAACTAGGAGCACCTGCATTCATCAGCACACCTGAGCACAGCAGTATAAAGGGGCGAGCTCTCTGTCTCTCTAACAGATCCACTCTCCAGAGACGAGGCGAGGCTGAGGGCAACAGCATTGGGCGGTAAGCTAAGACACCACTATTTAAAATACCATTCTATGATATATGATGAAATGCCTAGACTGACGAGTGTATTCTCTGTATCTCACTCGCAGGCAATATACCGGGCACGCGCTCCGTGGCCGAAAGGCGCGTGCATGAAACCGGCTAGAATCAAGTGACTATCGGCCTATGGAAATGGAAGGGCAGCAACCAGAGTACAGGAGTATGGAAAAGGAGTAGAAATACGACCCCAGTACACAGCGTATACGGAAGGAGTACATCTACTCAAGTACAGGCTGAGTAGAAATCCATATCTCTCTGAAACCCCTCTCTGAGGGCGCATATTGACTGTTATCCATCTGTCTGGCTAGACCTGTTGATACCCCCCTGTGGGAGAAGAGGAACTGAGATTAAGAGCTACAATAGGCCTGAAACTATCTGTGTTAATCCCGTATACTCACCTGTGGAATCCCTTGCAGGAGTACTTACCCGAACCCCCTGGGAAAGTAATCCAAACCTACCTGTGACGTCCAGCGACAAAGTCCAGCGACGAAGATCCTCCTATTAGCCTGGAAATGAACTTTGTGTTGAAACTTACCTTTGACTGCATTCCCCTGCAAAGAAAAAGAGACAAGTTAATTTCTGATTTCTGATTCCTGATTTATATCCAATAAATGCCCTAGTGAATGGGCAAACCTGACTCTCTGCTCCTGAGTTGTGTATCAGTCACCACACATTGTTATGTGGGAGACAAGACAAGAAGCACAACACATACATTGTTATAATCTAAACATCACACAACACACCACATGATATTAATTAAGCACATTTATATATATTTACCACTGGCCTCTCGCCTGTTGCTCTCCTGGTGTTCCCCTTAATCTAACCCCACTGCTAGTTTACACACATGAATACAGCAGGCCCTGAATGAGGTCACACCTCCCCGGCCAATCGAAAGCCCAGTGGCCCCTTCTCCGCCTGAGAGAGGCGGTTCAACCCTCTGCCTGTCAGCCAGCACTGTGGTGTAAGACTAGCTGCTATTCGAGTCTAGCTTAAACTGGTCGACTCTTAGATATTATTATAAAGGTGTTTTGGTTACCCAATATCCAAGTATGGACTCTAGAACACATATTGATCTCCTATGACAGGAATTAAAGTGGTACTTAGCTACATTGTTCCCCCTGCCATTATCTGTGTGTACTTTGTGAGTCAGCACCCCTTCCTCTGTAGGTGTCGTAAAGACCTCTCACTCTAGCAGGAAGGTAGCTGCATCCAACCCCCGCATGCAGCCTGTTTATTGCCCCACGGAATGTGATACTATTGACAGTTACTTCTTTCTCTCTGATGAGAGCACATGTCTAGATCACATAATACGTTTACCCCAACTTTGCTCGTCCATCCATAAATGGACATTACAGAGAGTGAAGTGGCCAAAACCTATACAGGTCAAAAAGCCATACACGAGGACTGAAACTCATCACAGTAATACAGCAGAACACAGCCAACTGAGTTCTAGCATTTTATTTTCAACTGAAAATCACGTTTACAAAACATTCTCCAGATTGATTCCAATAAACTGAAATGTTCCAATCGCAGGAAACAAACATTCTGGAGCACAACCCACAGGTGCTCATATTGCACCTTGAAGAACTTGTTCAGCTGTCTTAAATCCAGAATTGGGCAGAAGCCTCCGGTCTGCGTGCGGACAAGGAAGTAGCTGGAATAGAACCCCTGTTTCATTTCCGCTGGAGACAGACGCCTAATTGCACCTTTCCCCAACAGGGAAGAAACCTCTTTGGCGGCCGAACGAGATTGGTCCCTTACTATCGTCTCCAAAACCCCACAGAAACGAGGGGGGCGGTCCTTGAATTGCAGACGGTAGTCAAACTCCAGAGTACTGATGACCCAGTGGTACACTGACGCCACCCAGTGGTACACTGACGCCATGCGCTGAGGTCGGCGCTGAGAAAACCTGCACAAGTCAACTGGGTTTATAAGGGGAGCTGGGTGGGCTGTGGTACCAAAACTCCAAGAGGAGCTGTTCTCTGCAAAACGAGGCCACTGGAAGCTCCTACGCCTCTCCACAGGCTCCCGACCCACTGGCCTTAACTTCTCAGGCTGGCGCACGGACTGAGTGCACTGCCTGACTTTCTGGGCCTTATCCAGTGCAACCTCCGCTGCGGGCCCATTGGGGGCCTCCATGACAGCAGCTTGGTCTGCCTCCGTCAGTCCAGACTGGCTCAGCCAAATCTGACACCGGGCCATGGTCAGTTGTGCCAAGGAATTACCAAGAACCGTGGCTTGAGTGCTAGCACGCTGGATCACGGTGTCAATTAGCTTTTCCATTTCTGATAGGTCAGCTGGGTCCTCCTTGGACCCCAGATCCCGTATCAGAGCCTCCAAATATACAAACAGGAGTGTATTTGTGTTCGCCAGTCTAGAGGCCATGGCTGTAGACTGACAAGCCTTCACCACCAACTCATCAGTGGACAGGCATATCTTATTTGGGTGAGGGACAGCCCTATTGCCCGTGGCTCGGGGCCCCGGCCCACAAAGCAAAAGTCGGACCCACTCTGGCTATGCCATCTAGGCCATGCTCCGCAGCACCATGCAGGGTGCTCAGTGTAGAACAGGGTACAGCAGCCTCCCTGGGCTGTGCCCAAGATGTTTTCAGGCTCTTGACAAAGTAAGGATACACTGGGAGAGGGGCCTGTCCCCGGCTCCTCGGGTCCCGGTCCAGAGCAGGGCCCCCTGTTGGAGGAGGCAGCCGCTGCATCCCGTGAGAGCAGAGCCTCAACGGAGATATCGCCGAACGCAGCCATATTTTCAACGGTCTTACGCATATCCTCCAAGTGCCTCTGCATGAGGTCTAATCTTGGGTCGTGGACGCGGTCCTGTTCGGTCCGCTTGCGTTTCCCACTCGCCTTCCTCCCTACAGCCAGAGCATCCGAACTGGGAGGAGCCGGACCCTGGCCAGGTGGCACACCATCCTCTGGGAGGAGGGGCCAGGTGGCACACCATCCTCTGGGAGGAGGGGCCAGGTGGCACACCATCATCTGGGAGGAGGGGCCAGGTGGCACACCATCCTCTGGGAGGAGGGGCCAGGTGGCACACCATCCTCTGGGAGGAGGGGCCAGGTGGCACACCATCCTCTGGGAGGAGGGGCCAGGTGGCACACCATCCTCTGGGAGGAGGGGCCAGGTGGCACACCATCCTCTGGGATGAGGGGCCAGGTGGCACACCATCCTCTGGGATGAGGGGCCAGGTGGCACACCATCCTCTGGGATGAGGGGCCAGGTGGTACACCATCCTCTGGGAGGAGGGGCCAGGTGGTACACCATCCTCTGGGAGGAGGGGCCAGGTGGTACACCATCCCCTGGGAGGAGTGGCCAGGTGGTACACCATCCTCTGGGAGGAGTGGCCAGGTGGTACACCATCCTCTGGGCCATTGTCCCTCTCACCATTTCCCTGAGCCTCCATACAGCAGGGAAAGCCAATACATCTCTCACTAAATAGTCTGGAGAAACACACATGCAGCAATGAACATAATAAAAAATGCAAGCCCAATTAAGGGAGGACAGCATTGCTGCATCGTGAAATATATCGTCAATATTAACAATTAATAATAATCAATTGAAAAAAATCCATAACAAACACCCAACAAGGCACAGCCTGACTGCAACAACACTCCAGAGGCATAGGTGGCGACAGCGCACTGTCCAAGATGCGGGAGGCCAACATGCATACCCCCAAAGGAGACGGCCGTAGCCGACAGTGTAAACAACAGCAGAGCCAGGCTAACAGAAGCCGCTCCAGTGCTGTGTGGAGTGCTGCCAGTGTAGGCTAAGCTATACTTGCAGGTGGAGAAACCACACTTACCAAATAGAAACAGCTGTCTCCAACGGGAACGTGAGTTATGTGTATCGCACGCGACGAACACAATCGTCACCTGCAACAAACATCATATGATGAGACAGCCTCACAATACGCCAAAGGGAAGCCACATAGAAGGATGATGAGACAGCCTCACGGTACGCCAAGGGGGAGCCACATAGAAGGATGATGAGACAGGCCTCACGGTGCGCCAAGGGGGAGCCACAAGGGGGAGCCACAGAGAAGGATGATGAGACAGCCTCACGGTGCGCCAAGGGGGAGCCACAAGGGGGAGCCACAGAGAAGGATGATGAGACAGCCTCACGGTACGCCAAGGTGGAGCCACATAGAAGGCAGCCCAGAATAGGCATCCAGTACCGCGAGGAAGCTGGTAAAGCTCTTACCGACCAGGAGGAAGAAAATAGTGTGTGGGTGTGGGACGCACTTATAGAGTGACTTCGCACCCACAGGTGTGATTAATTTGGTACAATGCTCCTGATCCGAGGGTTATTGTCACATGGTTACAGGTTCACTTGAAATGAAATAAAACTAAATGTGGTGTTAAACTCAACAGTGGTGTGTAGAATATTGTATAGGATTCCATAGGATGTGTTATGTGACCTTTACATGGTTTTCAGCTGTTTGATTAGGATGTGTTGTTGTGTGACCTCTACATGGTTTTCACCTGTTTGATTAAGATGTGTTGTTGTGTGACCTCTAAATGGTTTTCACCTGTTTGAGCACTGTGGAGGAGCCGTCCAAGCTGATCTTCAACAGGTTTACCTTGTTAGCTACGATGAGGAAGGGCTCCACCTCTGGAGAAAGTGAGACATTACATCTGAGTTGGTTTACATTTAAAAATACACACAACCTGCAAAACTATAGACTATTTAATATCAATATTTCACTGTTCTAAATAGAACCCTCTCTCTCTCTCTCTCTCTCTCTCTCTCTGACAAATAAAACAATCGCAGTAATAACATAAATAAAATAAAATATAGCTGCAAGCAGTGATAAGACGGGGTCAAGACATAAAAGTGAAAACTATACACAATATGCAAATGAGCTGCTATAGAAACAATATGCAAATCAGCTGCTATAGAACTCACACAACCAGCCATTAGCAGGACTCCACACAGCCAACCATGCATTAGCAGGACTCCACACAGCCAACCATGCATTAGCAGGACTCCACACAGCCAACCATGCATTAGCAGGACTCTACACAGCCAACCATGCATTAGCAGGACTCCACACAGCCAACCATGTATTAGCAGGACTCTACACAGCCAACCATGCATTAGCATGACTCCACACAGCCAACCATGCATTAGCAGGACTCTACACAGCCAACCATGCATTAGCAGGACTGGACTCTAGCTACACAGCCAACCATGCATTAGCAGGACTCCACACAGCCAACCGTGCATTAGCAGGACTCCACACAGCCAACCGTGCATTAGCAGGACTCCACACAGCCAACTATAAGGATAAAGTTAGTAATAAAACATGTTCTCTCACCACTATGAGGATAAAGTTGGTAATAATAAAACATGTTCCCTCACCACTATGAGGATAAAGTTAGTATTAATAAAAAATCTCTCACCACTATGAGGATGAAGTTAGTTAATTAGTTAGTTAGTTAGTTAGTTAGTCAGTTAGTTTCATTTATTGTCCATGTGTGGAAATTTGTCTTCGGTCTCAACAACAGTAAAAAACAAACAGTTACAACAACAGCAACAACACTTTTAACACACAATTATTTTCTCATGGCAAAAAAGTGCAGGACAACAGTGGTAAATACATTGGAAAAACAACAAATCTAGCGAGACATGGTATCATTTAGCAGCGGATTCGGCCGTTATCTCTGCATTGGAACGGCGAAATCATCCGTTTGAATGGTGCCAAAATGTCCATACTGGCATCCTCACCACATAGCCTGGTCAAGGTTTCCCCCTGGTGGACGTGTCATTTCCAACTATTGTCGGTGCATGGAACTAGTAGCTACTAATATATACTATTCTCTGCCTATCAGGACGTAACTCGGACGGCGCTGAGTCGGGTCTGGTGGCCTTCGCAACGCTCGGCTGTGCCTCACGTAGCTCATGGCCACCAGACACGGCACGCCTCCGTCAGGACATCAGTGATAATGACAATGCTACAATCGCAGATAATGACATACAATTTACAATTTAGGCATTTAGCAGACGCTCTTAATCCAGAGCGACTTACATTAGGCAAGAACAAAAAGCATGGGAATACATCACATATGTAAAATGCATTTATCGCGAAACATGCGTAAGCTAAGAACGTGACTAGAACATATCTATATAATGACACTATACATATAAACTATAACTAGAACATATCTATATAATGACACTATACATATAAACTATACATATATGCTATACTATGCTGTACATATATACTATGAAGTGCTATGACTACATACAATGCACTTATTGTGCTGTCTACATGACATGCTATAAGTCTGTTTCAAATGCTATATAAGTCTAAGAAGTGCTGTCTAAGGGGGGTAGGGTAAGTGCTATGGGCCATGATGGAGTCTGAAAAGGTGGGTTTTCAGACTACGGCGGAAGATCGGGAGTGATGCTGCAGTTCTGATTGCAACGGGAAGTGCATTCCACAGTTTTGGGGCCAGAAGGGAGAAGAGTTTGGGACGTGTGGAGCGTTGTCCCGGCGTTTTTAGTGAGGGTACTTCCAGCTTCCCTGCGTTGGCTGATCTGAGTGCGCGGGAGGGTTTGTAGGGTTCAATCATGCTGGCAAGATATGGGGGAGCCATACCTTTGGTTGCTTTAAATGCCAACATCAGAGTTTTGTATTCTGTGCGGGCAGCGACCGGGAGCCAGTGCAGGGAGCGGAGCAGGGGGGAGACATACTGGAGACATACTGAACAGTGAGGATGCCAGTATGGACATTTTGGTACCATTCAAACGTGCTGATAACGGATGATTTCGCCGATTCAATACATGATACCAGTCGAATGGGGTGCATTTAGTGCCTTAATGGCATTTGGGATGAAGGAATTTTTAAAAATGTTACGGTTAGCTTTTGGTACTTTGTACCGTCTACCAGAGAGAAGTAGTTCGAACTCCCTGCAGAGTGGATGAGAGGAGTTGTTTGCTATCTTGACAGCTTTTTTAGGAAGTACCTCCTTGTAGATACAGCTTAATTGTTTATGTCTCTTCCCAATGATTTTTGAGGCTAGGTTCACTATTCGCTGCAGCTTGCTTCTTCCTTTTACATTAAGATTGCCATACCACATTGCCATGTTAAAAGTCAAGATTCCCTCTATCAGGTTTTTATAGACTGTTTCCATGATATGCTTGCTCACTCTAAAGGAGTTGAGCTTGCGTAGTAGGTGGAGGCATTGGTTACAAGTTTTAAAAATCTGGTCAGTATTTTCACTGAAATTGAGTTTGCTGTCAATATATGTGCCTAAGTATTTAAAATTGTCTACTACCTCCACTATGACAAGCTTTGTTTTTGTCACATTGATCCCTAAGGAGCTTTTATCGCACCAGTTCTGAAGAGATGATTTATTAGTATTAATAAAACGTCTCTCACCACTATGAGGATAAAGTTAGTATTAATAAAACATCTCTCACCACTATGAGGATAAAGATAGTATTAATAAAACATATCTCACCACTATGAGGATAAAGTTAGTATTAATGAAATTAAATGATTACTATATTTACCCAGGGTATCTGGGCTAAGCTCAATAACTTGTTTCCAGCCAGGCCCTGCTCATAGAACATTTCATCGTAGTGGTTCAATGCCTTGTTCAAGGGCACTTCAGCGGTGGTAATTTTAACGTGTCGGACCGCTGATTCGAACTGGCGACCTTCCGGTATCAAGACCGCTCCGCAATCCGTTCGGCCACCGCTGCCATAAAACATCTCTCACCATGAGGATAAAGATAGTATTAATAAAACGTCTCTCACCACTGAGGATAAAGTTAGTATTAATAAAACATCACTCACCACTATGAGGATAAAGTTAGTATTAATAAAACATCTCTCACCACTATGAGGATAAAGTTAGTATTAATAAAACATCACTCACCACTATGAGGATAAAGTTAGTATTAATAAAACATCTCTCACCACTATGAGGATAAAGTTAGTATTAATAAAACATCTCTCACCACTATGAGGATGAAGTTAGTAGTAATAAAACATATCTCACCACTATGAGGATAAAGTTTGTAGTAATAAAACATCTCTCACCACTATGAGGATAAAGTTAGTAGTAATAAAACATCTCTCACCACTATGAGGATAAAGTTTGTAGTAATAAAACATCTCTCACCACTATGAGGATACAGTTAGTATTAATAAAACATCTCTCACCACTATGAGGATAAAGTTAGTAGTAATAAAACATCTCTCACCACTATGAGGATAAAGTTAGTAGTAATAAAACATCTCTCACCACTATGAGGATAAAGTTAGTATTAACTAGAAACAAATTTCAGGAAATTTGACTGGGTGCCTGCAGCTCGCCAAGTCTGTGCAGCATTTGAGCCACGGACCACCATTTGATGACATTTAGCCTCTCAGACCCTGTAAGGGTCCATTTGGTTGACTTTCAATGGGGTATTTTGTCTAAGTTTACGTTGCCACCAACATTCTAATACTAACATGCTAATGCTAACATGTTAATGCTAAATGCTAACATGCTAAAATTCTAATGCTAACATGCTAATGCTAACATGCTAATATGCTAATATGCTAATGCTAACATGCTAACATGCTAATGCTAACATGCTAACATGCTAATGCTAACATGCTAACATGCTAATGCTAACATGCTAATGCTAACATGCTAACATGCTAATGCTAACATGCTAATGCTAACATGCTAATGCTAACATGCTAACATGCTAATGCTAACATGCTAATATGCTAACATGCTAATGCTAACATGCTAATGCTAACATGCTAATATGCTAATGCTAACATGCTAATATGCTAACATGCTAATGCTAACATGCTAATATGCTAATGCTAACATGCTAAGGCTAACATGCTAATGCTAACATGCTAACATGCTAATGCTAACATGCTAACATGCTAATGCTAACATGCTAACATGCTAATGCTAACATGCTAATGCTAACATGCTAATGCTAATATGCTAACATGCTAACATGCTAACATGCTAATGCTAACATGCTAACATGCTAATGCTAACATGCTAACATGCTAATGCTAACATGCTAATGCTAACATGCTAACATGCTAATGCTAACATGCTAATGCTAACATGCTAATGCTAACATGCTAACATGCTAATGCTAACATGCTAATATGCTAACATGCTAATGCTAACATGCTAATGCTAACATGCTAATATGCTAATGCTAACATGCTAATATGCTAACATGCTAATGCTAACATGCTAATATGCTAATGCTAACATGCTAAGGCTAACATGCTAATGCTAACATGCTAACATGCTAATGCTAACATGCTAACATGCTAATGCTAACATGCTAATGCTAACATGCTAATGCTAACATGTTAACATGTTAGTGCTAACATGTTAGTGCTAACATGTTAATGCTAACATGCTAATGCTAACATGCTAATGCTAACATGCTAATGCTAACATGCGAATGCTAACATGCTAACATGCTAATGCTAACATGCTAATATGCTAACATGCTAATGCTAACATGCTAATATGCTAATGCTAACATGCTAACATGCTAATGCTAACATGCTAATGCTAACATGCTAACATGCTAATGCTAACATGCTAACATGCTAATGCTAACATGCTAACATGCTAACATGCTAACATGCTAACATGCTAATGCTAACATGCTAACATGCTAATGCTAACATGCTAACATGCTAACATGCTAATGCTAACATGCTAATGCTAACATGTTAACATGTTAATGCTAACATGCTAATATACTAACATGCTAATGCTAACATGCTAATATGCTAATGCTAACATGCTAACATGCTAATGCTAACATGCTAATGCTAACATGCTAACATGCTAATGCTAACATGCTAATGCTAACATGCTAACATGCTAATGCTAACATGCTAACATGCTAACATGCTAATGCTAACATGCTAATGCTAACATGCTAATGCTAACATGCTAATGCTAACATGCTAACATGCTAATGCTAACATGCTAACATGCTAATGCTAACATGCTAACATGCTAACATGCTAATGCTAACATGCTAATATGCTAACATGCTAATGCTAACATGCTAATATGCTAACATGCTAATGCTAACATGCTAATATGCTAATGCTAACATGCTAACATGCTAATGCTAACATGCTAATGCTAACATGCTAACATGCTAATGCTAACATGCTAACATGCTAACATGCTAACATGCTAATGCTAACATGCTAATGCTAACATGCTAATGCTAACATGCTAATGCTAACATGCTAATGCTAACATGCTAATGCTAACATGCGAATGCTAACATGCTAACATGCTAATGCTAACATGCTAATATGCTAACATGCTAATGCTAACATGCTAATATGCTAATGCTAACATGCTAACATGCTAATGCTAACATGCTAATGCTAACATGCTAACATGCTAATGCTAACATGCTAACATGCTAACATGCTAACATGCTAATGCTAACATGCTAATGCTAACATGCTAATGCTAACATGCTAACATGCTAATGCTAACATGCTAACATGCTAACATGCTAATGCTAACATGCTAATGCTAACATGTTAACATGTTAATGCTAACATGCTAATATACTAACATGCTAATGCTAACATGCTAATATGCTAATGCTAACATGCTAACATGCTAATGCTAACATGCTAATGCTAACATGCTAACATGCTAATGCTAACATGCTAACATGCTAATGCTAACATGCTAACATGCTAATGCTAACATGCTAACATGCTAACATGCTAATGCTAACATGCTAATGCTAACATGCTAATGCTAACATGCTAATGCTAACATGCTAACATGCTAATGCTAACATGCTAACATGCTAATGCTAACATGCTAACATGCTAACATGCTAATGCTAACATGCTAATATGCTAACATGCTAATGCTAACATGCTAATATGCTAACATGCTAATGCTAACATGCTAATATGCTAATGCTAACATGCTAACATGCTAATGCTAACATGCTAATGCTAACATGCTAACATGCTAATGCTAACATGCTAACATGCTAATGCTAACATGCTAACATGCTAACATGCTAATGCTAACATGCTAATGCTAACATGCTAATGCTAACATGCTAATGCTAACATGCTAACATGCTAATGCTAACATGCTAACATGCTAATGCTAACATGCTAACATGCTAACATGCTAATGCTAACATGCTAATATGCTAACATGCTAATGCTAACATGCTAATATGCTAATGCTAACATGCTAAGGCTAACATGCTAACATGCTAATGCTAACATGCTAACATGCTAACATGCTAATGCTAACATGCTAATGCTAACATGCTAATGCTAACATGCTAACATGCTAATGCTAACATGCTAACATGCTAACATGCTAATGCTAACATGCTAAGGGGTCCATTTGGTTTCGCTCAGGGGGGCGGCCCGGTTCTGGCGAGCCGCCCCGCGTCCGAAACGGTTGAGAAATGACAGAGTTACGTGTTTCCCCGAATTCCTCTATTGACTTTCAATGTGTGTGTGTGCGTGCACATGTGTGCATGTGCATGCATGTGCGTGTGTGCGCGCGTGTGTGAGAGTTGGTCAGGTGACCTTGAATCATTAACAAAGTATCATTTTCACCTGGGCTAGTCTATGCAAACGCAAACAGTATTGAATGTTAAAAGCCCACTGACTGTCAATGACAGGTATGTCCGAACAAATTGCTCTATCGCAAAAAGTAAAAGTCGAATGCGATTTTTGTTTTCGCCGTGAGTGACCCGAGGCATTGAGGTACGCCGTGTGCGATCGTGGTATTGGTACGATAAAAAACGTGGTTATAAGAGCGAGTTAAGAACTGTGCTTGTGATGAAAAAATTGCTGACTCATTCAGGTATTTAACATGGAGTTTATGACACATTATGATGGTACACCTGTCGCTTTCAGGGCTGTAGTTCACGTACTGTATGTATCTGGGCTATGGTTGTGACATTGGGTGAAAGAGGACGAGTGTGGCTACAAAATTGCCGAAACCCATGCGTGTAAAGTGAATATTTTGGCCGTGAGGACGATTTGTTCGGAGAATTCCGGTATAGTCTTCACATTGGCTTCTCACTCTGATCCGCTCTCTCTCTGGGCGTGCGACACTCTGAGTCGAGAATATTGCTCAGACCACACACACTTTGAACTGCGATAGCGGGCAAACCGTATTCGAATTCCGTCTGAACCACCACAAAGTCGATGGCCTCGTGTGCTGTTTGACGTTCGAATCGTGTTTCTACGTACCAGTATGCCAGAGCAATGTGGCTCCAAAGTAACGTGTCGTTTTCTGTTTTCACCCGCGTCTCCCCATCGACTTTGAATGGGGCATTTTTCGCGTCGTTTATTGCGAATTACGTGGGCACGGTAACACGAATCGGAAAGAAAAGCACAAGCACACCATTCCCGGCCGAGCCGCACGTTTTGATGTATATATTGCGGGGCTTTGGCAAACCGTGCGGCCGGCCATAGACGTCGAAGTTTCGCGTATTGATTATTACTACGATTAAGTATGCGTTTTAGATTTCAACCTGTGTTTCTGCCATTGCATGGCAGGCACCCAGAATAAAACATATCTCACTACTATGAGGATACAGTTAGTAGTAATAAAACATCTCTCACCACTATGAGGATAAAGTTAGTATTAATGAAATTAAATTAAACTAGAAACAAATTTCAGGAAATTTGACTGGGTGCCTGCAGCTCGCCAAGTCTGTGCAGCATTTGAGCCACGGACCACCATTTGATGACATTTAGCCTCTCAGACCCTGTAAGGGTCCATTTGGTTGACTTTCAATGGGGTATTTTGTCTAAGTTTATTGCACATTACGTTGCCACCAACATTCTAATGCTAACATGCCAACATGCTAATGCTAACATGCTAATGCTAACATGCTAATGCTAACATGCTAACATGCTAACATGCTAAAATGCTAATGCTAACATGCTAATGCTAATATGCTAATGCTAACATGCTAATATGCTAATGCTAACATGCTAATGCTAACATGCTAACATGCTAACATGCTAATGCTAACATGCTAACATGCTAACATGCTAATGCTAACATGCTAATATGCTAATGCTAACATGCTAATGCTAACATGCTAACATGCTAATGCTAACATGCTAATGCTAACATGCTAACATGCTAACATGCTAATGCTAACATGCTAACATGCTAATGCTAAAATACTAACATGCTAATGCTAACATGCTAACATGCTAATGCTAACATGCTAACATGCTAAAATTCTAATGCTAACATGCTAATGCTAACATGCTAATATGCTAATGCTAACATGCTAACATGCTAATGCTAACATGCTAACATGCTAATGCTAACATGCTAATGCTAACATGCTAATGCTAACATGCTAATATGCTAATGCTAACATGCTAATGCAAACATGCTAACATGCTAATGCTAACAGGCTAACATGCTAACATGCTAATGCTAACATGCTAACATGCTAATGCTAACATGCTAACATGCTAATGCTAACATGCTAATGCTAACATGCTAAGGGGTCCATTTGGTTTCGCTCAGGGGGGCGGCCCGGTTCTGGCGAGCCGCCCCGCATCCGAAACGGTTGAGAAATGACAGAGTTACGTGTTTCCCCGAATTTCTCTATTGACTTTCAATGTGTGTGTGTGCGTGCACATGTGTGCATGTGCGTGTGTGTGCGCGCGTGTGTGAGAGTTGGTCAGGTGACCTTGAATCATTAACAAAGTATCATTTTCACCTGGGCTAGTCTATGCAATGCAAACAGTATTGAATGTTAAAAGCCCACTGACTGTCAATGACAGGTATGTCCGAACAAATTGCTCTATCGCAAAAAGTAAAAGTCGAATGCGATTTTTGTTTTCACCGTGAGTGACCCGAGGCATTGAGGTACGCCGTGTGCGATCGTGGTATTGGTACGATAAAAAACGTGGTTATAAGAGCGAGTTAAGAATTGTGCTTGTGATGAAAAAATTGCTGACTCATTCAGGCAGTTAACATGGAGTTTTTGACACATTATGATGGTACACCTGTCGCTTTCAGGGCTGTAGTTCACGTACTGTATGTATCTGTGCTATGGTTTTGACATTGGGTGAAAGAGCACGAGTGTGGCTACAAAATTACCGAAACCCATGCGTGTAAAGTGAATATTTTGGCCGTGAGGACGATTTGTTCGGAGAATTTCGGTATAGTCTTCACATTGGCTTCTCACTCTGATCCGCTCTCTCTCTGGGCGTGCGACACTCTGAGTCGAGAATATTGCTCAGACCACACACACTTTGAACTGCCATAGCGGGCAAACCGTGCAACGTATTCGAATTCCGTCTGAACCACCACAAAGTCGATGGCCTCGTGTGCTGTTTGACGTTTAAATCGTGTTTCTACGTACCAGTATGCCAGAGCAATGTGGCTCCAAATTAACGTGTCGTTTTCTGTTTTTACCCGCGTCTCCCCATCGACTTTGAATGGGGCATTTTCGCGTCGTTTATTGCGAATTACGTCGGCACGGTAACACGAATCGGAAAGAAAAGCACAAGCACACCATTCCCGGCCGAGCCGCACGTTTTGATGTATATATTGCGGGGCTTTGGCAAACCGTGCGGCCGGCCGTAGACGTCGAAGTTTCGCGTATTGATGATGATAATAATTAAGTATGCGTTTTAGATTTCAACCTGTGTTTCTGCCATTGCATGGCAGGCACCCAGAACTAGAAACAAATTTCAGGAAATTTGACTGGGTGCCTGCAGCTCGCCAAGTCTGTGCAGCATTTGAGCCACGGACCACCATTTGATGACATTTAGCCTCTCAGACCCTGTAAGGGTCCATTTGGTTGACTTTCAATGGGGTATTTTGTCTAAGTTTATTGCACATTACGTTGCCACCACCATTCTAATGCTAACATGCTAACATGCTAAAATGCTAATGCTAATATGCTAATGCTAACATGCTAATATGCTAATGCTAACATGCTAATGCTAACATGCTAATGCTAACATGCTAACATGCTAATGCTAACATGCTAATGCTAACATGCTAATGCTAACATGCTAACATGCTAACATGCTAATGCTAACATGCTAATGCTAACATGCTAATGCTAACATGCTTATATGCTAATGCTAACATGCTAATGCTAACATGCTAATGCTAACATGCTAATGCTAACATGCTAAGGGGTCCATTTGGTTTCGCTCAGGGGGGCGGCCCGATTCTGGCGAGCCGCCCCGCGTCCGAAACGGTTGAGAAATGACAGAGTTACGTGTTTCCCCGAATTTCTCTATTGACTTTCAATGTGTGTGTGTGTGCGTGCACATGTGTGCATGTGCGTGTGTGCGAGAGTTGGTCAGGTGACCTTGAATCATTAACAAAGTATCATTTTCACCTGGGCTAGTCTATGCAATGCAAACAGTATTGCAAGTTAAAAGCCCACTGACTCTCTATGAGAGAACGTATGTCCGAACAAATTGCTCTATCGCAAAAAGTAAAAGTCGAATGCGATTTTTGTTTTCACCGTGAGTGACCCGATGCATTGAGGTACGCCGTGTGCGATCGTGGTATTGGTACGATAAAAAACGTGGTTATAAGAGCGAGTTAAGAATTGTGCTTGTGATGAAAAAATTGCTGACTCATTCAGGTATTTAACATGGAGTTTATGACACATTATGATGGTACACCTGTCGCTTTCAGGGCTGTAGTTCACGTACTGTATGTATCTGGGCTATGGTTGTGACATTGGGGGAAAGAGGACGAGTGGGGCTACAAAACTACCGAAACCCATGCGTGTAAAGTGAATATTTTGGCCGTGAGGACGATTTGTTCGGAGAATTTCGGTATAGTCTTCACATTGGCTTCTCACTCTGATCCGCTCTCTCTCTGGGCGTGCGACACTCTGAGTCGAGAATATTGCTCAGACCACACACACTTTGAACTGCGATAGCGGGCAAACCGTGCAACGTATTCGAATTCCGTCTGAACAACCACAAAGTCGATGGCCTCGTGTGCTGTTTGACGTTTAAATCGTGTTTCTACGTACCAGTATGCCAGAGCAATGTGGCTCCAAAGTAACGTGTCGTTTTCTGTTTTTACCCGCGTCTCCCCATCGACTTTGAATGGGGCATTTTCGCGTCGTTTATTGCGAATTACGTCGGCACGGTAACACGAATCGGAAAGAAAAGCACAAGCACACCATTCCCGGCCGAGCCGCACGTTTTGATGTATATATTGCGGGGCTTTGGCAAACCGTGCGGCCGGCCATAGACGTCGAAGTTTCGCGTATTGGTGATTATAATAATTCTGGGTGCCTGCCATGCAATGGCAGAAACACAGGTTGAAATCTAAAACGCATACTTAACTAGAAACAAATTTCAGGAAATTTGACTGGGTGCCTGCAGCTCGCCAAGTCTGTGCAGCATTTGAGCCACGGACCACCATTTGATGACATTTAGCCTCTCAGACCCTGTAAGGGCCCATTTGGTTGACTTTCAATGGGGTATTTTGTCTAAGTTTATTGCACATTACGTTGCCACCAACATTCTAATGCTAACATGCTAAAACTAACATGCTAATGCTAACATGCTTATTCTAACATGCTAACATGCTAAAATTCTAATGCTAACATGCTAATGCTAATATGCTAATGCTAACATGCTAATATGCTAATGCTAACATGCTAATGATAACATGCTAACATGCTAATGCTAACATGCTAATGCTAACATGCTAACATGCTAATGCTAACATGCTAATGCTAACATGCTAACATGCTAACATGCTAATGCTAACATGCTAACATGCTAATGCTAACATGCTAATGCTAACATGCTAACATGCTAATGCTAACATGCTAACATGATAACATGATAACATGCTAATGCTAACATGCTAACATGCTAACATGCTAACATGCTAATAATAACATGCTAATGCTAACATGCTAATGCTAACATGCTAACATGCTAACATGCTAATGCTAACATGCTAATATGCTAATGCTAACATGCTAATGCTAACATGCTAACATGCTAATGCTAACATGCTAATGCTAACATGCTAATGCTAACATGCTAACATGCTAATATGCTAATATGCTAATGCTAACATGCTAATGCTAACATGCTAACATGCTAATGCTAACATGCTAAGGGGTCCATTTGGTTTCGCTCAGGGGGGCGGCCCGGTTCTGGCGAGCCGCCCCGCATCCGAAACGGTTGAGAAATGACAGAGTTACGTGTTTCCCCGAATTTCTCTATTGACTTTCAATGTGTGTGTGCGTGCACATGTGTGCATGTGCGTGCACGTGCGTGTGTGCGCGCGTGTGTGAGAGTTGGTCAGGTGACCTTGAATCATTAACAAAGTATCATTTTCACCTGGGCTAGTCTATGCAAATGCAAACAGTATTGCAAGTTAAAAGCCCACTGACTCTCTATGAGAGAACGTATGTCCGAACAAATTGCTCTATCGCAAAAAGTAAAAGTCGAATGCGATTTTTGTTTTCCCCGTGAGTGACCCGAGGCATTGAGGTACGCCGTGTGCGATCGTGGTATTGGTACGATAAAAAACGTGGTTATAAGTGCGAGTTAAGAATTGTGCTTGTGATGAAAAAATTGCTGACTCATTCAGGCATTTAACATGGAGTTTATGACACATTATGATGGTACACCTGTCGCTTTCAGGGCTGTAGTTCACGTACTGTATGTATCTGTGCTATGGTTTTGACATTGGGTGAAAGAGGACGAGTGTGGCTACAAAATTACCGAAACCCATGCGTGTAAAGTGAATATTTTGGCCGTGAGGACGATTTGTTCGGAGAATTTCGGTATAGTCTTCACATTGGCTTCTCACTCTGATCCGCTCTCTCTCTGGGCGTGCGACACTCTGAGTCGAGAATATTTCTCAGACCACACACACTTTGAACTGCGATAGCGGGCAAACCGTGCAACGTATTCGAATTCCGTCTGAACCACCACAAAGTCGATGGCCTCGTGTGCTGTTTGACGTTTAAATCGTGTTTCTACGTAACAGTATGCCAGAGCAATGTGGCTCCAAAGTAACGTGTCGTTTTCTGTTTTTCCACGCGTTTCCCCATCGACTTTGAATGGGGCATTTTTCGCGTCGTTTATTGCGAATTACGTGGGCACGGTAACACGAATCGGAAAGAAAAGCACAAGCACACCATTCCCGGCCGAGCCGCACGTTTCGATGTATATATTGCGGGGCTTTGGCAAACCGTGCGGCCGGCCGTAGACGTCGAAGTTTCGCGTATTGATTATAATAATTACTAGAAACAAATTTCAGGAAATTTGACTGGGTGCCTGCAGCTCGCCAAGTCTGTGCAGCATTTGAGCCACGGACCACCATTTGATGACATTTAGCCTCTCAGACCCTGTAAGGGTCCATTTGGTTGACTTTCAATGGGGTATTTTGTCTAAGTTTATTGCACATTACGTTGCCACCAACATTCTAATGCTAACATGCTAATACTAACATGCTAATGCTAACATGCTAATGCTAACATGCTAAAATGCTAATGCTAACATGCTAATATGCTAATGCTAACATGCTAATATGCTAATGCTAACATGCTAATGCTAACATGCTAATGCTAACATGCTAACATGCTAATGCTAACATGCTAACATGCTAATGCTAACATGCTAATGCTAACATTCTAATGTTAACATGCTAATGCTAACATGCTAATGCTAACATGCTAACATGCTAATGCTAACATGCTAATATGCTAACATGCTAATGCTAACATGCTAATATGCTAATGCTAACATGCTAATGCTAACATACTAATGCTAACATGCTAACATGCTAATGCTAACATGCTAACATGCTAATGCTAACATGCTAACATGCTAATGCTAACATGCTAACATGCTAATGCTAACATGCTAATGCTAACATGCTAATGCTAAGATGCTAATGCTAACATGCTAACATGCTAACATGCTAATGCTAACATGCTAACATGCTAACATGCTAATGCTAACATGCTAATGCTAACATGTTAACATGTTAATGCTAACATGCTAATGCTAACATGCTAACATGCTAATGCTAACATGCTAATGCTAACATGCTAACATGCTAACATGCTAATGCTAACATGCTAATATGCTAACATGCTAATGCTAACATGCTATTATGCTAATGCTAACATGCTAAGGCTAACATGCTAACATGCTAATGCTAACATGCTAACATGCTAACATGCTAATGCTAACATGCTAATGCTAACATGCTAACATGCTAATGCTAACATGCTAACATGCTAATGCTAACATGCTAACATGCTAATGCTAACATGCTAATGCTAACATGCTAACATGCTAATGCTAACATGCTAATGCTAACATGCTAACATGCTAACATGCTAATGCTAACATGCTAATATGCTAACATGCTAATGCTAACATGCTATTATGCTAATGCTAACATGCTAAGGCTAACATGCTAACATGCTAATGCTAACATGCTAACATGCTAACATGCTAATGCTAACATGCTAATGCTAACATGCTAATGCTAACATGCTAACATGCTAATGCTAACATGCTAACATGCTAACATGCTAATGCTAACATGCTAAGGGGTCCATTTGGTTTCGCTCAGGGGGGCGGCCCGGTTCTGGCGAGCCGCCCCGCGTCCGAAACGGTTGAGAAATGACAGAGTTACGTGTTTCCCCGAATTCCTCTATTGACTTTCAATGTGTGTGTGTGCGTGCACATGTGTGCATGTGCATGCATGTGCGTGTGTGCGCGCGTGTGTGAGAGTTGGTCAGGTGACCTTGAATCATTAACAAAGTATCATTTTCACCTGGGCTAGTCTATGCAAACGCAAACAGTATTGAATGTTAAAAGCCCACTGACTGTCAATGACAGGTATGTCCGAACAAATTGCTCTATCGCAAAAAGTAAAAGTCGAATGCGATTTTTGTTTTCACCGTGAGTGACCCGAGGCATTGAGGTACGCCGTGTGCGATCGTGGTATTGGTACGATAAAAAACGTGGTTATAAGAGCGAGTTAAGAATTGTGCTTGTGATGAAAAAATTGCTGACTCATTCGGGTATTTACCATGGAGTTTATGACACATTATGATGGTACACCTGTCGCTTTCAGGGCTGTAGTTCACGTACTGTATGTATCTGGGCTTTGGTTGTGACATTGGGTGAAAGAGGACGAGTGTGGCTACAAAATTACCGAAACCCATGCGTGTAAAGTGAATATTTTGGCCGTGACGACGATTTGTTCGGAGAATTTCGGTACAGTCTTCACATTGGCTTCTCACTCTAAACCGCTCTCTCTCTGGGCGTGCGACACTCTGAGTCGAGATTATTGCTCAGACCACACACACTTTGAACTGCCATAGCGGGCAAACCGTGCAACGTATTCGAATTCCGTCTGAACCACCACAAAGTCGATGGCCCCGTGTGCTGTTTGACGTTTAAATCGTGTTTCTACGTAACAGTATGCCAGAGCAATGTGGCTCCAAAGTAACGTGTCGTTTTCTGTTTTTACCCGCGTCTCCCCATCGACTTTGAATGGGGCATTTTTCGCGTCGTTTATTGCGAATTACGTGGGCACGGTAACGCGAATCGGAAAGAAAAGCACAAGCACACCATTCCCGGCCGAGCCGCACGTTTTGATGTATATATTGCGGGGCTTTGGTAAACCGTGCGGCCGGCCATAGACGTCGAAGTTTCGCGTATTGGTGATTATTATTATTATTACTACGATTAAGTATGCGTTTTAGATTTCAACCTGTGTTTCTGCCATTGCATGGCAGGCACCCAGAATAATTATTATAATCAATACGCGAAACTTCGACGTCTACGGCCGGCCGCACGGTTTGCCAAAGCCCCGCAATATATACATCAAAACGTGCGGCTCGGCCGGGAATGGTGTGCTTGTGCTTTTCTTTCCGATTCGTGTTACCGTGCCCACGTAATTCGCAATAAACGACGCGAAAAATGCCCCATTCAAAGTCGATGGGGAGACGCGTGTAAAAACAGAAAACGACACGTTACTTTGGAGCCACATTGCTCTGGCATACTGTTACGTAGAAACACGATTTAAACGTCAAACAGCACACGAGGCCATCGACTTTGTGGTGGTTCAGACGGAATTCGAATACGTTGCACGGTTTGCCCGCTATGGCAGTTCAAAGTGTGTGTGGTCTGAGCAATATTCTCGACTCAGAGTGTCGCACGCCCAGAGAGAGAGCGGATCAGAGTGAGAAGCCAATGTGAAGACTATACCGAAATTCTCCGAACAAATCGTCCTCACGGCCAAAATATTCACTTTACACGCATGGGTTTCGGTAATTTTGTAGCCACACTCGTCCTCTTTCACCCAATGTCACAACCATAGCCCAGATACATACAGTACGTGAACTACAGCCCTGAAAGCGACAGGTGTACCATCATAATGTGTCATAAACTCCATGTTAAATGCCTGAATGAGTCAGCAATTTTTTCATCACAAGCACAATTCTTAACTCGCACTTATAACCACGTTTTTTATCGTACCAATACCACGATCGCACACGGCGTACCTCAATGCCTCGGGTCACTCACGGTGAAAACAAAAATCGCATTCGACTTTTACTTTTTGCGATAGAGCAATTTGTTCGGACATACGATCTCTCATAGAGAGTCAGTGTGCTTTACCTTTCAATACTGTTTGCATTGCATAGACTAGCCCAGGTGAAAATGATACTTTGTTAATGATTCAAGGTCACCTGACCAACTCTCACACACGCGCGCACACACGCACTTGCACGCACATGCACACATGTGCACGCACACACACACATTGAAAGTCAATAGAGAAATTCGGGGAAACACGTAACTCTGTCATTTCTCAACCGTTTCGGACGTGGGGCGGCTCGCCAGAACCGGGCCGCCCCCCCTGAGCGAAACCAAATGGACCCCTTAGCATGTTAGCATTAGCATGTTAGCATTAGCATGTTAGCATGTTAGCATTAGCATGTTAGCATGTTAGCATTAGCATGTTAGCATGTTAGCATTAGCATGTTAGCATTAGCATGTTAGCATGTTAACATTAGCATGTTAGCATTAGCATGTTAGCATGTTAGCATTAGCATGTTAGCATTAGCATGTTAGCATGTTAGCATTAGCATGTTAGCATTAGCATGTTAGCATGTTAGCATTAGTATGTTAGCATGTTAGCATTAGCATGTTAGCATGTTAGCATTAGCATGTTAGCATTAGCATGTTAGCATGTTAGCATTAGCATGTTAGCATTAGCATGTTAGCATTAGCATGTTAGTATTAGCATGTTAGCATGTTAGCATTAGCATGTTAGCATTAGCATGTTAGCATTAGCAAGTTAGCATGTTAGCATTAGCATGTTAGCATTAGCATGTTAGCATGTTAGCATTAGCATGTTAGCATTAGCATGTTAGCATGTTAGCATTAGTATGTTAGCATGTTAGCATTAGCATGTTAGCATGTTAGCATTAGCATGTTAGCATGTTAACATTAGCATGTTAGTATGTTAGCATTAGCATGTTAGCATGTTAGCATGTTAGCATTAGCATGTTAGCATTAGCATGTTAGT
Source organism: Electrona antarctica (assembly GCF_951216825.1). Lineage (NCBI taxonomy): Eukaryota > Metazoa > Chordata > Actinopteri > Myctophiformes > Myctophidae > Electrona > Electrona antarctica. The sequence continues at coordinate 47,138,276 of NC_136799.1, read as the reverse complement.
ATTAGCATGTTAGCATGTTAGCATTAGAATGTTGGTGGCAACGTAATGTGCAATAAACTTAGACAAAATACCCCATTGAAAGTCAACCAAATGGACCCTTACAGGGTCTGAGAGGCTAAATGTCATCAAATGGTGGTCCGTGGCTCAAATGCTGCACAGACTTTGTATCATCTTTGTATCATCTTTTTTTCACTACCTATTATTGTTATTTCTATTATTATTATTATTCTGGGTGCCTGCCATGCAATGGCAGAAACACAGGTTGAAATCTAAAACGCATACTTAATAATTATTATCAATACGCGAAACTTCGACGTCTACGGCCGGCCGCACGGTTTGCACGCACATGCATGCACATGCACACATGTGCACGCACACACACACATTGAAAGTCAATAGAGGAATTCGGGGAAACACGTAACTCTGTCATTTCTCAACCGTTTCGGACGCGGGGCGGCTCGCCAGAACCGGGCCGCCCCCCTGAGCGAAACCAAATGGACCCCTTAGCATGTTAGCATTAGCATGTTAGCATGTTAGCATGTTAGCATTAGCATGTTAGCATGTTAGCATTAGCATGTTAGCATTAGCATGTTAGCATTAGCATGTTAGCATGTTAGCATGTTAGCATTAGCATGTTAGCATGTTAGCCTTAGCATGTTAGCATTAGCATATTAGCATGTTAGCATTAGCATGTTAGCATATTAGCATGTTAGCATTAGCATGTTAGCATGTTAGCATGTTAGCATTAGCATGTTAGCATGTTAGCATTAGCATGTTAGCATGTTAGCATTAGCATGTTAGCATTAGCATGTTAGCATTAGCATGTTAGCATTAGCATGTTAGCATGTTAGCATGTTAGCATTAGCATGTTAGCATGTTAGCATTAGCATGTTAGCATTAGCATGTTAGCATGTTAGCATTAGCATATTAGCATGTTAGCATTAGCATGTTAGCATATTAGCATGTTAGCATTAGCATGTTAGCATATTAGCATGTTAGCATTAGCATGTTAGCATGTTAGCATGTTAGCATTAGCATGTTAGCATGTTAGCATTAGCATGTTAGCATGTTAGCATTAGCATGTTAGCATTAGCATGTTAGCATTAGCATGTTAGCATGTTAGCATTAGCATGTTAGCATGTTAGCATGTTAGCATGTTAGCATTAGCATGTTAGCATGTTAGCATTAGCATGTTAGCATGTTAGCATTAGCATGTTAGCATTAGCATGTTAGCATGTTAGCATTAGCATATTAGCATGTTAGCATTAGCATGTTAGTATATTAGCATGTTAGCATTAACATGTTAACATGTTAGCATTAGCATGTTAGCATTAGCATGTTAGCATGTTAGCATGTTAGCATTAGCATGTTAGCATGTTAGCATTAGCATGTTAGCATGTTAGCATGTTAGCATGTTAGCATTAGCATGTTAGCATTAGCATGTTAACATTAGCATGTTAGCATGTTAGCATGTTAGCATTAGCATGTTAGCATGTTAGCATTAGCATGTTAGCATGTTAGCATTAGCATGTTAGCATTAGCATGTTAGCATGTTAGCATTAGCATATTAGCATGTTAGCATTAGCATGTTAGCATATTAGCATGTTAGCATTAGCATGTTAGCATTCGCATGTTAGCATTAGCATGTTAGCATTAGCATGTTAGCATTAGCATGTTAGCATTAACATGTTAGCACTAACATGTTAGCACTAACATGTTAACATGTTAGCATTAGCATGTTAGCATTAGCATGTTAGCATTAGCATGTTAGCATGTTAGCATTAGCATGTTAGCATGTTAGCATTAGCATGTTAGCCTTAGCATGTTAGCATTAGCATATTAGCATGTTAGCATTAGCATGTTAGCATATTAGCATGTTAGCATTAGCATATTAGCATGTTAGCATTAGCATGTTAGCATATTAGCATGTTAGCATTAGCATGTTAGCATGTTAGCATTAGCATGTTAGCATTAGCATGTTAGCATTAGCATGTTAGCATGTTAGCATTAGCATGTTAGCATTAGCATGTTAGCATGTTAGCATTAGCATGTTAGCATGTTAGCATTAGCATGTTAGCATGTTAGCATTAGCATATTAGCATATTAGCATGTTAGCATTAGCATGTTAGCATTAGAATTTTAGCATGTTAGCATTTAGCATTAACATGTTAGCATTAGCATGTTAGTATTAGAATGTTGGTGGCAACGTAAACTTAGACAAAATACCCCATTGAAAGTCAACCAAATGGACCCTTACAGGGTCTGAGAGGCTAAATGTCATCAAATGGTGGTCCGTGGCTCAAATGCTGCACAGACTTGGCGAGCTGCAGGCACCCAGTCAAATTTCCTGAAATTTGTTTCTAGTTCTGGGTGCCTGCCATGCAATGGCAGAAACACAGGTTGAAATCTAAAACGCATACTTAATTATTATCATCATCAATACGCGAAACTTCGACGTCTACGGCCGGCCGCACGGTTTGCCAAAGCCCCGCAATATATACATCAAAACGTGCGGCTCGGCCGGGAATGGTGTGCTTGTGCTTTTCTTTCCGATTCGTGATTATAATAATTACTACCTAGCCTCTCAGACCCTGTAAGGGTCCATTTGGTTGACTTTCAATGGGGTATTTTGTCTAAGTTTATTGCACATTACGTTGCCACCAACATTACATACATTACATACATTGCATTCCATTACATACATTGCCACCAACATTTGATGACATTTAGCCTCTCAGACCCATTTGAGCCACGGACCACCAGATGACATTCAGCCTCTCAGACCCATTTGAGCCACGGACCACCATTTGATGACATTTAGCCTCTCAGACCCATTTGAGCCACGGACCACCAGATGACATTTAGCCTCTCAGACCCATTTGAGCCACGGACCACCATTTGATGACATTTAGCCTCTCAGACCCATTTGAGCCACGGACCACCATTTGATGACATTTAGCCTCTCAGACCCATTTGAGCCACGGACCACCATTTGATGACATTGGACCCTGTAACGGTCCATTTGGTTACATATACTCTCAGAGCTACAGCACTGTAAAGGTCCATTTGGTTACATACTCTCAGAGTTACAGAGCTGTAAGGGTCCATTTGGTTCCATGTGTCATATTCTCAGAGTTACAGACCTGTAAGGGTCCATTTGATTCCATGTGTCATATTCTCAGAGTTACAGAGCTGTAAGGGTCCATTTGGTTCCATGTGTCATATTCTCAGAGTTACAAAGCCTAACCCTTAACACATACTTAAAGTCTCACTCACTCACTCGCTCACTCACTCACTCACTCACTCACTCACTCACTCACTCACTCACTCACTCACTCACTATATTTGAATTTATTTATTTAAATTGTTTTTCTTTGTGATTAGGAAATGCAAGAAATGTTACTGTTATTATTATTTTTTATTGGCATATTTGAAATAAACATGACAAACAAACAATGTTTGGATGATTAAGATTCCAATATGGCCGCCACATACACAACTGGGCAAATGCAAAAACATTGATTTTCTGATTTCCTTAGCCAATACCCTTTCCTAAAATGTATAGTTATGCACATCTTTTAAAAACAAATCCAACAAATTTACATAGTCATCTGATTAACCACGCCAGGTCATTTTTGACCCAGTCATGCATCTAAAGGGTTAATGTTGAAAAATATCATCTTCATAACTATTGGATTCCTTGATGCTGGGAATGTAGGTTTAGCAGTTAAAATCAATCGTAAAAGATGTGAAGGCCTTCACAGTGTGGCTACTATTTATGAAGACTGTCAAATTGAACTTACATTGCAACTTAAAAAAATCACAATGAAAGACTGTTCTGTCTCTTTATTTCTCTTCTGCACTGTAATGTTTTGTGTGTCTGTCGTGTATTTTCGCACACAACTGACCCAGTAAACTCACTAAACTAGAGAAACATGAACTCTCTAGACACAAAGCAAACTGTAGTAGTCAAAAACCTCAGATCAGATCGAAGAAACGCAGGCAGAGAGAGTGAACTGAAGATCCATGTTGACCATTTTATTCCAGACCAAAGACAGATAGCTTCGCCGTGGGCCCTGAGCAAGAGCTCAGGAGCTCCATGACTGACCGCAGCCAGCTAAGACTAGTAACTTTTACATGACAAAATGACAAGATAGGCCTATATACTTCAAAACAACAGTTGAACTCTGGGTGTGGTTAAGATTTACATACAGATCAACATATTGCAGAGAGATAGCCAAGTGGTCTCTAACAAACATCTTGAAGGTTCCTGGAGGACAATAGAATACTAAGTGTCTCCAACACCTCACCAAGCCTCAAAGGCTACCCCCTGCAGGTAGTCTGCATGGGAACCTCTGAAGGGATTGCTCTCAGAGACCAAGCTATTCTGACCAGTCAATGTGTCTCCACACAAAATCTCCTTAGCA
>NC_136799.1:47123849-47128849 GCF_951216825.1 Electrona antarctica | reverse complement strand
GCTACACTGTCTCTCTGCATTCTATGATCCTATAGTTTACTGTCTCTCTGCATTCTATGATCCTATAGTTTACTGTCTCTCTGCATTCTATGATCCTATAGTTTACTGAGACACTACACTGATCTGGCTAAATCTTTGCTCCTGGTAGGGTGGGGGGGGGGGGCTGTGTGTGTGTTTACTGAGACACTACACTGTCTCGGCATTCTATGATCCTATAGTTTACTGAGACGCTAAACTGTCTCTGCATTCTATGATCCTATAGTTTACTGTCTCTCTGCATTCTATGATCCTATAGTTTACTGTCTCTCTGCATTCTATGATCCTATAGTTTACTGAAACACTACACTGATCTGGCTAAATCTTTGCTCCTGGTAGGGTGTGTGTGTGTGTGTGTGTGTGTGTGTGTGTGTGTGTGTGTGTGTGTGTGTGTGTGTGTGTGTGTGTGTGTGTGTGTGTGTGTGTGTGTGTGTGTGTGTGTGTGTGTGTGTGTGTGTGTGTTAGCATTTGATGACATTTAGCCTCTCAGACCCATTTGAGCCACGGACCACCATTTGATGACATTCAGACCCATTTGAGCCACGGACCACCATTTGATGACATTTAGCCTCTCAGACCCATTTGAGCCACGGACCACCATTTGATGACATTGGACCCTGTAAAGGTCCATTTGGTTACATATACTCTCAGAGTTACAGCTCTGTAAAGGTCCATTTGGTTACATACTCTCAGAGTTACAGAGCTGTAAGGGTCCATTTGGTTCCATCTGTCATATTCTCAGAGTTACAGACCTGTAAGGGTCCATTTGGTTCCATGTGTCATATTCTCAGAGTTACAGAGCCGTAAGGGTCCATTTGGTTCCATGTGTCATATTACAAAGCCTAACCCTTAACACATACTTAATGTCTCACTCACTCGCTCACTCACTCACTCACTCACTATATTTGAATTAGTGAACACTTGTTTGTTTACTGAGACGCTACACTGTCTCTGCATTCTATGATCCTATAGTTTACTGTCTCTCTGCATGCTATGATCCTATAGTTTACTGAGACAATACACTGTCTCTGCATTCTATGATCCTATAGTTTACTGAGACGCTACACTGTCTCTCTGCATTCTATGATCCTATAGTTTACTGAGACACTACACTGTCTCTGCATTCTATGATGCTATAGTTTACTGAGACGCTACACTGTCTCTCTGCATTCTATGATCCTATACTTTACTGAGACGCTAAACTGTCTCTGCATTCTATGATCCTATAGTTTACTGTCTCTCTGCATTCTATGATCATATAGTTTACTGTTTCTCTGCATTCTATGATCCTCTAGTTTACACTACACTAATCTGGCTAAATCTTTGCTCCTGGTACGGGGGGGGGTGTGTGTGTGTGTGTGTGTGTGTGTGTGTGTGTGTGTGTGTGTGTGTGTGTGTGTGTGTGGTAGTAGCAGCTACAAGTGTGTTAGCTAGCTGTAGCTAATGCAATCATTGGCTTTTGCAACCTGTGTGTGTTGCAAGTAGTTGTAGCAGCTACAAGTGTGTTAGCTAGCTGTAGCTTGTGTGTGTGTGTGTGTGTGTGTGTGTGTGTGTGTGTGTTTACTGAGACGCTACACTGTCTCTGCATTCTATGATCCTATAGTTTACTGTCTCTCTGCATTCTATGATCCTATAGTTTACTGAGACGCTAAACTGTCTCTCTGCATTCTATGATCCTATAGTTTACTGTCTCTCTGCATTCTATGATCCTATAGTTTACTGTCTCTGCATTCTATGATCCTATAGTTTACTGAGACACTACACTGATCTGGCTAAATCTTTGCTCCTGGTACCGTGGGGGGGGGGGGGGGGGGGGGGGGGGGGGGGGGCTGTGTGTGTTTGTTTACTGAGACGCTACACTGTCTCTCTGCATTCTATGATCCTATAGTTTACTGTCTCTCTGCATTCTATGATCCTATAGTTTACTGTCTCTCTGCATTCTATGATCCTATAGTTTACTGAGACACTACACTGATCTGGCTAAATCTTTGCTCCTGGTAGGGTGGGGGGGGGGGGCTGTGTGTGTGTTTACTGAGACACTACACTGTCTCGGCATTCTATGATCCTATAGTTTACTGAGACGCTAAACTGTCTCTGCATTCTATGATCCTATAGTTTACTGTCTCTCTGCATTCTATGATCCTATAGTTTACTGTCTCTCTGCATTCTATGATCCTATAGTTTACTGAGACACTACACTGATCTGGCTAAATCTTTGCTCCTGGTAGGGTGTGTGTGTGTGTGTGTGTGTGTGTGTGTGTGTGTGTGTGTGTGTGTGTGTGTGTGTGTGTGTGTGTGTGTGTGTGTGTGTGTGTGTGTGTGTGTGTGTGTGTGTGTGTGTGTGTGTGTGTGTGTGTGTGTGTGTTAGCATTTGATGACATTTAGCCTCTCAGACCCATTTGAGCCACGGACCACCATTTGATGACATTCAGACCCATTTGAGCCACGGACCACCATTTGATGACATTTAGCCTCTCAGACCCATTTGAGCCACGGACCACCATTTGATGACATTGGACCCTGTAAAGGTCCATTTGGTTACATATACTCTCAGAGTTACAGCTCTGTAAAGGTCCATTTGGTTACATACTCTCAGAGTTACAGAGCTGTAAGGGTCCATTTGGTTCCATCTGTCATATTCTCAGAGTTACAGACCTGTAAGGGTCCATTTGGTTCCATGTGTCATATTCTCAGAGTTACAGAGCCGTAAGGGTCCATTTGGTTCCATGTGTCATATTACAAAGCCTAACCCTTAACACATACTTAATGTCTCACTCACTCGCTCACTCACTCACTCACTCACTATATTTGAATTAGTGAACACTTGTGTGTTTACTGAGACGCTACACTGTCTCTGCATTCTATGATCCTATAGTTTACTGAGACGCTACACTGTCTCTCTGCATTCTATGATCCTATAGTTTACTGTCTCTGCATTCTATGATCCTATAGTTTACTGTCTCTCTGCATGCTATGATCCTATAGTTTACTGAGACACTACACTGTCTCTGCATTCTATGATTCTATAGTTTACTGAGACGCTACACTGTCTCTCTGCATTCTATGATCCTATACTTTACTGAGACGCTAAACTGTCTCTCTGCATTCTATGATCCTATAGTTTACTGTCTCTCTGCATTCTATGATCATATAGTTTACTGTTTCTCTGCATTCTATGATCCTCTAGTTTACACTACACTGATCTGGCTAAATCTTTGCTCCTGGTACGGGGTGTGTGTGTGTGTGTGTGTGTGTGTGTGTGTGTGTGTGTGTGTGTGTGTGTGTGTGTGTGTGTGTGTGTGTGTGTGTGTGTGTGTGTGTGTGTGTGTGTGTGTGTGTGTGTGTGTGTGTGTGTGGTGTGTGGTAGTAGCTACAAGTGTGTTAGCTAGCTGTAGCTAATGCAATCATTGGCTTTTGCAACCTGTGTGTGTTGCAAGTAGTTGTAGCAGCTACAAGTGTGTTAGCTAGCTGTAGCTTGTGTGTGTGTGTTTACTGAGACGCTACACTGTCTCTGCATTCTATGATCCTATAGTTTACTGTCTCTCTGCATTCTATGATCCTATAGTTTACTGAGACGCTAAACTGTCTCTCTGCATTCTATGATCCTATAGTTTACTGTCTCTCTGCATTCTATGATCCTATAGTTTACTGTCTCTGCATTCTATGATCCTATAGTTTACTGAGACACTACACTGATCTGGCTAAATCTTTGCTCCTGGTACCGTGGGGGGGGGGGGGGGGCTGTGTGTGTTTGTTTACTGAGACGCTACACTGTCTCTCTGCATTCTATGATCCTATAGTTTACTGTCTCTCTGCATTCTATGATCCTATAGTTTACTGTCTCTCTGCATTCTATGATCCTATAGTTTACTGAGACACTACACTGATCTGGCTAAATCTTTGCTCCTGGTAGGGTGGGGGGGGGGCTGTGTGTGTGTTTACTGAGACACTACACTGTCTCGGCATTCTATGATCCTATAGTTTACTGAGACGCTAAACTGTCTCTCTGCATTCTATGATCCTATAGTTTACTGTCTCTCTGCATTCTATGATCCTATAGTTTACTGTCTCTCTGCATTCTATGATCCTATAGTTTACTGAGACACTACACTGATCTGGCTAAATCTTTGCTCCTGGTAGGGTGGGGGGGGGGGCTGTGTGTGTGTGTGTGTGTGTGTGTGTGTGTGTGTGTGTGTGTGTGTGTGTTTACTGAGACGCTACACTGTCTCTCTGCTTTCTATGATCCTATAGTTTACTGTCTCTCTGCATTCTATGATCCTATAGTTTACTGTCTCTCTGCATGCTATGATCCTATTCAGTATTTAAGTCCGACGTCATTTTGTAGTGCTACGTTACGTCCGGGTCCAAGTGGCACCAGCTCCCGTCCGCATCTCATTGTAAATAGAATATCTAAATGCGTGAATCTTTTTCAGAAAGGAAGCCATTGAGGGTTAAAATGGGTCTTAATGCTTCCAACTCGAGTAGAATTATTAATGTTTTGTACAAGTTTCCATGACAAAAAAAAATATGATGTGGAGACAATAAAGACTATTATTATCATTATTATTGAAGGTGGTAACAGTCCATTTGCTCAGTAAAATATTTCGGGGGCATATTTAGAATGTTTGCAGGCTTGAGTATGTTGAATCTAGTTTGCATTAATGAGGATTTAGTTGACACAATGAAATAAAATGGCGATAGTATTCCGTGTGGGGCAGACGGCCTGTCACAGCCAGATTTGGGAGAGCAGCGCAGCTTTGTTGTTGCGAGGAAAGCGGTAAAATGAGACTTTCGTGGTTGTTTTCGTCTCAGATTTAGTCCGACGGAGCGTCACAGTATAACTCTATGGGGACACAAAAGTAGGACCCGGAAGTATCTCGGGAGGGGGCGCTCACTTCACAGCTAAAATACTGAATAGTTTACTGAGACACTACACTGTCTCTGCATTCTATGATCCTATAGTT